>NC_091961.1:30971635-31271635 GCF_031021105.1 Erythrolamprus reginae | reverse complement strand
GAAGAAGAAGAGGAGAAAGAGGTGGAAGCGAAAAACGAGGAGGAAGAAGAAGAGGGGAGAAAGAGATGGAAGACAAGGGGGAAGAGGAAAATAAGAGGAGGAGGATGGGAAGAAAGAGGAGGAAGACGAGGGAGAGGAAGAAGAGAAAGAGGAGGAAGAGGAGGAGGAGGAAGAGGCCATGACCACACCAAGGGACTGGCATAGCCTTGAGCCCCCATGTTGCAGAGAAGGGAAAGCTATGAAACCTTCTCCCCTCAACCCCTCCTGCCCAACCCTTGCGCATCGATCTGTGCGCAATCTTCCCAGGCTCTCAGCTCCGCCAGCTAATTGCGGCTGATCCCCTTGCAAAAGGCTCCTGCCAGGGCACATCCATCATTTGGGAAGAGAGGAAGAAAATTGGTAAATAGGGGTATAATTTGCGCTTTGCCTAATGGGATTCTGCCGCCTGGGGCCCTGACCCCGGGGAGGTGAGTAACGGAGGCGCAGCAGCAGAAAGGCCGATGGGCGGGTGGGGCGCAGCCTCCCCCTCCTGCAGCCCTGGAAGGTCCTCATTCCCTCTCCCACCCCCCACCCCGACCTCCTCTTCTTCTGGAGTCAGACGTCTCTGCTCTGCCAGGCAGACTGGAGCCCTAAGAGATCAGCGGTGAGCAAAGCCAGCACAAAAGATGGACCCGGCGGAGCCGGAATTACAGGTTGCGCCGAGTGACTCACACAAGGGGAGGTTTCTCCATCCCTCCCTCCCCTACATGCAAGTGGTGTGTGTGCAAGAAACCACCAGACCAGGATTGGCGGCCAAGGGAACGCTGGGGGGGGGGGCTTGCGACACTGCAAAGTTGGGGGTCAGGGAAAGATGGAGCCTCAGAGATCAAGGGATGGTGGAGCAAAGTCTACAAGGTTCCCAGGGTTGATTCTTTTAGGTGGCTGGGAAAGTCTTCTCCTTCCATCTCTTCCTTCTCCATCTATCTCCTTCTCCTCTTCTTTCCCCCTTCTCCATCTATCTCTCTGTTCTCCTTCTTCCCCTTTCCCCATCTCTTTGAATCTCCCCCTCCTCCTTTCCCCCTTCTCTTTCTTCTTCCTCTTCACCTTGTCCATCTATCTCCTCCTCCTTCCCCTCATCTATCTCTTTCTTTTCCTCTTCTCCATCTATTTCCTTCTCCTCTTCTCCTTCTCCATCTGTCTCCTCCTTCATCTATCTCTTTCTTCTCCTTCTTTGCCTTGTCCATCTATCTCCTCCTTCTCTTTCTCTCCTTCTCCATCAATCTCCTTTTTCCTCTTTGCCTTGTCCATCTATCTCCTCCTTCTCCTCCTCATCTATCTCTTCCTTTTCCACTTCTCCATCTATTTCTTTCCCCTCTTCTTCTCCTTCTCCATCTATTTCCTTCTTCTTCTTCTTTCCCCCTCTCCATCAATTCTCCTTCTCCACCTGTCTCCTCCTTCTCTTTTCCACCTTCTCCATCTATCTCCTTCTTCTTCCTATTCTCCTTCTCCATCTATCTCCTTCGCCCTCTTTACCTTGTCCATCTATCTCCTCCTTCTCCATCTGTCTCCCTCTTCTCCTTTCCCCCTTCTAATTTCTTCTCTTTCTCCTCCTATTCCTCCTCCCATTTTATCTTTGGGGATTTCATCTCATTTGATTCGGCTGGCATCACTTCTCCTGGCCCTTTAACCGTGTCCCTGGCAGGAGCCTCTCAAGGGATCGGAACAATTAGTCGTCTGAGTTGGAGCCTGGGAAGATTGTCTGCAAGGGGTGGGGACCGAGGGTTTTCACAGCCTTCCCACTGAGAACTTAACAGGAGGCCTTTGCCATAATACATACCACATAATGGCTAGGCAGAGCCCCTCTATTTCGAAACCGTCTCTACCACTAGGAAAACAAGGGCAGGAGGGAACTTCCCAGTTTAAAAACTGCTAAATGGGCTGCTGTGGCTACTGGTGTCAGGTCTACTGCTTATTTATGCAGGGCAAACTACTGTATAGAACCAGAGAGTAAATGCCACTCCCTTCTTGCCCTGATGATGTTACTTAGTCGGGTCACGAGACGTCTGCAAGAAAACAGCTGCAGAAAAAACAATTGCTGCCAACCTGCCTACCGCTGAGGACTTGTATATTGCACCAGTTAAAAAGAGGGCTGTGTCACATCCTGGACATAAATTATTTCAATTCTTACCCTCAAAATGTCGCAACACTGCACACCAAGACAACTAGACACAAGAACAGTTTTTTTCTCAAACGCCATCACTCTGCTAAACAAATAAATTCCTTCAACACTGCCAAACGTTTTACTAAGTCTCAACTACTATTAATCTTCTCATCATTCCTATTACCCATCTCCTCCTACTAATAACTTATGACTGTATATCCTTACAATTTATATTGATTGGTTCCTAATACAATTGGATTGCTTATTTGTACCTGGACTATCATTAAGCGTTGTATCTTATGATTTTATGATTCTTGGTGAACCTATCTTTGCTTTTATGTACACTGAGAGCATGTGGACCAATACAAATTCCTTGTGTGTCCAATCACACTTGGCCAATAAAGAATGAATCCATTCCATCCCATTCCATTCCACTCTACTCTGTTCTATTCCATATTTTCTATTCTATTCTATTCTACTCTGTTCTGTCCTGTCCTGTCATGACCTGTCCTATCCTATCCAAGAGAGCACCAAGGACCCCACAGATGATCTTCTTCTTCTTCTTCTTCTTCTTCTTCTTCTTCTTCTTCTTCTTCTTCTTCTCCTCCTCCTCCTCCTCCTCCTCCTCCTCCTCCTCCTCCAAACCCCACTCCCTTCTAGCACTGATGACGTAACCTAATTGGATCACAAAACATCTCCAACAAAACAACCCAGTGCAGAGTGAAGAGAGCAACAGGGATCTACAAATATTCTCTTCTATCGTTACCAGGAAATAACAGGTGCCAAGAAAGCCACATAGCCATGAAGTCTCTCCAAGGATCAAGTGGAACTTACAAGAGGCTTATTCATCCCCCAGATGTGCCGCTCACACAAGAAGCCAAAGACTCTCACCCTATGCTCATTGTGTCCCCGGCCACGGGACCTGTTCCTAGCTAACCACGTTTTCCTCTTCTCCCTTGGCCATGAAGCTTTGACAAGCACCCCTTCATCCCTGCAGCCTCCTGGAACTGAAGCTACATAGGTATCATTTACATAAGTACACAGATGCTATCCCTCCTCTCTTTGCTCGCCACTCCTTCTACCCACATCTCCTTACAAGACCTCCAATGAATCGCCTGGTCTCAGAATAGAGGAGAACAGAACAAAATAGAACAGAATAGAATAGAATAGAACAGAATAGATATTGGCATAGAGTAGAGTAGAGTAGAATAGAATATATCTTCTCAATCAAAAGAGAGGCCTTAGGTTTCAACTTATCTCCATGACAAGGGAGGTTGTTTTTTTAAAAAAATACTAGTAAAGATTCAGACTGTTACCCTATCCTCCATATCTACCCATATCTCCAGTCTATCCTACATATTAACCTACCTAGGCTTCATGCTCTGGGGCTTTATAGCCCTCTCTAAGCGGTTTACAGAGAGCCAGCCTATTGACTCCAACAATCTGGGTCCTCAACTAGGCCAGAGGTCTTCAAACTTGACAACTTTAAGGCTTATGGACTCTTAAAGTTGGAGAATTTTGGGGAATTCCGAGTCCTTCGTGATTGGGTGGCATAGAAGTCAGATAGATAGATAGATAGATAGATAGATAGATAGATAGATAGATAGATAGATAGATAGATAGATAGATAGATAGATAGATAGATTCTGGGGGTTGAAGTCCACTAGTCTTACAGTTGCCAACTTTGAAGACCCCAGGACATTCTGGACCTCAAGAACCCTCGCCAATCCCCTTCTCCTCTGACAGCAGTTAAAGTCAATTGGTCTCTCACCAGCTTTCCAACAGCACTGAGCATTATTTTATCTTTTCTTAGAACAAACAAAGACAACGGAGAGGGAGCAGGAATCCTTCTACCTGGCAAAATATCCTCCTCTTTGTTTGCAAACCATTCATCTCTTGCTTCCTATATAGATTTCATTCCAAACCACCCAGCTGGCTACACCATGACCAGCTGTTGTTTGCATTGTTAGCGTGGATACATATGGGGGACAATTTAAAAGAACTTGAGAGTTTTTGTTGGTGTGTGTGTTTTCAAAAGGACAGAAATCAAACAGTTTCGTTTTTAAGTAGATGTGCCACCTCGGAGACTGTTCCTTTAGGAAAGTTAGCATTCTTATTATTTTTTCTTAACAATGGTTTCTCTCCTTAGAATTTGAAACGGCGCTTTGGGCAAACCAAAAACAAGGAAAACTTCTTGTAGGCATGAATTGGAAGAAGACATTTCTCTCTTTTTTCCTTCCAAGAAGGATTGCCTACCTCTGTTCTTGTCGCCTATTTTTGGGAGGCATCAGCAGAGGGAAAGACGGGGAGAGAAAAGTAAGACATGGATAGGGTACAAGCATTTATGATACGTTTATTTCGTCAAGAGACCAAAGGTTTCCCAATCAACCATATGCAGTGATACCTTGTCTTACAAACTTAATTGGTTCTGGGACGAGGTTCTTAAGGTGAAAAGTTTGTAAGACTAAACAATGTTTCCCATAGGAATCAATGGAAAAGTGATTAATGCGTGCAAGCCCAAAATTCACCCCTTTTGCCAGCCGAAGCGCCCGTTTTTACACTGCTGGGATTTCCCTGAGGCTCCCCTCCATGGGAAACCCCACCTCCGGACTTCTGTGTTTTTGTGATGCTGCAGGGGAATCCCAGCATCACAAAAATGAGCGCTTTGCTGGCAATGGAAGTCCGGAGGTGGGGTTTCCCAGCGAAGGGAGCATCAGTGAAATTGCAGCATCACAAAAACACAGAAGTCCTCGAAACCCCACCTCCGGACCTCTGTGTTTTTGCGATGCTGCGATTTCACTAAGGCTCCCCTCGCAGGGAAACCCCACCTCCGGACTTCCGTTGCCAGCGAAGTGCCCGTTTTTGCACTGCTGGGATTCCCATGCTGGGATTCCCCTGCAGCATCACAAAAACACGGAGGTCCGGAGGTGGAGTTTCCCATGGAGGGGAGCCACAGCAGCGCAAAAACGGGTTCTTCGCTGGCAACGGAAGTCCAGAGGCAGGGCATCCCAGCAGCGGCGGTGGGTTTGTAAGGTGAAAATAGTTTGTAAGAAGAGGTAGAAAAATGTTAAACCCCAGGTTTGTATCTCGAAAAGTTTGTATGATGAGGAGTTTGTAAGACGAGGTATCACTGTAGTTGAATTCCATCCCAACGTTCCTTGAATCCTAAACTCAGGAAACTCAAACTACCCAAACAGTTGCTGAGACAGTTCTACAGAGGAATCATTGAGTCTGTCATCTGCACCTCTATAACTGTCTGGTTCGGTTCTGCAACCCAACAAGACCGACACGGACTTCAGAGGAGAATCAGAACTGCAGGAAAAAAACCAATTGCTACCAATTGGCTTTCCATTGAGGACCTGTTTACTGCATGAGTCAAAAAGAAGGCCGTGAAAATATTGACTGACCCCTCGCATCCTGGACATAAACTGTTTGAACTCCTACCCTCAAAACGATGCTACAGAGCACTGAACACCAAGACAACTAGATGCAAGAACAGTTTTTCCCCAGAACGCCATCACTCTGCTAAACAAATAATTCCCTTAGCACTGTCAAACTATTTACTAAGGCTGCGTTACTATTACTATTAGTCTTCTCATTGTTCCTATCACCCATCTCCTTCCACTTAAGAGAGTATGACTAATTTGTTGCTTGTATCCTTATGATTTATATTAATATTGTTTCCTGATTGCTTATTTCTACTCTATGACAATCATTAAGTCTTGTACCTCATGATTCTTAGAGATGCGTCTTTTCTTTTATGTACACTGAGAGCATCTGCACCAAAGACAAATTTCTTGTGTGTCCAATCACACTTGGCCAATAAAATAATAGAGGTCTACAAGTCTTAAAGTTGCCAAGTTTGAAGACCTCTGCTCTAGAAAGGGTGCAAAGTAGAGCAACAAAGATGATTAGGGGACTGGAGGCTAAAAGATAGGAAGAACAGTTGCAGGAACTGGGCATGGCTAGCTTAATGGAAAGAAGGACCAGGGGAGACACGATAGCAGCCTTCCAATATCTCAGGGGTTTCCACAAAGAAGAGGGAGTCAAGCTGTTCTCCAAAGCACCTGAGGGTAGAACAAGAAGCAATGGGTGGAAACTAAACAAGGAGAGAAGCAACAGAGAACTAAGAAGAAATTTCCTGACAGTGAGAACAATTAATCAATGGAACAATTTCCGTCCAGAAGTTATAAATGCTCCAATGCTGGAAGTTTTAAAGATGATGTTGAATAATAACACAGAAACATAGAAGTCTGACGGCAGAAAAAGACCTCGTGGTCCATCTAGTCTGCCCTTATACTATTTTCTGTATTTTATCTTAGGATGGATCTATGTTTATCCCAGGCATGTTTAAATTCAGTTACTGTGGATTTATCTACCACGTCTGCTGGAAGTTTGTTCCAAGGATCTACTACTCTTTCAGTAAAATCATATTTTCTCATGTTGCTTTTGATCTTTCCCCCAACTAACTTCAAATTGTGTCCCCTTGTTCTTGTGTTCACTTTCCTATTAAAAACACTTCCCTCCTGGACCTTATTTAACCCTTTAATATATTTAAATGTTTCGATCATGTCCCCCCTTTTCCTTCTGTCCTCCAGACTATAACCATTTGTCTCAAGCGGTGTAGGATTTCCTGCCTAAACAGGGGGTTGGACTAGAAGACCTCCAAAGTCCCTTCCATCTATTCTATTCTATTCTATTCTATTCTACTCTACACATAAGGCTGACCAATTATGATTTTTAAAAAGTCCATCAAGTGTTTTCCAATATCTACATCTCTCTCTCTCTTTATATCAGTCCTCCGTCAATATTTATTCCTATACTTGGGATTCAGAGCTGCCCCTGAAAGAGTCTTAGTGAGTCTCTTTTAAAACCTTCATTTAGAATTGTCGCGTTAGGCTGACTGCAAATAGGATTTAGAGCAGACCAAAAAAGAACCAAAAAAGTATATCTTTACTCAATGAATTCATTACCTTGAGACGCTAATTTGAGCTGCCTTCAGTGGGATAGATTTTAAATTGAATTTGGATCGGACGTGCTCACAAAAGACACAGCCGCTGATCCTGAAAGCTCGGTCTTAACTCCAGACGGAGGTGTGACACTTCCAAAATATCTTTTACCTCCTACTTTGCAAGCAACCTGGAGATCTCAGAAATGCTGGATTCGAAAGGGCCTTCCCTCGATTTAACACAGGTGTGATGTTTCCCATGACCAACGTACATTAACTTTCAAATTAGATGCTTGGTGAAAGACAAATGTATTTATTTATTTGTTTGTTTGTTTGATCGATTGACATCAATGCCGCCCTTCTTGAAGTGACCCAGGGTGCCATACAACATTGTAAATAAACATAATATACACGAGAAATCTAATTATTTTAAAAGACATATACAAGGCTAGTAAAAATCTAAAGCCCCTCACACAGTCATCCACATTCATGCAATTTAGATTAGATTAATTGGATTTATATGCCGCCCCTCTCCGCAAACTCGGGGCGGCTCACAACAAAGTGAAAACAATACATAATAGCAAATCCAATACCCACCAATCCAATCACAATTTTAAGCTAAAAAATTCATAAAAAACAACCCCAGAATATTAAAAAACAAGCACACAATCAATCAAACACCAGAACAACATGGGCAAGGGGGAGATGTTTCAGTTCCCCCATGCCTGACGGCAGAGGTGGGTTTTAAGGAGTTTGTGAAAGGCAAGGAGGGTGGGGGGAATCCTAATCTCAGGGGGGAGCTGGTTCCAGAGGGTCGGAGCCACCACAGAGAAGGCTCTTCCCCTGGGTCCCGCCAGATGACATTGCTTAGTCGACAGGATCCGGAGAAGGCCAACTCTGTGGGACTGAACCGGTCGCTGGGATTCGTGCGGCAGAAGGCGGTCCCGGAGATATTCTGGTCCAGTGCCATGAAGGGCTTTAATCATTCATATCAGCTGGGGACAATCTCGTAACTCATGGTCCCCAGCAGAGGTAGGTCTTCAAAACTTTAAAAAGAAACAGGAGGGAGGGGACAGTACGTATCTCCAGAGGGAGTTCGTTCCAGAGGGCTGGGGCCGCCACAAAGAAGGCTCTTCCCCTAGACTCCACCAGACAACATTGTTTGACCGACAGGACCTGGAGAAGGCCAACTCTCAGGGACCTAACCGGCCACTGGGATACATGAGGCAGAAGACGGTCTCGTGGGTGATCTGGTCCTAAGCCATGTAGGGCTTTGAAGGTCATCGCCAACACTTTGAATTGGGCCCAGGGACCAACTGGCAAGCAAACTGAGGAATTGCACGGCAGAACTGCCTTCATTATTTATCTATCTTGGTTCCTGAGTTCCTGGCTGAACATTCTGGCATCTCTGCTACCTGGCAACTCCATCACGACAACGTGCCTTGCCACAACGTGCTACGAGTCCGCGAGTTTCTGGCCAAACACCAGGTGACAACGCTGCCCCCCCCCCCCCCTTTAGTCTTGACGTCACCCCAGCAGAGTTCTTTTTGTTTCCAGCCCTGAAAAGAACCCATTTTTCGTCCATAGAAGAAATCCAATCCGCCGTGACAAAGACCTTGCGAGAGGTCCCCAAAGACGCCTTCCTGGGCATGTACCGGTCATGGCAGAGTCGCTGTAAAAAATGTGTAGAGGCCCAAGGACAGTACTTTGAAGAATGTTAAGTGTTTGTGCAAATCTGTTGAATAAATTACTTAAAAAAAAAAATTGCCTTACTTTTGGAACGCACCCTACCTACATCCTATCTTGCTTTCAAACGTAAATTTTCCAGGCAACGTTGAGAGCAAATCAACCCATGGATTAGCTTGCCTTCTGAAGTTGTGAATGTTCCATTGCTGGACAACTACTTGTCTGAAATGGTAGAGGGTTTCCTGCTCGAGCAGGGGTTGGACTAGACAACCTTTGAGGTCCCTTCCAACTCTATTATTCTCTTATTTCAGCTGCCTCATATCCTGCAGTTGCGTTAACTTAAGAGGACCATTTTCAAAGGTTGCTCCTAGAAGCGTTGGACACTCCAAAAATGGGTTAGTTCCAAAAATGGGAGTTTTCTTGCAAGAGATTAAATAGATATCGGCTGCTTCGTAGGAAGAAGATCTGTTCTTTGCGGAAGAACCTTGAGTTATGAGCCTGACAACCAAGTGATCCTGAAATCAGATGATATTAAACATGAAAAACAGCAGAGGCCATCTAATTTATTTTTTTCCTGGTTACATTCTCAGAAATATCCTGTTGATTATTTTAGGAAACAGGATTTTTGTTCTGAGCTGGGTTTTAATCTGATCTGTTCATGGCCATCTGCAGAAGGGAGGTAGAAGGTCCAATGACAGTAGGTGCATCACAGTATCACAACACCATCCTGTGACTTCCGTCCTTGTGTCTCGTGGAGTTCTAAGTTTTGTGTTGCGATACAGGCTGTGTCAGTGTTTGTACTAGATGTCAAAGAGCCCCTCCTATCCCCAGACTGTCTGATCCACACAAGCTGTGTCTCCGGACTCTAGAAGTCTACAAGTCTTAAAGTAGCCAAGTTTGAAGACCTCTGCTCTAGAAAGGGTGCAGAGTAGAGCAACAAAGATGATTAGGGAGGGGACTGGAGGCTAAAACATGTGAAGAATGATTGTAGGAACTGGGCACGGCTAGTTTAATGGAAAGAAGGACCAGGGGAGACATGATAGCAGTCTTCCAATATCTCAGGGGTTGCCACAAAGAAGAAGGAGTCAACCTATTCTCCAAAGCACCTGAGGGTAGAACAAGAAGCAATGGGTGGAAACTAAACAATGAGAGAAGCAACGGAGAACTAAGGAGAAATTTCCTGACAGTGAGAACAATTAATCAATGGAACAATTTCCGTCCAGAAGTTATAAATGCTCCAATGCTGGAAGTTTTTAAGATGATGTTGAATAATAACCATTTGTCTTAAGCGGTGTAGGGTTTCCTGCCTAGGCAGGGGGTTGGACTAGAAGACCTCCAAGGTCCCTTCCATCTCTGCTATCCTATCCTATGCTATCCTATCCTACTCTACTCATTCTATTCTATTCTATTCTCCAATATCTATCCTATCCTATGCGATCCTATCCTTCATTCCAACATCCGTTCTGTTCTGTTCTGTTCTATTCTACTCTACTCTCCAATATCTATCCTATCCTATCCTATCCTATCCTATCCCATCCCATCCCATCCCTGTCTTGTTTCCATCAACAGCAATTTTGATCAACTGCCAACAGGGATCCTTCCAAAAGGCACCCCATTAAATGCCCGCTGGAGAATCCTGGGAGTTGAAGCCCACCCACAAGTCTTACAGCTGCCAAGTTTGGGGACCCCTGATTTAGTGGGCCATTTTGGGACACTGGGGAAAAGAACCAGATTGCAAAAATGCAGATGGGTGCAAACTCCGAAGGGGGAACCGAGTTCCCAGTCTGGATGAGTAGTCAGGGAGATGTGAATAAGTTCAGAACGTGGGGGTGGACGCAATTTTCAAGCACCCTGCCAGAAGGATTGTCCTTAACAAGTGCCAAGATTCTTGTATCTCAATGGGATCTCTGGCTGAGCATTTCAGGGAAGTGACACCTATTAGTGGCTGCATAGCTAGAGGTATCACAAGCAGGAAGAGGGAGATTGTGATCCCGCTGTATAGAGCGCTGGTGAGACCCCATTTGGAACACAGTGTTCAGTTCTGGAGACCTCACCTACAAAAAGATATGGATAAAATCGAATGGGCCAAAGATGGGAGATAAAAATGGTGGAAGGTCTGAAGCATAAAACTTATCAGGAAAGACTTCATGAACTCCATCTGTCTAGTCTGGAGGACAGAAGGGAAAGGGGGACATGATCGAAACATTGAAATACGTTAAAGGGTTAAATAAAGTTCAGGAGGGAAGTATTTTTAATAGGAAAGTGAACACAAGGACAAGGGGCGCAATCTGAAGTGAGTTGGGGGAAGTTCAGAAGCGATGTGAGAAAATATTAGTTCATTGAAAGAGTCGTAGATGCTTGGAACAAACTTCCAGCAGACATGGTTGGTGAATCCACAGTCACTGAATTTAAACATGCCTGGGATAAACATAGATCCATCCTAAGATAAAAATACAGGAAATAGTTTAAGGGCAGACTAGATGGACCAGGAGGTCTTTTTCTGCTGTCAATCTTCTGTGTTTCTACGTATTTGACAAGGGAAAGAGGTTAAAAAATAGATGGCTTCCTTATTGTAATACTTGCAAAGCCGTAGGGGGTCAAGGAGCTCTTGATGAGCAGAAACCCACTCAACCTTCTCTTTGAGCACCCTCCAACTCATCTACATCTGGGAGGGCCTCAGCCTTCCCGACTCCTAGGGACTTTCCTTCTTGACTTGACACAGTGGGGAAAGGGGAGGCAGGATGAAGGTCCTCCTGCAAGGTGCTTTCTAATCAAGGAAGCCATAAGTAGCTTAATTAGAATGATTGCAAAGGGCACAATCCTGCTTAAGAGTTCCAGGATCCAGCTGCGATCATCAGCCCTGTCTAGGGGGTGCACAAATCAGTCCATCTATCAAGGCCGGTCCCTAGAGGAAAAGAAGCAGGCATAGTAGCTATTGCATGTTCTGGTCATCCCTGCGGACTGGAGTGAAGGGCATTGGAATGGAGTGAAGAAAATATTACTTTACTGAAAGGGTAGTAGATGCTTGGAACCAACTTCCAGCAGATGTGGTTGATAAATCTATAGTTAATGACTTTAAACGTGCCTGTGATGAACATATATCCATCCTAAGATAAAATACAGGAAATAGTATAAGGGCAGACTAGATGGACCATGAGGTCTTTTTCTGCCGTCAATCTTCTATGTTTCTAATTTTAAAAAAAATCACAACCCTGGGAAACTGGAAGAGATATTGAGCCATGCCATGTTTGTGAGATGAGATGGGGGCTGAAATTGGATTCTATTCCAGCCTGAAAAGGCTCTCCTTCCATCAACTCTCCAATTCAGACAAACCGATCCAGAAAAGTCTGTTTCTCAGCCTTTACCTGCAAGCCCTCTTTCTACCTTGCAGAACCAGCCTAGGGACACCCACCTAAGGATTCTCCCCAGTCGCAGGGATTCCATGTTCAGACAAAGCCAACTCTCAAAGGCAAAAGGGGTTGGGTCTCCCCAAACGAGTTTGCAGCCTCGGAGTCACGATGACATCAAGGTGGGTTTCGCTCCGGTGCTTTCCAAAGAACTGGAGGAAGCAATGAGGGAGATAGAGGTAGAGACATCCACATACTAGTATTTCCACTTCCTCCTGGCACAGCGCACGGGTTAGTCAAGCCTCTGAATCAAAGGGACAGCCTTCATGCTTGGGAGATGTTCATAATTAATGTGTAGCGCGATTAAATGTATACAAGTTTATAAAATGTAATGAAGCTCAAAAGAAAAATATGCAAGAATGTACCAATGCAGAATTACTTACTGTACTTAGAAACATAGAAACATAGAAGATTGACGGCAGAAAAAGACGTCATGGTCCATCTAGTCTGCCCTTATATTATTTCCTGTATTTTATCAAAGAATGGATATATGTTTATCCCAGACATGTTTAAGGCTTCCTTGGAGCTGGGGGTGGGTAAAAATGCTTCCCCAAGCCCCCCGGAGGCTCTCTGAAAGCCAAAAACGCCCTCTCAGAGCCTCTGTAAGCCAAAAATCAGCTGGCCGGTACACACATTCATGTTGGAGCTGAGCTAGGGCAACAGCTTGGGTGCCAGCAGATATGGCTCCATGGGTCACCTGTGCCATAGATTCGCCATCACTGCCCTAGAATCTCAACCTCACCTTCTTTAGGGGGTGTTTTATCAGGGCACCCCCTCCTCCTGGACCAAGCCAGATGAAAAGCTGATGGAGACCTCCCCCACAAAAAACCCGAGCTTCCTGTCTTACATTGCTTGCACGCAAGGGATTCACGGTGAGCCCATCCCCATCAGATGGTGGATTACCGTCCTTCAAATCCCTTTTCCCTGCTGGAATCCTCCATCCTCCTCTTTTATCTCAGCCTCAGATTTTCCACCCATTCTCTGTGAAACCAAGGCCTTTGATTTGCCCTTCCTCACATTCCCACATCCCAAATTCCTGGCCATTTATGGCAAATGGTTGCTTGCCCCCCCCCCACCACTGTTTGGTTCAAATCTGTTGAATTTTAACCTCTTTGCCTTAACCACTTTCTTTCTTAAATCCTCTCTTCCTCTATTTCTTTCACCCCCTCTGTCTCTCTTTCTCTTTCACCCTCCCTCTATTTGTCAATTCTCATGGTCTTTCTCTTTCTCTCTCTTGTTCTCTTTATCTTTCTTTCTCTCTTTCTCTCTCCCACTGTTCCTCCTGCTCTTTCTTCCTTTCTCTCCCTCTATTTCTCTTTCTCCTACTCTTTCTCATTCTCCTGTCTCTCTTTCTCTCTCTTCCTCTTTCCCTCTCTATTCTCTTTCTCTTTCTTTCTCTCTTGCTTTCTCCCCTTCTTTCTCTCTTTCTCCTGATCTTTCTTTTTCTCCCTCCCTCTTTTTCTCTCTCCTTCTCTTTATCTTTTTCCCTCTTCCTTCCTTGCTTCCTTCCTTTCTTTTTCTTTCTTTTCTTTCCCTCTTCCTCTTTCCCCTGCTCCTTCTCTTCCCCCTTCCTCTCTTTGTCTTTCTCCTAATCTTTCTCTTTCTCCCTCCCTCTCTTTCTCTCTCCTCTTTCTCTTTTTCCCTCTTCCTTCCTTCCTTTCTTTTTCTTTCTTTTCTTTCCCTCTTCCTCTTTCCCCTGCTCCTTCTCTTCCCCCTTCCTCTCTTTGTCTTTCTCCTAATCTTTCTCTTTCTCCCTCCCTCTCTTTCTCTCTCCTCTTTATCTTTTTCCCCTCTTCCTTCCTTCCTTCCTTTCTTTTTCTTTCTTTTCTTTCCCTCTTCCTCTTTCCCCTGCTCCTTCTCTTCCCCCTTCCTCTCTTTGTCTTTCTCCTAATCTTTCTCTTTCTCCCTCCCTCTATTTCTCTCTTTCTTCCTCTACAGCTCTCTCCCTCACTCCCCCTCTGTCTCTCTTTCCCCTTTCCATGAACCAAAGCCCTCTCGTCTAGGGAGGGAAGCTGCCCAAAGACAGCTGTTGGCTTATTCAGCTGCTAAGCCATTTTAATTACCCGGGATCAGTGGAAAAAACAGGCCACGGATCAAGCAAGGCCCATTTCCCTCTCCCCCCCCAAAGGGGTGGGCTATCTCCCGAAGACGAGCGGCTCGTCTCTTTGATTAAATTTTGACAGGAGAGCTAAAGATTTGAACAAAATCTTGGAGAGAAAGAGCAGAGAGACCTCATTCTGAGTCGAGAACAAGCCAAAACCTGTTCCTGGGAGAAGCCATTGAAGAAGAAAAAAAAGGAATAAACCACACACACCCACACCCACAATTTTTGGGTCAGCTTTGAAAATCCCGTTTCCTTTTTTTTTTTTTAAGCAAAAAGTCCAAACTGGTTTTGGAAAATTTGAGGAATTTAGCTGAGGCCCGCCAGGCAGCAAACGCATCCCAAGGATATAAATCCCAAGGAGTTTTAGCATCTCCCACTAGTGACTGTTCGAAACAAATAACGGATGATCTAGTCTCAAAATCTGGAGGCATCTAAATGTCTTTACTTGGTCTACACACGAAATATAATGATGACAATGATGATGATGATGATGATAATTTAAATATGTTAAAGGGTTAAATAAGGTTCAGGACGGTTTTTTAATAGGAAAGTGAACACAAGAACAAGGGGACACAATCTGAAGTTAGTTGGGGGAAAGATCAAAGGCAACATGAGAAAATATTATTTCACTGAAAGAGTAGTAGATCCTTGGAACAAACTTCCAGCAGACGTGGTTGGTAAATCCACAGTAACTGAATTTAAACATGCCTGGGATAAACATAGATCCATTGTAAGATAAAATACAGGAAATAGTATAAGGGCAGACTAGATGGACCATGAGGTCTTTTTCTGCCGTCAGTCTTCTATGTTTCTATAATAATAATAATAATAATAATAATAATAATAATAATAATAATAATAATAATAATAATAACAACAACAACAACAACAACAACAATAATAATGATAATGATAATAACAAGATGAAGACGGAGACGGAGAAGAAGAAGAAGAAGAAGAAGAAGAAGAAGAAGAAGAAGAAGAAGAAGAAGAAGAAGAAGAACAACAAGAAGAAGGAGTTGGAAGGGAAATTGGAGGTCTTCTAGTCCAAACCCCTGCTTAGGCAGGAAACCCTACACTACTTCAGACAGATGGTTATCCAACATCTGCTTTAAAACTTCCAGTGTTGGGGCATTCACAACTGCTGGAGGCAACTTCTGTTCCACTGATCAATTGTTCTGACTGTCAGGAAATTTCTCCTTAGTTCTAAGTTACTTCTCTCCTTGTTTAGTTTCCACCCATTGCTTCTTGTTCTGCCCTCAGGTGCTTTGGAAAATAAAACTCCTTCTTCTTTGTGGCAACCCCTGAGATATTGGAAGGCTGCTATCATGTCCCCCCTGGACCTTCTTTTCATCAAACTAGCCATGCCCAGTTCCTGCAACCGTTCTTCATATGTTTTAGCCTCCAGTCCTCTAATCCTCTTTGTCACTCTTCTCTGTACTTTTTCTAGAGTCTCAACATCCTTTTTGCATCGTGGTGACCAAAACTGAATGCAGGATTCCAAGTGTGGCCTTACCAAGTCCTAGTGGAATTAACCCTTCACGTGATCTTGATTCTCTCCCTCTGTGGATGCAGCCTAGAACTGTGTTGGCTTTTTGGGCAGCTGCCGCACACGGCTGGCTCCTATTTAAACGGTTGTCCACCAGGACTCCAAGAGCCCTCCTACAGTTGCTACTGTTGAGCAGTGTCCCACATATACTGTACCTATGCATTTTGTTTTTCCTGCGACGTGGAAGCCAAGATTGGCCCTTTAAATCAATGGAAGATATTGAAAGAGGCTTCTCGGCCCTTCATCCCTTCTGCGTAACATTTTTTCACGCTAGCTCGGCAAATTAGTTCAGTCTCATTATTTCCACATCGCAGACTACAAGCCATTGTCCACCACCAGTGGCATGAGATTTAAATTCCAGTGGGACAGGTTGGTTATATTCTTAATCGCTACCCCTCGTGTCCTGGAAAAAAATAAGAAGCTTGTTTCTTAATTAAGATTTGGCAATTGCAGCTCCACTGTAGATACCTCTCTTTCCTTCTTTTTTTTAAAACAAAGCCCCTTAATTGAACAAATATTGAGAGGATAAAAATAATTGTGAGCTTGTCAGCTGTCAAGATAACAGCCTCAAAAGATGAAGGGGAGATTTAGCAGGCCACCTGATAAAAGAAAACCCCTTGGTGACGGCTAGCTATAATTCTAATCTAATTAAACAATCCGGGCACTTTAGCCAGCAATTTAACAAATTAAGAGACTTCATCAATCCAATTAAATTAGGGTTTCTGGGGCTAAAGAACAAGAGCCCGGTTATCTAGCCTCGAGCATAAGTTGTGGGGCTGACACAACACAAGAAAATATTGCTAAAATTGACCCAGGCTTTCCCTGGGGAAGTTTGGATAAATAAAACTGTAAATTGGGGCTGTCCAAGGCTGGCAACTTTTAAGACTTGCGGACTTCAAATCCCAGAACGTTAAGACTTTAGGACTTCAATTCCCAGAATCCCCCAGCCTGGGGAATGTGTCCCCAGGAACATGTCCCCCAGAATCATTGAGTCCTTCCTGTCAACGACTACTTCAGCTTCAACCACAACAACACTCGAGCACCAGTGTTCCCTCTAATTTTTTTGGGGGGTGGGCAGAAAAGTATAGTGTCTGAGCGGCAGTCCCTTTGGGACTGGGCGGCACAGAAATAATAAATAAATAAATAAATAAACAAATAAATAAATAAATAAATAAATAAACAAATAAATAAACAAACAAACAAACAAATAAAAAGCCCACCCTGTTTTGTCTCAGAGAATTTCAAAATAAAATACTGTACTTTGTGTCTATAACAGTGAGCTCATAATAGGGCAACTATATCAATATCAAAATGCCACTTAAATAGTTGAGCTAGTTTCAAACTAGATTTTGATTTTCTTTCTCTCTTCCTTACTCCCATTCTTTTTCTTTCTCTTTTCCTTCCTCTCTTTTTTCTATCTGTTTCTCTCTCTTCCTCTCTCTCTCCTTCCCTCTCACTCTTTCCCTCTCGGCTTCTGGGCAGGTTTGGAAAACTCTGAGTTGATGATGATTTTTAAGTGAGCCATTGCTCACTGCTCAGCTTAGAGGGAACTATGCCCTGAGACCATCCACTGTTGACCTCTCCTGATTCCTAAGAGGTCAGTAAGGGGCGTGCATAAGTGCACCAGTGTGCCTTCCGTCCCCTGTCCTAATGTTTCTCTTTTATGATATCTTTGTATGCCACCAATATGTACGTGGCAAAACTAACAAACAAACAAATAAATAAATAAATCTCCGAGGACTTGGGCCTGGCGACGAGCTCTTCCTCTCCCCAAGCCGAGATAACCTGTTGTGGGAAGCCGCACCCTGCTCACTTCCAGCCTTAACTTGCAGGTTTTCAAGTTCTTGCCCTACTTGTTGGGACCTGTAGCTGCCACCGCTGCCTTTTCCCGTCCCATCCCCCCCAATTCTCTTTGAACAGGCCCATTAATTTCGTAAGGTTCACCCAAAGCAGCTACAAAACCTACTTTCCGTCAAGCGGGGATTTGGCACCCTGGTGAATCCATTTCCTCACCGAGGAGAGTCTAGATTTCCAAGCAGTGCCTTCACCTTAGAGCGGTGATGGCGAACCTATGGCACGGGTGCCGCAGGTGATATGCGAAGCCATCTCTGCTGGCACGTGAGCCGTTGCCCTAGCTCAGCTCCAACGTGTATGTATGTGCCAGCCAGCTGATTTTTGGCTTGCACAGAGGCTCCGGGAGGGTGTTTTTGGCCTCCAGAGAGCCTCCAGGAGGATGGGGGAGGCGGTTTTTATGGGAAAAGGGAAGCTTTTGGAGCCTGGGGAGGGTGAAACACGAGCCTCCTGGGCCCACCAGTAGTTGGGAAACGGGCCATTTCTGGCCTCCAGGGATGCATTGAATTATGAGTTTGGGCACTCGCACATGCGCGATAACGGGCGCCCATGCTCTTTCGGCACCCGAGGAAAAAAAGGTTGGCTATCACTGCCTTAGAGTGACCTTAATGCAGAATAACAGGAGATGTGGAAAGCAGTGAAGAGCTACCAAAAGTTTTAGTACCATGCTGTGGGCGTGGTTTACGCAGGACACACTGCACTTTCTTTCAACATCTTTCAGTGCAAATTGGGTGCTCTGGGGTGGAGCTCCATTTTCGCTACCCCAATGCGCTAACACTACCACCCCCATCCGGCCAGCAGCCCACCCCTGCGTGGGAGGGATCTATCTATCTATCTATCTATCTATCTATCTATCTATCTATCTATCTATCTATCCATCCATCCATGTATCTATCCATCCGTCTATCATTATCTATCTATCTGTCCATCTGTCTGTCTATCTATCCATCCATACATCCATGTATCTATCATTATCTATCTATCTATCTATCTATCTATCTATCTATCTATCTATCTATCCATCTATCCATCCATCCACCCATCCACCCATCCATCCACCCATCTATCCATCCATCATATCCATCCATTTATATCTATCTATCTATCTATCTATCTATCTATCTATCTATCAACCATCTACCTACCTACCTATCCACCCACCCACCCATCTATCTATCTACCTATCTATCCATCCACCCACAGACCCATCCATCCATCTATCCATCTATCCATCTATCCATCTATCCATCTATCCATCTATCCATCTATCCATCTATCCATCTATCCATCTATCCATCTATCTATCTATCTATCTATCTATCTATCTATCTATCTATCGCCAGTATCTACTTATCCATCCATCCATCCATCCATGTCCATCAATTTCAGTGAACAAACATGGAATTTATTGAAGTTGGCAGATTGAACCTTTCCAAATCCATGTTCTGATTCACCCAAGGAGAAAAGCAGAGCAACCATGGCAAAAACAAATAACAGAAAACACCCCCCACCCCCCTTTGTGGGTCAGGCTGCCTTCTTTGTTTTAAAACAAGGATCTTCAACAAGATTTTCAATCAGTTTCAAACCTATTTACCTGTCACGGCTCTCAGGTGGAACAGAAGCATTGGTTTTGGGGGGGCGGGCAAGGGCAAGGGCTAAAGTTCTTTAAAGACGGAATTAGCTCAAAGCATTGAAGGAATTTCTTTTCTGGATGAGATCAATACCTCCTCAAATGTGCGGTTAATTCGGGGCCTGCCAGATAGAAGAATGTGGTTGGGCTCAAGTGCCAAGCCATGAATGAAGCTGCTGAATAATTGATGGGAGCAGAAAAGAAGAAAGGAGAGAGAAAGGAGGAGGGGTTGGCTCCCAGTTTGCTTCTACTGGCCTTTCCAATTGAAAGAACTAGACTTTACAGGAGCTCAAGAAGGAAATAGAACTTTTCCTTTTCTTTTCTTTCTTTCTTTCTTCCTTCCTTTCTTTTCCTTTCATGCATATATATCAACCATCTATATCATCTATCTGTCTCTCTTGTTCTCTATCATCTATCTATCTATCTATCTATCTTTCATCTTTCTTTTTGCTTCCTTCCTTCTTTCCATCCTTCCTAGCTACATCCATATATATCATCTGTCTATATCATCTGTCTATCTCTCTCGTTCTCTATCATCTATCCATCCATCCATCCATCTTTCATCTTTCTTTCTGCTTCCTTCCTTCCTTCCTTCCTTCCTTCCTTCCTTCCTTCCTTCCTTCTTTCCTTCCTTCCTAGCTACATCCATATATATCATGTCTATATCATCTGTCTATCTCTCTCGTTCTCTATCATCTATCTATCCATCCATCCATCCATCCATCTATCTTTCATCTTTCTTTCTCCTTCCTTCCTTCCTTCCTTCCCCTAACTACATCCATATATATCATCTGTCTATATCATCTATCTATCTCTCTTGTTCTCTATCATCTATCTATCTGTCTTTCATCTATCATCTTTCTTTCTCCTTCCTTCCTTCCTCCTTCCTTCCTCCCTCCCTCCCTCCTCCTTCCTTCCTTCCCTCCCTGTCCATTTTCCTCATAGGACTGACATATAGGCGCCAAGGTCTAATAAAAGAAGAAAGAAAAATACCAGTACTGAAAAAGGTAAAACATTTTCTCGTGTTTCACTGATCTTTAAAAAACAACAACCTAGTAACAAAACCTATGTTGCTTTTCACTACACAAAGATAACTATCTTTATGAGCAACCTGTCAGGAATTCTCCAACTCTCACCAAATTCCGAGGGCAACAGTCATGCCTGAAAAACTGCCAGAAACCTTTGCAATACTTAGCAAATTAATATTTCCTGTTGGATCCATAAACCGTATGGGTTAATAAATCCTGACCCTCCCCCTCCACATACACACTCCTTTTTTAAAAAAAAAAACCTCCAACAAGCCTCTTACACTAACTCCATCTAATTGCAAAGTCCGGTAAAGAGTGCCATTGGGATTATAATCAAAGCAAATAATGAAAAACCAAGGCAATGTTTGATTTAAAAATAAAAAAAGACTCCTCAGATGTCAAAGAACTGATAAAACAAGGGAATGAAGATCAAACTCGATCCGTGGCTATGAAAACTTGATTATTAATTTAGGGAGAGGGAATAGAAAAAGACAAGAAGGGATGAAAGGAGAGATTGCTAGACGGTGTCTCGGGGGGCTACCTGCAGCATCCCTGCTATTGGGGGGGGGGGTGAATTGGGGAAAATAACATCCATTCCTAGAGAGATTCACCTGTTCTTCTCAATTTATTTATTTTTAAATATCTACAGACCCCTCGCGTCCTGGACATAAATTGTTTCAACTCCTGTAAGGGTGATAAACCAGTGGAACAATTTGCCACAGGAGGTGGTGGGCTTGCCTTCACTGGAGGTCTTCAAACAGAGACTGGACAGTCAACTTTCTGGGATGGTTTAGTGAATCCTGCATTGAACAAGGGGTTGGACCCGATGACTCTGGAGGTCCCTTCCAACACTATGATTCTATGAGTCTATCCTCAAAACAATGCTATAGAGCACTGCACACCAAGACAACTAGACACAAGGTGTTTTTCCCCCCAAATGCCCTCACTCTGCTAAACAAATAATTCCCTGAACAATGTCAAACTATTTCCTAAGTCTCCCCTGCTATTGATCTTTTCAGCGTTCCCATAACCCATCTCCTCCCACAAATGACTGCATGACTGTAACTTAGTTGATTGTATCCTTATGATTTACATTGACTGGTTCCTAATATGATTGGATTGCTCATCTGTACCCTATGACATTCATTAAGTGGCCAATAAAGAATTCTATTCTATTCTATTCTATTCCATTGGATTTTCAACTTCCTATGTACATAAATACATAAATAAATAAAATTTAGCACACCGCAATACTTAGCACACAACAATATAGAGAACACAGCATAGAAACATAGAAGATTGATGGCAGAAAAAGACCTCATGATCCATCTAGTCTGACCTTCCTGTATTTTATCTTAGGATGGATCTATGTTTATCCCAGGCATGTTTAAATTCAGTTACTGTGAATTTACCAACCACATCTGCTGGAAGTTTGTTCCAAGCATCTACCACTCTTTCAGTCAAATAATATTTTCTCACCTCAGGCTGTGCCCCCTTGTTCTTTTGTTCACTTTCCTATTAAAAACACTTCCCTCCTGAACCTTATTGAACTCTTTAGCATATTTAAATCTTTCGATCTGTCCCCCTTTTCACTTCTGTCCTCCAGACTATACAGATGGAGTTCATGAAGTCTTTCCTGATCAGTTTGATGCTTAAGACCTTCCACCCTTTTTGTAGCTCAGCAACAGCAACCATTAGGAAGACTAACCACAATAGCTACTAACAACCAGTAGAGCAACACGTCTGACCCCCTTTATGACTAGTTGCAGCTCTAGCCCTTAAAGTAACATTATACTACCTCTCTTTACCGTACATTGTTGGCTTAACTGGTGAAACCAACCAGTCAAGTACATAGTACTGACAACCTTAAATTGTGTTCGGAGAGCAATTGGAAGCCAGCACAGCTCATGAAGTGTTGGACTTATGTCGGTGTACTAGACTTCAATTACTATGTTTACAAAATTTACAGCTACACCGCCTGAACTGATTTAACTGTTGTTTATAAAATCATAGATCACAATGTACTCCCTGTTAGCAACTACTTCACCTTAAACAGCAACAACACAAGAGCACGCAATAGATACAAACTAAATGTAAATCGCTCCAAACTAGACTACAGAAAATACGATTTCAGCAATAGAGTGGTCAACGCCTGGAATTCACTACCGGACTCTGTTGTTTCTTCCCCCAATCCCAAAATCTTCAACCTTACATTATCTACAATAGACCTCTCCCCTTTTCTAAGAGGGGGGTGCAATAAATGCACCTTTGTGCCTACCGTTCCTGTCCAAATGTCTTTTTTATCTTTCCTATCTTTACTTTATATACTTATATTATGTTAAACGTACTACAATACAATATCATATTTGTATGACTAACTAACTAACTAACTAACTAACTAACTAACTAACTCGCCCCGAGTCTGCCGAGAGGGGCGGCATTCAAATCAAATCAAATAAAAAATAAAAAAAAATAAAAAAAATAAAAAAATAAAAAAGTAAAATAAAATAAAAAAAATAAAAAAAAATAATAAAATAAATAAAATAAATAAAATAAATAAAATAAATAAAATAAATAAAATAAATAAAATAAATAAAATAAATAAAATAAATAAAATAAATAAAATAAATAAAATAAATAAAATAAATAAAATAAATAAAATAAATAAAATAAATAAAATAAATAAAATAAATAAAATAAATAAAATAAATAAAATAAATAAAATAAATAAAATAAATAAAATAAATAAAATAAAATAAATAAATAGAATAAATAGAATAAAAATAAAAAAATAAAATAAAAAAATAAAAAAAATAAAATAAATAAAGTGTACAAAAGTTCCCTCTTTTTCTTGTCGGGAAGATTCTGCTAAATCAGGAAGTTCCTCAACAAGCCCCTTGCCTTGGCTTCGAAAGTAAATCCTCTCTCTCTCCTATATATATTTTTTTTGTTTCCAGAAATTTTGACTGGAGTCGGGAAAGGCTGCGAGCAGGTTTCAACACATCCCCACCATTTCCAGGCCTGATGACTCACCTCTTTTCTCCCCTTCTCCCTCATCAAGACCGACAGCCAAATCACAACACCCACACAATCCAAACACCACCACCCCCTTCGCTCTCTCGCTACCCCCCCCCCTTCCATCAGCAGGGAGAAACCTTACCCAACCTGAAAACGAGATATCCTGCTACAACTTGCTCAGCCTCCAAGGGAGCCCTCGGTGCAAAGGTGGGGGGAATAGAGCCAAGGAATGCAACCCTTCGCTTGCGGTAGTGGATTGGGCCCTCTCCTTGGGTAAACAAGGAAGGGTTGGGTGTGCGAGGGGCACAGAGGTGGGAGGGTGCCTTAGCTTTCAAAAGAATGTGCCAGTTATGCATTGCCCTGAAATTTCAGTTCGGTTCTGCAACCCAACAATTAGCATCTGCATTTAGACTTATATACCACTTCACGGGGCTGTCCACCCCTCTCTAAGTGGTTTACAGAGAGTAAGCCTATTGCCCCCAACAATCTGGGTCCTCATTTGACCCACCCCAGAAGGGTGGAAGGCTGAGTCAATCTGGAGCCTACTGAGATTCGATCTGCCAAACTGCTGGCAGCTGGGGATCAGCAGAAGTAGCTTGTAGCACTGCACTCTAACCACTGCACCACTGAGTGCAAACGACTGACATAGACTTCAGAGGATAATCAGAATTGCAATTGCTGCCAATCTGCCTTCCATTGAGGTCAAAAAGATGGCTGTGAAAATATTGACTGACCCCTCACATCCTGGACATAAAACTGTTTCAACTCCTACCTTCAAAACGCCGTTACACAGCACTGCACACCAAGACAACTAGACACAAGAACAGTTTCTTCCCAAATGCCATCACTCTGCTAAACAAATAATTCCCTCAACACTGTCTAGCTACTCGCTAAGGCTGCGTAACTATTACTATTAGTCTTCTCATCGTTCCTATTACCATCTCCTCCCACTTATGATTGTATGACAGTAACTTGTTGCTTGTATTCGATTGATTGATTGATTGATTGATTGCTTTCTTTCTTTCTTTCTTTCTTTCTTTCTTTCTTTCTTTCTTTCTTTCTTTCTTTCTTTCTTTCTTTCTTTCTTGGATTTGTATGCCGCCCCTCTCCGGAGACTCAGGGTGGCTAACAGCAATAACAAGACAGCGTACAATAATAATCTAATACTAAAAACGATTAAAAACCCATTAATATAAAAACCAAACAGACACACAGACATACCATGCATAAAATTGTAAAGGCCTAGGGGGAAAGAGTATCTCAGTTTCCCCATGCCTGGTGGCAGAGGTGGGTTTTAAGTAGCTTACGAAAGGCAAGGAGGGTGGGGGCAATTCTAATCTCTGGGGGGAGTTGGTTCCAGAGGACCGGGGCCACCACAGAGAAGGCTCTTCCCCTGGGTCCCGCCAAGCGGCATTGTTTAGTTGACGGGACCCGGAGAAGGCCCACGCTGTGGGACCTAACTGGCCGCTGGGATTCGTGCAGCAGAAGGGAGTCCCTGAGATAATCTGGTCCGCTGCCATGAAGGGCTTTATAGGTCATAACATAGAAACATAGAAGAATGACGGCAGAAAAAGACTTGCAAGGTAAGAGCTGGGAAGATCATTAGCACCTAGTTAGGGCTGGGGGGGAAAAGCTTTGAAAAAAGCTCCAGACTATAAGATGCACCTGAATTTTCAGCCTCTTTTAGGGGGGTAAAGGTGCATGTTATACTCCGAAAAATACGGTAATTAATTCCCTGTGTTGGCCTGCGAAAATGGCAAACCCCACCTCCATTCTCTTTTAGGAGAAAACTGAGAGCGATCCAAATGAGCTTCAGTATGCAGGACTCCAAGGGAGGAAAGGCTGAGTTAACTAAATGAAAATCGCCCAATCAATATTCCGGATCCAAACAAAACATTTTGACATTTCTAAAGGAGGCCTTTTGTTCCCCCAACTGTTGATTTGGTCGCTTCGTCAAATGTTTGCATTCCGGGAGTCTCCACTGGCAGAGAACATCTGAGGGCTGATGGACGCCTTGCCTCCTTCCCCCGTCAGTTCCAAGCACCGTCAGAATGTCAATTGCATTTGCAACCGACAAAAACGGAGGCAGCCTGCGCTGCCTTTCAGCGGAGTTTGGGTGCACACGTCAACAAGTTTGCCTTGCAGAGGTGGGTTTTTAGCAGGTTGCGACCCGTCCTGGAGAGCAGAAATGTTGAGTCGTTTGGAGAATTCGGCAACGAAAAGTTTGAGTAATTTGGAGAACTGATAGCGAAAATTTTGATTAGTTCAGAGAACCAGCAGTGGAAATTTGCCCAGGTTCGCCTGGTGCACCAGTTGCAGCCCTATTTGGACCGGGACTCACTGCTCACAGTCACTCATGCCCTCATCCCCTCGAGGTTCGACTATTGTAATGCTCTCTACATGGGGCTACCTTTGAAAAGTGTTCGGAAACTTCAGATCGTGCAGAATGCAGCTGCGAGAGCAATCATGGGCTTCCCCAGGTATGCCATGTTACACCAACACTCCGCAGTCTGCATTGGTTGCTGATCAATTTCCGGTCGCAATTCAAAGTGTTGGTTATGACCTATAAAGCCCTTCATGGCATCGGACCAGAATATCTCCGAGACCGCCTTCTGCCGCACGAATCCCAGCGACCAGTTAGGTCCCACAGAGTGGGCCTTCTCTGAGTCCCGTCAACTAAACAATGTCGTTTGGCGGGACCTAGGGGAAGAGCCTTCTCTGTGGCAGCCCCGGCCCTCTGGAACCAACTCCCCCCAGAGATTAGAATAGCCCCCACCCTCCTTGCCTTTCGTAAGCTCCTTAAAACCCACCTCTGCCGTCAGGCATGGGGGAACTGAGATATTCTTTCCCCCTAGGCTTCTACAATTTATGCATGGTATGTTTGTATGTATGTTTGGTTTTATAATAAGGGTTTTTAGTTGTTTTAGTATTGGATTGTTACATGCTGTTTTTTATCACTGTTGTTAGCCGCCCCGAGTCCACGGAGAGGGGCAGCATACAAATCCAATAAATAAATAAAATAAATAAATAAACTGGCAGTGGAAATTTTAAGTAGTTCGGAGAACTGGTAGTGGAAATTTTGAGTAGTTCGGAGAACTGGTAGCAGAAATTTTGAGTAGTTTGGAGAACTGGTAGCAGAAATTTTGAGCAGCCTGGAGAATTGGAAACGGAAAATCTGGGATAGTTTGGAGAATGGGTAACGGAAATTTTGAGTAATTTGGAAAACTTATTGCAGAAATTTTGAGCAGCCCAGTGGAAATTATAAGTAGTTCGGAGAACCGGTAGCGGGAATTTTGAGTAGCTTGGAGAACTGGTAATTGCCATATCTGAGTGGCCCTGCCCCCATCTATTCTCTGCCTCCCGAGTACCAGCTGATAGGAAAGTAATGGGTATTTTGCAATTTCCTTCCCCTGGAGCGAGGCAGGGATGTAAGTTGGTTCTGGGACTCAAATCGGCTACATACGCCCCGAGGCTAAAGATCATAATTTGGTCTTTAGCAACCTGCTCGTCTTTATGATCAGTTGCAGGGTTCTGTGGTCATTTTTGTTGGTTTGTTTTTCAGCAAAATACAGCCCAGGGAATAATTAGGGAGAAAGAGATGGAAGTGTAAAGAGATGAAGAAAAACAGACTGATGGGCAGGTGCAAAATACGATATTGATTTTTGGCTGATTGGGAAAATGTATAATGGTGTATGCTACTGATGAATTTTAAGGTATATGTATTGATACACACACAAACACACACACACAGTCAAACTATTTACTAAGTCTGCAATGCTAGTACTAATTTTTTCTCATCATTCCTATCCCCCATCTCCTCCCACTTATGACTGTATTACTGTAACCTGTTGCTTGTATCCTTAAGATTTTTATTAATATTGATTGTTTCCTGATTGCTTATTTGACCCCTGTGACAATCATTAAGTGTTGAAACTCATGATTCTTGACAAATGTCTCTTTTTCTTTTATGTACACTGAGAGCATCTGCACCAAAGACAAATTCCTTGTGTGTCCAATCACACAAGGAATTCTATTCTATTCTATCACACAAGGAATTCTATTCTATTCTATTCTACTATATTCCATTCCTTTCCTTTCCATTCCATTCCATTCCATTTGGAAATGTGGAGAAAAAAAGAAAAAATATTATTAAAAAAGGTACACCACCTGTCCACAGCTTTGTAGATTAGGAGCCATCATCAAACAGCAACAAGATTCATGCCCTGGACCCCCTAGAACAGGGGTAGGGAACGTTGGCTCTTCTGTGACTTGTGGACTTCAACTCCCAGAATTCCTGAGCTAGCATGATTGGCTCAGGAATTCTGGGAGTTGAAGTCCACAAGTCATAGAAGAGCCAACGTTCCCTACCCCTGCCCTAGAATGCTGAATATATTTTTCAGAAATAGAGGAGAAGGAAAAAGACACTAAGGTTTAACTTTAACCCCTGGTGCAGTTGTGGTCTCCAGGGAGCTCAAAGGAAGCACTAGGACCAATACACAAAAGATTCCTGAGTCCAGAAGAGTGGAGAATACATCATTAAAAAGAAAAAGAGAGAAACTCAGAGTAACTCCATCTTAATTATGCTAAGTGTAAGTTGGTCTGGAGAATTGCTTTGGCAGGGTGTCAAGACTCATGCCAAGTCCTTCAAAGCTGGCCAACTTGAGAAAGAAGAACGACTTGCCTTTCTGGAACGGCTCTTGGTTGTTATTAAGTCTAATGCAGGGTGTTTCTCAACCTTGACAGATCGGAGATGGGTGGACTTCAACTCCCAGAATTCCCCAGCAAGGGAGGTTGAGAAAGCCTGGTCCAAGGTAAAATACAATCTTGAAAGCCTACAAAACCCATTCACTGGATCAAAGTGCCGTATTCTTCGGAGTATAAGATGCACCTTTTGCCCCCACCCGAAAAGAGGCTGAAAATTTGGGACCATCTTATATTCCAGGGGTCTTCAAACTTGACAACTTTAAAACTTGGGGACTTCAACTCCCAGAATTCTCCAGCCAGCAGAGCAGAAGGGAGAATTATGGGAGTTGAAGTCCACAAGTCTTAAAGATGCCAAGTTTGAGGACCTCTGTTATATTCCAAATGTACACGGTAGCTTTTTCCGAAGCTTTTTTACCCCTAACAAGGTGCTAATGATCTTCCCAGCTTGCAGGATTATTTTTCATTGCTACTCCGAAGAAGCTTTTTTCCAGCTCTAAGTCTTTGCAGGCTTGTTTTCATTGCTACTGTCTCCGAATATTTTTTTCCAGCGCTAACGAGGTGCTAACGATCTTCCCGGCTTGCAGGACTTTTTCATTGCTGCTCCGAAGAAGTTTTTTTCCAGCCCTAACTCTTTGCAGGCTTGTTTTCATTGCTACTCCCTCCGAAGATTTTTTTTTCCAGCTCTAACCATGGGATAAAATAATAAAACAAAACTGTAACCAGTCATGAGCTCGAGCAGGGAGGGGAATCTCTTTCCCCCCAGCAATGTTATTCTAGCCGCTACTGAAATTGGGAAAGCGAGCGCATGACCGAGGGCCTTGCCCATCAGCGGCAGACTGGGTTGGGAGCTCCAGCCTCAATGCCACTGCCCACCAATACCAAGAAACTACAAAGGAGTATACAGTGGTACCTCATCTTACGAACGCCTCTTCTAACGAACTTTTCAAGATACGAACCGGGTGTTTAAGATTTTTTTGCCTCTTCTTCCGAACTATTTTCACCTTACGAACCCAAGCAGCTGCTGCTGGGATGAAGGGGTTTCTTTTTTTCCCTTTTTTGAAGAAAGAAAAGGGAGGGGCTGCTTGGAGTAGGAAACATTTTGCAGAGAACAACGTGTGTGCAAAGGAACTGAAAGGGTGTCTTTTTAAGAAAGAAAAGGGAGGAGGGAGGGGCAGCTTGGGGGAGGAAAATTTAGCAGAGAACAATGTGCTTGCAAAGGAACTGAAAGGGTGTCTTTTTAAGAAAGAAAAGGGAGGAGGGAGGGGCAGCTTGGGGGAGGAAAATTTTGCAGAGAACAATGTGCTTGCAAAGGAACTGAAAGGGTGTCTTTTTAAGAAAGAAAAGGGAGGAGGGAGGGGCAGCTTGGGGGAGGAAAATTTTGCAGAGAACAATGTGCTTGCAAAGGAACTGAAAGGGTGTCTTTTGAAGAAAGAAAAGGGAGGGGCGCCCCCCTTGCCTTTCTTCCTTCCCACCCACCCTTTAGCCTAGCCTTGCTTCTTCCACCCGCCCCCTTTAGCTGCTCCTCCCTGCCCTCTGTTCGCCTCCCTTCTAAAGTTTGGGATTTTCCTGAAGGATTTGCACGCATTATTTGCTTTTACATTGATTCCTATGGGAAACATTGCTTCATCTTACGAACTTTTCACCTTTACGAACCTCCTCCTGGAACTAATTAAGTTCGTATGATGAGGTACCACTGTATTCCTTACGAATCCAGAGGAGAAAAGTGAGGAATTTCTGAGACGGAACCAGCAATCAGGTTGAGGTGTGTTCACCACATCCTGTTATGCTGAGGACCGAGTCAAAACTGGGAGTCCAGTGGGTGGATGACAACCCAGTGCACAGCAGCAGTAAAAAAAAAAGCAAATTCCATGCTTGGCATGATTAGGAAGGGAATCGAAAATAGGTCAGCAAGTGTTGTATTGCCTCTGTACAATTCGATGGTGAGACCACGTTTTGGAGTCCTGTGTACAGTTCTGGTCACCGCACTTCAAGAAGGATATGACAAAACTGGAAAAGATGCAAAAAAGGGCAACAAGAATGATCAAAGGAATGGAGCCCCTCCCTTATGAAACCAGGTAGCAACGCTTTGGTCCCTTCAGCCTCGAAGGACGGCGTTTAAGGGGGGACTTGATTGAAGTGTATTAAATCATGCATGGGATAGAAAAGGCGGATAGAGGAAAATTCTTTCCTCTACCCACCTTTTCTATCCCATGCATGATTTTCTCTATCGCACAATACTAGGACGAGGGGGCCCTCCCTAAAGCTCACAGGAAAGAAAGTGAGGACCAATCAAGGGAAATATTTCTTCACTTGGTCGATGGAATTCCCTTCCAGAAGAGGTTGTGGCAGCTGTCAGCCTTGATCACTTCAAGGCAGGATTAGACAGATTCATGAATGCCAAGAGTATCGGTGGTTATTGAAACGGATGTCCATGAGCCGCCTCTAAGTTGGTTGAGGCAGGCAGGGGTCCCTTGGGTACCATTTGTTGGGGGTCAAGGAAAAGGGAAGGTGTTGCCTTCTCATTCCTGCTCAAGATCCCCATGGACAATTGGTGGGCCACTGTGTGACACAGGATGCTGGACTCAATGGGCTTTGGCCTGATTCAACAGGGCTCTTCTTAGGTTCTTATGGATCCTGTTTTAAATAACAGACTTGGTCCTCTTTGCTGATGGGTAAGAACACACATCCTGACTGCTGGCTCCTCCTACGGTGGAGAACCTCTCTCTCCTGGATTCATAGATCTTTTCTGTTAATGGTTCTGCTTCCTTGTCTGCATTCCCAGTATCTACTGACCATTCCACCAAAGCCACAGACGACACCGAGTTAGGAAGAACCTTCTAGCAGATGTTCCAACGCACCTAGTTTCCCAGTATTTCAACCAACCACCTCAATGGTGTCCTGGCAAGAACAGGTAAACCCAAGTCATCTCCAAACCCTGGGAAAGGAGGCTGGCACATCCTACACCTGCCTCCCGATAACATCAGAATATATAGTTATTTTGGGATGGTAGCGAATGAGTAACCTTGTCTAAATCTTGATCTGACTCATGGTACGCCTTGGCTGCCCATCGCTGCGCAGAGAGAAAGAACAACAGCTCCGTGTAGGAAATTTAATATTTCAGTCCAGGATGATCTGCTTCAGTACACAATGTTAAAAAATAAACTCCAAGGGATTGGGGCGGGGGGAGGGGGGAAACAACTAGGAATTCCACAGATGTTCGAAATGGGAACCTTTCCACCAGATTTTTGTGGTTGATGAAACAAGCAATACAAGCAAGCTTCCCTTTGACTAATCTAGACTTTCACCTCTTTTGCGGAAGTTGCATTGGCTTCCGATTTGCTGGCTTCAGTCTTTGATATCTCAAGACCTAAAATGGTCCCCTAACATCAAAAAACGTCACCAGAAAAGCACAACAAAGAATGTTCTTTCTGCACCAACTCAGGAAGCTCAAACTGCCCAAGGAGCTGCTGAGACAGTTCTACAGAGGAATCATTGAGTCCGTCATCTGCACCTCTGTAACTGTCTGGTTTGGTTCCGCAACCTAACAAGACCGACACAGATTTCAGAGGAGAATCAGAACTGCAGAAAAAACAATGGCTGCCAACCTGCCTTCCATTGAGGACCTGTATACTGCACGACTCAAAAAGAGGGCAGTGAAAATATTGACTGACCCCTCGCATCCTGGACCCAAATAGTTTCAACTCCTGCCCTCAAATCACGCCATAGAGTACTGCACACCTAGAACAACTAGACAAAATAACAGTTTTTTCCCCAAATGCCACCGTTCAGTCAATTGCAAAAGGCAGCTTGGCTTGGAAGAGTTGATATCCCGCAATACCTTTAAGACCGCCAAACAATGACATCTGCCCATCCCAGATTCTTTGAGTCTTTTCTAAGAATCTGGGATGGGCAGATGTCATTGTTTGGCGGTCTTATAACAACAACAACAATAACAACTACTACTACAACAAGAACAACAGGGTTGAAAGGGACCTGGAGGTCTTCTATTCCAACCCCCTGCTTAGGCAGGAAACCCTACACCCCTTCAGACAAATGGTTATCCAACCTCTTCTTAAAAACCTCCAGTGTTGGAGCATTTACAACTTCTGGAGGCAAGCTGTTCCACTGATCAACCGTTCTGACTGTCAGGAAATTTCTCCTTAGTTCTAAATTACTTCTCTCCGTGTTTAGTTTCCACCCACTGCTTCTTCTACCCTCAGGTGCTTTGAAGAATAGGTTGACTCCTTTGTGGCAACCTCTAAAGATATTGGAAGACTGCTATCATGTCTCCCCTGGTCCTACTTTTCATTAAACTAGCCATGCCCAGTTCTTGCAACCGTTCTTCACATATTTAAGCCTCCAGTCCCCTAATCATCTTTGTCGCTCTTCTCTGCACATTTTCTAGAGTCTCAACATCCTTTTTGCATCGTGGCGACCAAAACTGAATGCAGGATTCCAAGTGTGGCCTTACCAAGGCCTAGTGGAATTAACCCTTCACGTGATCTTGATTCTATCCCTCTGTTGATGCAGCCTAGAACTGTGTTGGCTTTTTTGGCAGCTGCTGCACACGGCTGGCTCCTATTTAAATGGTTGTGCACTAGGAATAATAATCCTTACATCCACTCTTACCTTCATACTTGAGGAAACATGCCCACAGCTAAACTTTAATTTTTGAACGCACTTTTTGAAACTACCGATTGATATCATTGAACAAGGAGCTTCAAACCATACAAGGAGCTTCTACAACAACCAAAGTTTATCACTACCTATCATCTCTCCAAGTTGGGTGAGATAAAGATCTATCTACATAAAAGCTGATCCACCTGTACTTTTATTAAACAAGAATATTAACCCAGGCTGGATTGTTGGCAGTCCCCAAATCTGTTGGGAACCGGCGAAGAGACGCTGATGGCTCTTGTTTACTCCTTCCATAACCTCTTTCCACATATCCTACTTCAAGTATCAACAAGCTGACGGAGAAACGTGCCTGGAACAGACCAAACCAAAGCGATCAACAACAAGGAGGGCGAGATGCCATGGTGTCAATCCCAGTTCTTGAAGGAAAACATAAAAACAAAATTCCAGCCGACGTTGATTGACATCTGTCACAATCTCCCACAATGTAGAGGAGAAGAAGGCGGGGGCAAAATGACCTCCCGTGGACAAAGTCAACACAGGTTGCTGCAATTTTTTAGGAGGATGTGCAGTATTTTTTTTTAAATTACTGCAGAGTCAAAATACCCAAAACCTCCCAAGGAGGGAAGAAAATTCCATATCCAGAGCTGTCCTTGTTGTCGTGATATTTTTCTTGTTCTGCTATCATATTTTCTCAGAATATAAGATGCACCGGTGGAGTATAAGACACACCTTAGTTTTGGTGGAGAAAAATAGGGGGGGAAATCTACCTACCAGGTGTTCATCTGAATAGCATCCTTAGTCAACTTTAGCACATTATTTTATCCCCTGCTTAAGGCTGGAAAAAAACGTCTTCAGAAGGACTAGCAATGAAAGCAAGCCTGCAAAGATTTAGGGCTAAAAAAACTTCTTCAGGAGTAGCAATGAGAACAAGCCTGCAAAGACTTAGGGCTGAAAAAAACTTCTTCAGGAGTAGCAATGAGAACAAGCCTGCAAAGACTTAGGGCTGAAAAAAACTTCTTCAGGAGTAGCAATGAGAACAAGCCTGCAAAGACTTAGGGCTGAAAAAAACTTTTTCAGGAGTAGCAATGAGAACAAGCCTGCAAAGTTTTAGGGCTGAAAAAAACTTTTTCAGGAGTAGCAATGAGAACAAGCCTGCAAAGACTTAGGGCTAAAAAAACTTCTTCAGGAGTAGCAATGAGAACAAGCCTGCAAAGACTTAGGGCTGAAAAAAACTTCTTCAGGAGTAGCAATGAGAACAAGCCTGCAAAGACTTAGGGCTGAAAAAAACTTTTTCAGGAGTAGCAATGAGAACAAGCCTGCAAAGATTTAGGGCTGAAAAAAACTTTTTCAGGAGTAGCAATGAGAACAAGCCTGCAAAGACTTAGGGCTGAAAAAAACTTTTTCAGGAGTAGCAATGAGAACAAGCCTGCAAAGTTTTAGGGCTGAAAAAAACTCTCTTTTCTCTCTCTCCTTTCTTTTTATCTCTCTTCTCTCTTCTCACTCTTTCTCTGTCTCTGTGTCTCTGTCTCTCTTTCTCTTTCTCTCTCTCTTTCTCCATTCTCTTTATCTTTTCCTCTTTTCTCGCTCTCTTCTTTCCCTCTTTTCCTTCTCTCTTCTCTTTTTTCTTCTCTCTCTTCTCTCTCTCTTTCCCTCTTTTTTCTCTCTTCTTTCTCTTTTCTTTTTCTTTGTCTCATCTTTTTCTTTCTCTCTTTCTCCATTCTTTCTCTTTTCCTCTTTTCTCGCTCTCTTCTTTCCCTTTTCTTTCTCTCTTCTCTTTCTTCTTCTCTCTTTTCTCTCTCTCTTTCCTTCTTTTTTCTCTCTCTTCTTTCTCTCTCTTTTCTTTTTCTTTCTCTCGTCTTTTTCTCCTCTCTCTCTCCATTCTCTGAATTTCCCAAAGACCAAACGGAGCATCTATTAATTCATGCGTCCCCCTTTCAAAGCTTTTAGGCCTCAGGTTACATAAGATCCGACTTCTATAAATTGGTGGTTATGAAAAATTGTCGACATGCTGCTTTTATCGTTGTGTGCACAACAGAAATATTTACATTACACGTAGAAAGCTGTGCGTTTATGTTAACTGCCTTGAAACCTGCCTTAATGCAAAAAGAAAAAGGAAAAATCAGGTCACACATGGCTTTCCAGAAGGGAACAGTTACGTAAGTCACCCTGCTGGATTCTGAATGAAATATATAATTTAATTTTAGATGCAGGCAAGAATGGATCCTCAGCTTAAAAGATATACACAGCTGGAATTTAAGCAAAGGAGGGCTTGCTAAAATCCAGTGGTTTCTGCCAATAATTAGTACGGGTTATCCCCTCCTCTCTCTATTTCTTTCTTTCTCTCTCTCTCTTTCTCTCTTGCTCTCTCTTTCTTTGTTGCTCTCTCTTTCTCTTTCTCTCTCTCTTTCTCTCTCTTCCTGTTTCTATCTCTCTCTTTCTCTTTCTCTCTTTCTTTCTCTCTCTTTCTCTCTTTGTCTCTCTTCCTCTTTTTCTCTATCTCTCTTTCTCTCTTTTTCTTTCTCTCTTTCCTTCTATCTCTTTTTTCTCTTTCTTTCTTCCTCTCTTTCTCTCTCTTTTTCTCTCTCTCTCTTTCTCTCTCTTCCTCTATCTCTCTCTTTTTCTCTCTTTCTCTCTCTCTTTCTCTCTTTTTCTTTCTCTTTCTCTCTCTTCCTCTTTCTATCTCTCTTTCTCTCTCTTTTTCTTTCTCTCTCTTTCCTTCTATCTCTTTCTTTCTCTTTCTTTCTTGCTCTCTCTTTCTCTTTCTCTCTCTCTTTCTCTCTCTTCCTGTTTCTATCTCTCTCTCTTTCTTTCTCTCTCTTTCTCTCTCTTCCTCTTTTTCTCTATCTCTCTTTCTCTCTTTTTTTTCTTTCTCTCTTTCCTTCTATCTCTTTTTTTCTCTTTCTTTCTTCCTCTCTCTCTTTCTCTCTCTTTCTTTCTCTCTTTCTCTCTCTTCCTCTATCTCTCTCTTTTTCTTTCTTTCTCTCTCTTTCTCTCTCTTTCTCTCTCTTCCTCTTTCTATCTCTCTTTCTCTCTCTTTTTCTTTCTCTCTCTCTTTCCTTCTATCTCTTTCTTTCTCTTTCTTTCTTCCTCTCTCTCTCTTTCCATCAATCTCTCTTAATCGCTCCTTCCCTTTCAATCTCTCTCCCTTTTTCTCTCCTTCTTTCTAATTTCTTAGAAATGCTGCTTCCACACACACCCCTTAATAGCTGCAAAGCTGCTCTTTAAACAAGGATAGAAAACAAATATTTGAAGGAGGCAAGGGAGCTGCCGATGACCCCTCCTCTCCAGGATCCATAAAATAGACATCGTGGGAGTGAATGTTGTGGCAGTAAAACATCAACCCAACCGTTAGCAATCTTCCCAGGTAACCAGTTCCATCGGAGAGGACTTCGACCTCCCCAGAATTCTCCAGATGTTGGTGCTCAGAGTTCTCCTGAAGAGTTCGCACCCAACTGCCCTTAACTGGATGATGAGGAGGGGGCACCTCACAGAAGCCCACTCAACAAACATGAACGGTCTTCTCTTGTGGGTTGAGGACCAGAGTGGACTTGAGTGACACTCCTAGATGGGGTTCATCTGAACTTGGAGGCTACTATAGTCACAAACAAAGAGTTTCTCTGCAAAGATCATGGCTATCTTAGTGGTGCAGTAGTTAGAGTGCAGTACTGCAGGCCATTTCTGCTGATTGCCAGCTGCCTGTAATTTGGTAGTTTGAATCTCACCAGGCTCAAGTTCAGACTCAGCCTGCCGTCCTTCACAAGGGGGGTAAAGTCTTAAGTCTACGTGCTATTGCTTCATATCTACAGACTGTAGGTAGTTCGATCCTGACCAGCTCAAGGTTGACTCAGCCTTCCAAGGTCAGTAAAATGAGGACCCAGATTGGTTGGGGGCAGGAGGCTGACTCTGTAAAATGGCTTAGAGAGGGCCGTGAAGCGGTATACAAACCTAAGTGCTACTGCGATCTCCAAATGCCAAGCGGTGCGACCATTCAAACTGTTGAGCTGCACAACTCAACAACATGATTCACTCCAGCCTGCAATCACGTGACCCTGAGCTGCATTGGCAGGCTCAGCTTAGCAATAGCATTTAGACTTATATACCGCTTCTTAGTGCTTTTACAGCCCTCTCTAAGCGGTTTACAGAATCAACCTCTTGCCCCCAACAATCTGGGTCATTTGACCCACCTCGGAAGATGGAAGACTGAGTCAACTTGGGGCCAGTGGTGAGATTTGAACTGCTGAACTACAGCTGGCAATTCAGCTGAAGTGGCCTGCAGTGCTGCACTCTAACCACTGCACCACCCCGGCTCATAGTTTCAGGGTTCCTGTATCTCCCAGACTAGATGGACCATGAGGTCTTTTTCTGCCGTCAATCTTCTGTGTTTCTACATTTCTATACAAACACCAGGAAAACCAACCGGTTCTGGAACAGAACCAGAACAACCCAGGACATTCGTTCATCGATTCAAAACGGATCCGGCTACTTGGAGTCCATCTTTCTCTTTAGGCAAAGGGAAAAGGAGAAGAAGTTCACTTCGTTTTTTGCTGACCCTCCATAACGTGAAAGGAAATGTCTTTTGCTCAGCGTGAGCTCCCTAACAGGGTTAGCAAACTCCGCCTGACTCGTCCCCGAAAGATTTCCATGGGACCTGAAATTCTGCAGAAAATGCACAAAACTTGGAAGCCGGCATCGTTTCTTTCGAAATAAGCTTCACAGTGGAATTAAAGCCCACTTATCCGGGATTAAAGGCCACTGAACCTAGGGGAGGATTACTACTTCCAAGGGAAGAGTGCAGGAGAATTGTCTGATTTTGGATTAATTTGCCGCACAATCTTCCTCTGACAAAGATGCCATTGAAATTATTGGAACCTTCCGCTAAGGAAGACGTCAGATTTTGCTTCAATACAACACCAGGCAGTCCTTTGATCTGGTGAAGGTCTTGTACTGTCCTAATTACAGTGGTACCTCTACTTACGAACTTAATTCGTACCGGGACCAGGTTCTTAAGTAGAAATGTTTGTAAGAAGATGCAATTTTTCCCATGGAAATCAATGCAAAAGCAAATAATGTGTGCGATTGGGGAAACCACAGGGAGGATGGAGGCCCTGTTTCCTCCCAGGAGATTCCTAGAGAGGTCCCACGGAGGCTTCTCCGGGCCTTTTCCAGCTGTTTCCTCCCAGGAGATTCCTAGAGAGGCCCCATGGAGGCTTCCCCCTGTCTTTTCCGGCCCAGTTTCCTGCAGGAGATTCCTAGAGAGGCCCCACGGAGGCTTCTCCCTGCCTTTTCCAGTTACAGTTTCAGAGGCTCGGGTGTGTAAGTGGAAAATGGTTCTTGAGAAGAGGCAAAAAAATCTTGATCACTTAGGGCAAAAGCTTCCCCCCCTTTACTTACCTCTTTGAAATGTTGGTGCATCTTATACACCAGTACATCTTATAGTCTGAAAAATAACGGTACTTCTTGTTGCATGCGACTTTCTTTTTATGATGCGTTAGCGGGTCTCAGCCCAACACAGGGATTATCTTTGTATCTTTGGACACACAACTTGGCCCCTGTGTAGCTTTCCCCCCAACAACCCAAGCGCACTGACACCACGACCCAGCCAGATGGAAGCCCGGCTGAGCGGCATAAACCTATATCAGCCTTCAAAAGTGCCACATTTTAATGTTTGCCAAATGGCGATGGCTCCATTTGCTCCTGGGGATTGTTGTTTATTAATCTCCTGGCTCTTTTCTTTCATTCCCCCCCTTTTTTTTTTCTGCAGCAGAAAGATGCATCTGACAATCACCTCTTTGGGGAGAGAAAAGATGGGGCGGAAGAACCAAGCAGCTGTCAAGATGTGGCAAGGAGCATAATAAAATCCAAAAGTGAAAAAATAAAAAAATTAAATTTGCAATGCTAATTCCTTTAATGTTCCAGTTTGCAACAATGTCGGGCAATGTGGAGAACAAAGGATCTTTCGGTTAAAAATTCTCAAGACGGGAAGGAGGAAGAGGAGCCACCAACCAAGACCTACTCAAGTTTCCCCAGATGCTTTATTAACTTTATTACTCGGCATTACAGTGGTACCTCTTCTTACGTACTTAATTCGTTCCGTGACCATGTTCTTAAGTAGAAAAGTTTGTAAGAAGAAGCAATTTTTCCCATAGGAATCAATGTAAAAGGAAATAATGTGTGTGATTGGGGAAACCAGAGGGAGGGTAGAGGCCTTGTTTCCTCCCAGGAGATTCCTAGAGAGGCCCCACAGAGGCTTCTCCCTGCCTTTTCCAGCCCTGTTTCCTCCCAGGACATTCCTAGAGAGGCCCCACCGAGGCTTCTCCCTGCCTTTTCCAGCCCTGTTTCCTCCCAGGAGATTCCTAGAGAGGCTCCACGGAGGCTTCTCACCTTTTCCGGCCCTGTTTCCTCCCAGGAGATTTTTAGAGAGGCCCCACGGAGGCTTCTCCCCGCCTTTTCCAGCCCTGTTTCCTGCCAGGAGATTTCTAGAGAGGCCCCACGGAGGCTTCTCCCTTCCTTTTCTGGCCCTGTTTCCTCCCAGGAGATTCTTAAAGAGGTCCCACGGAGGCTTCTCCCCACCTTTTCCGTCCCTGTTTCCTCCCAGGAGATTCTTAGAGAGGCCCCATGGAGGCTTCTCCCCACCTTTTCCGGTTACAGTTTCGGAGGTTCAGGTTTGTAAGTGGAAAATGTTTTTTGAAAAGAGGCAAAAACATCTTGAACACCCAGTTCTTATCTAGAAAAGTTCGTAAGTAGAGGCGTTCTTAGGTAGAGGTGCCACTGTACATCTAGGCTGGGAAGTTAAAAGCAACAACAACAACAGCAGAGAAAACATCTCCAACTTTTCTCTTAATTACCCCACAAACTGTTTATCAGAAAGTCCTACAATTTGACTCAGTTTAAAGGTCCCTGTAGTAATTCGGTAATGGGTTTGTGTGTCATCACACCAACAAAAAAACCACCCCTTTGACCCAGTTTGGAAAGCACCCATCTACTGGGGAAAAAACCCACCGTTGTGCAGTTATTGTATACATATTTCTTCCTTGCAGCAACCCCATCCAGAACTATTGAAAGTTGAGTGGGTGGCACACGCGTTTAAATAATAATAATTATAATGATGACAAATAAGCATTGCATTACATCCCCTATTAAAAGAGTCATTGGTGGGGCTAAACCTCGTTAACAAAGTACTAGAATGTGCAGAATTGACTAAAATGTCATTGGAACTACAAGACAAAGATGACACGGAATTATATATATATAATTATATATATACTGTATATTAATTGGATTTATATAACGTTTTAGTTTAGAAATGTTCAACTTCTTTTATCTTTTGTATCTATTTTATTGTGTTTTATCATTGTTGTAAGCCGCCATGAGCCCTTTGGGATTGGGCGGCATAAAAGGCAAATACATCAATCAATCAATCAATCAATCAAAATAATAATAATATAACCTGGGACAGAAGGTACCATGGCATCATGCTCTGGATTGGCTCATTCAAAAAACCCGCACACACCAAAAACTGTAATAATGATACTGTATAAGATAAACCAATGCGATAAAATGAACAATTGCCTACGAGCGGATACATATAATCTTACAAGGTTTTCAGCTTTACAGTTTGAAATGAATAAATGAATCGTTGTTCAGTTGATATGAAATAATAAATTAACGAATAAATGAAAGTAAATACTACTTGAAGATAATATAAACATATTACTCTTAATAAAAGTGAATAAGTTACCAAGCATGTCGATGTCAATGATAGTTATATATTTACATAGGATATTTACAGTCCGTTATTGATAGGTTGAAGAAATCAAAGGTCAACAGGGTTGACTTTTATGTTGAATGTTTTCTATACAATTATTCATACATCTCTCTCTTTCTCTCTCAGAGGCTTCCCCACGCCTTTTCCTGCCCTGTTTCCTCCCAGGAGATTCCTAGAGAGGCCCCATGGAGGCTTCTCCCTGCCTTTTCTGACCCCATTTCCTCCCAGGAGATTCCTAGAGAGGCCCCACGGAGGCTTCTCCCTGCCTTTTCCTGCCCTGTTTCCTCCCAGGAGATTCCTAGAGAGGCCCCACGGAGGCTTCTCCCTGCCTTTTCTGACCCCATTTCCTCCCAGGAGATTCCTAGAGAGGCCCCACGGAGGCTTCTCCCTGCCTTTTCTGACCCCATTTCCTCCCAGGAGATTCCTAGAGAGGCCCCACGGAGGCTTCTCCCTGCCTTTTCTGACCCCATTTCCTCCCAGGAGATTCCAAGAGAGGCCCCACGGAGGCTTCTCCCTGCCTTTTCTGACCCCATTTCCTCCCAGGAGATTCCTAGAGAGGCCCCACGGAGGCTTCTCCCTGCCTTTTCTGACCCCATTTCCTCCCAGGAGATTCCTAGAGAGGCCCCACGGAAGGTTTTTCCTCGCCTTTTCCAGCCCTGTTTCCTCCCAGGAGATTCCTAGAGAGGCTCCATGGAGGCTTCTCCCCGCCTTTTCCGACCCTGTTTCCTCCCAGGAGATTCCTAGAGAGGCCCCACGGAGGCTTCTCCCCACCTTTTCCGGTTACAGTTTTGGAGGCTGGGGTTTGTAAGTGGAAAATGGTTCTTGAGAAGAGGCAAAAAATATCTTGGAACACCCGGTTCTTATCTAGAAAAGTTCATAAGTAGAGACGTTCTTAAGTAGAGGTACCACTGTACATTGTTTACCAACAAAACGACCATCTATCTGGCCTGTCTCGGGTCCGTGGGAAGGCCTCTATAGGGGGATTAAAAAGGCCAAATCCAGCCTGAACATCTGGCTGACCGTGTGACGGACGCGATCATAATAATTCCCCGATTTAGTTCGCTTATTAAAAAAAAGGGCCGCTTTTGCAAAATGCTGACCCACCAAGCACACTGGAAAGGTCAAGCCGAGATAGAGGGCTTTGGACTGGATTTGATGGAGGGATTCCGCTATTCCGAGCCTGCAGCCTGACAAAGAGGATAATTACGGTAAATGGAAAGGGAATAATCCTCTCCATTCTGGAGGAATGGATCCAGGATATGAATGGGTTATCTATTTTTATTTTTATTTTTTTTAAATCTATGTTTCAGAAAGGAGCGGATGGAGCCAAATGCTTCTACATAATCTAGATTTAATGATAAGCTTAAGGGCGGAATTAATTTTATATCACTATCAATAGTTATTATATGCATCTTCTCACTCTTTTTTTTCTTTTTTCCTGGTTAATTTGGTCTTTTTTTCTCTCATGTTAAAGTTAGCATAAGCGTCATTATATATCTGGATTTCCCCCCCCCCCCTGAAAGATGCTGCAGTATTTTCCATTTCAGCACAATGGATAGATACATAAACAGATGCATTACATGATCAGAGAGAGAGAGAGAGAAACGTTGTGGACCAAAATTTAGAATTTCACAACTGCAAGAAAAGTAGATGCATTTCAAGCTGTTTTCCAAGGTACCTGAAAGGCCAGACAAGGAACAATGGGTGGAAATTGATCAAGGAGAGATTCAACCTGGAAATAAGAATTATTTCTGATAGTGAGAACCATCCACCGATGGAACAGAAGTTGCCTTCAGAAGTTCTGGATTGCCATCGGTCAGAAATGGTCTAGGGCAGAGGTCTTCAAAGTTGGCAAGTTTAAGACTTGTGGACTTCAACTCTCAGAGTTCTCCAGCCAACCTTGCCGACATTGAAGACCTCTGGTCTAGGGTATCCTACTTGGGTGGAAGGTTGGACTAGATGACCCACAAGGTCCCTTCCAACTCTGTTAATCTGTAACATCTGCTGTTGGGAAGATGCATCACATGAATGGATGGATGGATGGATGGATGGATGGATGGATGGATGGATGGATGGATGGATAGATAGATAGATAGATAGATAGATAGATGATAGAAAAAAAGAGAGAGAGAGAGAGAGATGACTTTACCCCCGTCCAGCTTTCAATCAATGACAACGCTGAAGACCAAAATTCTAGGGTTTTGTGTGCTCTTGTCCTAAAGTTATCTCTTCCTTGGCTATTTCAATAATGTTAAACACATCCGTCTCTTTGGCATCCAGAAAGAGAAGAGGAGAAGATTACTGTCGACAGCCACAGATGGGAGTCTTCCCAGGTCTGTCTGTGACAAATCCGGAGAGGGAGGGCAGAACGTGGGTGGCCAGATGTCCAAGGAATTCTACAGCAAATTCAGGAAAGATCTCCTCTTTGGGGAAATGTCAGCAAGGAAGTCAACCTGAATTGAGGGTGGGTAGCAGTCCTATGGAGTAAAGATGTTTGAGAGTGACATAGGAGAAGGTTTGATATGGAAGATTTTTCCTATTTGCCAATGACTCTAGGGTTGATACTCCTGGAGGTGTCTGTAATATGGCAAATGATTTAGCTTTACTAGATAAGTGGTCAAAGCAATGGAAACTGCAGTTTAATGTTTCCAAATGTAAAATAATGCACTTGGGGAAAAGGAATCCTCAATCTGAATATTGTATTGGTAGTTCTGTGTTAGCAAGGGAAAGGGGCTGCATGATCCTCTCTCTCTCTCTCCCTTTCTCCTCCCTCTCTCTCTCTTTCTTCCCCTTCTCTCTCTTCTTTCCCTCTCTCCTCCCTCTCTCCTCCTTCTCTCTTCCCTCTCTCCTCCTTCTCTCCCTCCTTTTCCCTCTCCTCCCTCCCTCTCTTTTCCTCTTTCCTCGCTCCTTCTCTTTCCCTCTCCTCTCTCTCTCTCCTCCTTCTCTCTCTCTATTTCCTCCCTCTCTTTTTCCCTGTCTCCTCCCTCTCTCTCTCTCCCTCCTTCTCTCTTTCTTTCCCTCTCCTCCCTCCCTCTCTCTCTGACCCCTCTCTCCCTCTTTCTTTCTCTCTTTCTTTCCCCCCTCTCTCTCCCTCCTCCTTTCTCTCTTCCCAATCACGAAGCCACTTGACAAGCGTCCTTGTCCTTAGAACGGAAGGTTTTAAAAATAGCCGGCTGTCTTTTGGCCGGTCCAGTGGACAATCTGGATTCCGATTGTCCTGCAGGCTTCTAGTGTCCCAGTTCCACTTTAATAGATGGCCCAGCACTCGAAGGCTTCTTTTGTCTCACAGCTACTCAGTACCGCAACAATGCGGGTGCATGCAGGCAAGGGGAAATGTTTTGAAGGCAGGCAAGGCAAAAGAAATGAGTTGTGGGAAGGAAAGAGGAGGAGGAAGAAGTAGAAGAAGAGGAGGAGGAGGAAGAAGTAGAAGAACTGGAGGAAGAAGTAGAAGAAGAGGAGGAGGAGGAAGAAGTAGAAGAAGAGGAGGAGGAGGAAGAAGTAGAAGAAGAGGAGGGGGAGGAAGAAGTAGAAGAAGAGGAGGAGGAGGAAGAAGTAGAAGAAGAGGAGGAGGAGGAAGTAGTAGAAGAAGAGGAGGAGGAAGAAGTAGAAGAAGAGGAGGAGGAGGAGAAGGAGGAGGAAGAGGAGGACGAGGAGGAGGAAGTAGAAGGAGGACGAGGAGGAAGAGGAGGAGGAGGAAGTAGAAGGAGGACGAGGAAGAGGAGGAGGAGGACGAAGAAGTAGAAGAAGAAGAAGAGGAGGAGGAGGAGGAGGCGTTCCATCCACAGAGCCAGTTTCAGGAATCTTATAAAATATTTATTGGTCATCCAGGACCAGAAAGGGGGGGAAAAACAGTCAATTTTCATTGATGCAAGTGTGATTCGTCACTGGAGGAGCCTGTGTGTGTATATATGTGTGTGCGTATATGTGTGTTTAGGAAATGGGCACTCTATAGCAAGGACCTGAGGCAGGCAAAGGGTTAACCATATCTGCATTTTGTACCTAAGAGGGGGATGAGAAACAAAGGGAGAACGTTGGGACCATCTGCTCCAGCCAGATTAATTTTATTAATTTTATTAATTGGAAGAGTCTTTGCTTTTTCTTTTTCTTCTTTTTTGCTGCACTTACCTTTCTTTCCTTCCTTCCTTCCTTCCTTTCTTTCTTATCTCTTATTTTTCCTCCCTTTCTTCCTTGCTCATTCCCCCTCCCTCCCTCCCTTTCTTTCTTTTTCTATCTTTCTTCTTTTTTCTCATCTTATTTTCTAAACTTTCTATCTTTCCTTCCTTTCTTCCTTGCTCATTCTCTTCCTTCCTCTCTCTCTCCCTCCCTCTCTTTCTTTCTTTCTTTCCTTCTCTTTCTATCTTTCTTCTTTCTTTTTCTCATCTCTGATTTTCTCACCTTTCTATCTTTCCTTATTCCCTCTTCCTTCCTCCCTCCCTTTTTCCTTCCCTCCACTCTTCCTTCCTCTTCCTTTCCTCTGTTCTTTTCCTTTCCTCCATAAGTTCCTTTCTTTCTTTCTTTCTTTCTTTCTTCCCTCCTCTTCTCCCATCCTTTCCTTATTTTTTTCTCTTTCTATCTTTTTTCTTTCTTTTTCTCATCTCTTATATTCTCACCTTTCTATCTTTCTTTCCTTCCTTACTCATTCAATCTTCATTCCCCCACCCTTTATTTCCTTCCCTCCACTCTTCCTTCCTTTCTCTTCCTTTGCTGTTGCTTTCCTCCCCTCCCACTATTCCTTCCTTCCTTCCCTCCCTCCCTCCCCTTCCCTCCCCACCTTGCATTTTATATTAGTTTGGTGGGTTAGTTTCCCTGTTTCCTTGAAAATGTGTAATAATATTTATTTTTCCAGGGAAGAATAAAGACCACGAAGGAAGGGGGGGAGAACGATTTGCAGGCAAACAGCTGTTTTCTTTCCCTCGCTTTGGGCTCCCTTCCAGCTCCCCGCCCTCCCCACCTCAATCCGTGAACGCAGATGGCAAGTTTCTCGCCACGCAGAGATCAAATAACTCATCAGTCAAAGACAAGATATTATCCCCTATTACGATTCAACGCAGGCTCCAAACAAATACTCCGCTTCTCAGATTAAAAGCCAATTAACAAACTGCTTTTCGAGAGACACAGAGACCCAGTCGGGGCCACTCCCATTTAAGCCCTAACGCTCTCTCTCCCTCCATCCCCCCGCTCTTTTCTCTCCCTTTTCTTTCTCTCCTTCTATCTCTTTTTTTCTTTCTCTCTCTTCTCTCTTTTTCTCTCTGTCTCTGTGTCTTTCTCTCTCTCTCTTTTCTCTTTCTCTCTGTTTCTCTATCCTTTCTCTTTCTCTCTTTTCTTTCTCTGTTCTCTTTCCCTTTCTCTCTTTTCTTTTTCTCTTTTCTCTTCTCTCTCCGTCTCTTTCTTTTTCCTTTCTCGTTCTCTCTTTCTCTTTCCCTCTTTTCTTCCTTCTTTCTCCTTCTTTTGTTTCTCTTTCTTTCCCTCTTTTCTTTCTCTCTATCTTTTCTCTTTCTCTCTGTTTCTCTATCCTTTCTCTTTCTTACTTTCTTTCATTCTTTTCTTTCTCTGTTCTCTTTCCCTCTTTCTCTCTTCTTTTTCTCTTTTCTCTTCTCTCTCTCTGTCTCTCTTTCTCTTTCCTTTCTCATTCTCTCTTTCTCTTTTCCTCTTTTCTTTCTTATCTTTCTCCTTTTGTTTCTCTTTCTTTTCCTCTTTCTTTCTCTCTCTCTTTTCTCTTTCTCTCTGTTTCTCTATCCTTTCTCTTTTTCTCTTCCTTTTCTTTCTCTGTTCTCTTTCCCTCTTTCTCTCTTTTCTTTTTCTCTTCACTCTCTCCCCGTCTCTCTTTCTCTTTCCCTTCTCATTCTCCCTTCCTCTTTCCCTCTTTTCTTTCTTCTCTTTCTCCTTTTGTTTCTCTTTCTCTTTCCCTCTTTTCTTTCTCTCTCTCTTTTCTTTCTTTTCTTGACTCGCTTTTTGCTTTTTCCTTTGTTTTTCTCTTATCTCCCTTTTCTCTCTTCGTCTTTTGTTTCTATCTTTCCCTCTTTTCTTTCTTCTCTTTCTCCTTCTCTTTTCTCTTTCTCTCTCTTTTGTTTCTCTCCTCTCTCTCTCTCAATTTCTCTCTCTCTCCCCTTAGCCCTGAATGGACTGGCTTCATTTAAGGGAAGAGAAATCAATTTTGTTATTAAAAGAAAACAGGGGGGAGGGATGAAGGCTCCTGAGCATTAGGACTTTGCACAAAGGAGGTGAGTTGGAGAAGGAGGAGAACAAAGACCTGGAGATTACTGAAAGGCCAGATTGATGCAAATGCAGAAAATCTGCTTCGGTTTTCTGGGGTTGATCTCTGCATCGTATTTGTGCAAACAGGGAGAAAATATGGGACTCAAGGAGAAACCTGGTAGAAACCTTCTGCATGACAACCCAGTTAGAATGGGAAGGAAGGAAAATATAGAGAAAGAAGGAAGTTGAGGGGAAGGGAGGGAGGGAAAGATGAAGGAAATTGAAAGTGGGAGGAAAGGAAGGAAAGAAAGAAAGAAGGAAAATATAGAGAAAGAAGGAAGTTGAGAGGGAGGGGGGAAGGAAAGAAGAAAGGAAGGAAAAGATGAAGGAAATTGAAAGGGGGAGGGAAGGAAGGGAAGGAAAGAAGGAAAAGATAGAGAAAGAAGGAAGTTGAGGGGAAGGGAGGGAGGGAGGAAAAGATGAAGGAAATTGAAAGTGGGAGGAAAGGAAGGAAAGAAAGAAAGAAGGAAAATATAGAGAAAGAAGGAAGTTCAGAGGAAGGGAGGGAGGGAGGGAGGAATGGAGGGAGGAAAAGATGAAGGAAATTGAATGGGTGGAGGGAGGGAAGGAAAGAAAGAAGGAAAAGATAGAGAAAGAAGGAGGTTGAGAGGGAGGGAGGAAGGGAGGAAGGAAAGAAGAAAGGAAGGAAGGAAAAGATGAAGGATATTGAAAGGTGGAGGGAAGGAAGGGAAGGAAAGAAGAAAATTGAGAGGGAGGCAGGCAGGCAGGCAGGCAGGGAGGGAGGAAGGAAGGAAGGAAGGAAGGAAAAGATAAAGAAGGAAGTCAAGGAGGAAGATGGGAATCCAACTGGCTCTTGTGAACTTAGTCCAAAATGAAGTCATTTCCACACCTGGAAGCCTCCTGCAATATAGAAGACAGGAAGCCAACCCTTACTTTCTGCCTTCTTTCGTGCAACCTGGCCTCTCCCTTGCATTTTGCAAAGCAGAAAAGACGCTGCCCTTTGAGGCTTGGGATCTAAAGGATGGACGGATGGACCCCTGCCCAAAGGAACCAAGCCATCTCCAGCCAGGAGCCCTGCACCACAGCCAAGGAGAGACACAGACGATCTGGACTTCCCATTTTTAAAAAACCAACCAAGTTTCTTAGCCCCAATGGTTGCAGGAAAGGAAGGCCCGGAGGCTTTCTGGCAAAGAGCAACGGAAAGCTGCAATTATTATGAGCAGGCAACGAACCATCAGCCGTGCGCGGCGACAGGCGGGAAAACGCAACGGGGAGATGCCGTCTTTTATTGGGCCCGTTTCGTTTACCTGGAAGAGAATAGGCGTTGATTGCTTACCTGAACGCCTCTTCTCGTACGGTGAGCGGGTACAGCAGTCACATGGGTTGCTCATGTCCAATCCGGTGGAACTGAGCCTAGTATTAAAAAAGCTTGCCGGATCCGCCCCTTCCCCAGAATTCGCGAATCCATAGACTAGGCTCAGTTGTGAAGCTCTTTAGTGTTCAACTCTCATTGTTAGAGGAAGAAAGATATAGAAAGGTAAAGAAGACACATATAAGGGCGGGAAGTGACTGCTGTACCCGCTCACCGTACGAGAAGAGGCGTTCAGGTAAGCAATCAACGCCTATTCTCCGTACTGAAGGAGCGGGTCCAGCAGTCACATGGGACATACCCAATAGATGGTCCCTAGGGTGGGATTAGCTTGCTATCGTGTGAGATAACGGATTGGAGTACCCTTCTGCCGAAGGCAGCGTCCGCTGAAGCGTAAGAATCAATTTTGTAGTGCCTGATGAAGGAATTTGGCGAGGCCCAAGTGGCTGCTTTGCAGACCTCCTCCAACGGGGCTTGAGTCGCCCAAGCGGCCGAGGTGGCTGCGCTCCTGGTGGAATGCGCTGTGATGTTCCTTGGAACTGAGAGGGAGGCCGACTCATAGGCCTTAGATATAGTCCCTCTGATCCAACGGCCTATTACTGTTGAAGACACTTTGGCCCCCATGACTCTGGGATGATAGGCTACAAAGAGTGCTTCTGACCTCCGAAAGGGTCCTGTGCGTTGGATATATATTCTCAGCGCTCTGGTGAGATCCAGGGTGTGCCATCTAATTGCCAAGGGATGGTCTCGTTGGAGGCAGAAGGAAGGTAGGACAATATCCTGAGATCTGTGGAACATGGAACTGACCTTGGGTAAGAAGGTGGGGTCCAGTCGCAAGACTACCTTGTCCTGATGGAATTGACAAAGGTCCTGCCTGATTGAGAGGGCAGCCAGCTCCGAAATGCGTCGGGCAGAGGTAATAGCCACCAGGAATGCTACCTTAAAGGATAGGTACCTGAGGGACGCCGATTTTAGGGGTTCGTATGGTGCCTGCGTGAGGGAATGGAGAACCCGTGGCAAATCCCAGGAAGGATACCTGTGGACCTTGGAAGGTCTGAGATTGGCTATGCCCTTGAGGAATTCCTGAACTTCAGGGAAGGATCGGAGAGGCTGTCTGCGGGGACCCCCTAGGACAGATGAAATGGCTGCCAGATGACGCCGGAGGGTGCTGGTGGAAAGTCCTTTATGGAAGCCTTGCATAAGGAAGGAAATAATTCTGTGTATGGGGATGCACAGAGGGGAGAGACCTTCCTGTAGACACCACTGGTGAAACTTGGACCACGTGTGGTCGTAGATTCGATTGGTCGAACCCCTTCTGGCCTTTAAAATGACCTCCACTGAATCGGGGTCATGACCACGCAGTTCTAGATCTCTCCTGATAACAGCCAGGCGGTGAGGTGGAACCACTCCGGGTCTGGATGGAAAGAGGCCCCCTGCCGCAGCATATCCCCCGAAACGGGGAGTCGCCAAGGGTCCTGGACGGACAGCTGTTGGAGATCCGCGAACCAGGGCCGGCGGGGCCAATGAGGAGCGATTATGATTACTCGGGCCCTCTCGGTGAGGACCTTGTGAATCACGTCCGGGAGGATTGGAATTGGAGGAAATGCGTAGAGTAGGCCTGGAGGCCATGGACTCCGGAGGGCATTGATTGCTTCCGCTCCCGGGGATGGAAATCTGGAATAGAAGCGAGGGAGTTGGGCGTTCGCATTGGTCGCGAAGAGATCCAGGATTGGTAGGCCGAATCTGAGGGTGATTTGATGGAACAGATCTTGATGGAGGTTCCACTCTCCTGGGTCTATCGTTGCTCGGGATAGCCAATCCGCCTGGACGTTGAGACTCCCTGAGATGTGATCGGCTAGGAGCGACTGTAGATGTTTTTCCGCCCAAAGGCCCAACTTGAGGGCCTCCCTCATGAGAGCCTTGGATCTCGTGCCTCCCTGTCTGCAGATATGGCTTTTTGTGGCAATGTTGTCGGTGAGAATGAGAACGTGCCGGTTGGGGATGCGAGGAGAGAAATGCTTCAGAGCCAGGGAAACGGCTCTTAACTCTAGCCAATTGATTGGCCTGGAAGCTTCCTCCGGGGACCACGTGCCCTGGGCTATCATCCCCTGGGCGTGGGCGCCCCATCCCGATAGACTGGCATCTGTGGTGATGACAAATTGATCCGGGCACCTGAACGGGGATCCTTTGTCCATGGCCGGAGACTTCCACCACTTGAAGGATCTGCGAACACTCAGTGGGATGACAATGCGTCGATTTGAGTTGCTGTGCCCCGATCTCTGAAAAGGCAACAGGAGCCACTGGAGTTCCCTAGCATGAAGGCGAGCCCAGGGAATGATGCCTATGCATGACACCATCTTCCCCAAAAGGGAAGATAGAGTAACTATGGATACTGAAGCATTAGATAAAATGTTAGAAATTAACTCCACTATACTGAGTTTTCTCTCGGGAGAGAGAAAAACCTGGGAGGATTCTGAATCAATAATGGATCCCAGGTGAGAAATGGAAGTGGAAGGTTGGAGGTGACTTTTGTCAAAGTTGATGGAAAAACCATGGTCCTGAAGGACTGACATGGTGACCGAAAGGTCTGTTTTCACTCTCTCTAGGGAGTTCCCATGAATCAAAATATCATCAAGATAACATAAAATGTGGATGGGAGACGCCCGGATATAGGCCGCCAGGGATCCCAAGAGCTTTGTAAAGACTCGAGGGGCCGAGGAAAGGCCAAATGGCATCGCCCTATACTGGAAATGCCTGCCTTGAAAGGAAAAACGTAAAAATTTTCTGTGGCATTTGGCTATAGGAATGTGAAGGTAGGCCTCAGTGAGGTCTAAGGAGACCATGAAATCTCCCGAATGAATGGCGGCCAAAATAGAAGACAAGGAGTGCATCTTAAACTTCCTATATTTGATGAATAGGTTTAGTTTCTTTAAATCCAAAATAGCTCTCCAACCTCCGGAGGACTTTGGAACCATAAATAGGATGGAGTAAAAACCTAGGCCCTTCTGATCGGAGGGGACCGGTTGAATGGCTCTGATGGACAATAGATGAGAAATGGCCTCCTCCATACGGTTACAATCTGAGGATGACCTGGGAGAAGGGCAGGAAATAAAACGTTTAGGGGGAGGAGAAATAAATTCTAAAAGAAGGCCTGATTGAACAGTGTCAATGACCCAAGGGTCCTTGGAGGTGAGACGCCAATTAGAGGCGAAATGAGCTAGGCGACCCCCTATGGGAATGGAGGTAAGATTACCATCTAGGTTTTTTTGAAGCCCTGTTAGAGGAAGCTCCCCTTTGGAAGCGAAACCCTCTACCCCTGGAGTTCCTACCTTGGGAACGAAAGCGGGGGGAATACTGACCTGGAGATCTCTGATAGGAAGCCGCTTGATCTTGCTGGCGCCCTGGGCGACGAAAGGACTGCGTTTTGGTAGCCTTTTTTGTGGTTGGACCCAAAACTTTCTTCTTGTCCGTGGTCTCCGTGAGGAGTGGATCCAGAAGATCACCGAAGAGAAGGTCGCGCTTTAAGGGGCCCTGGGATAACTGCCACTTTTGGCGAACTCCCGCTTGCCAAGGGCGAATCCATAGGAGTCTTCTTGCCGTTGTAGAAGCTGCAATAGACTTAGCAGAAAACCTAGTAGATTGCAAGGTGGCATCAGCCACGTACTGAGCAGCTGCAAAGACTTTGTTGAAGTCTTGTTGACCTCTCAAGTCATCGGGAGGAATATGCTGTTGAAGTTGGCGAAGCCACAGCAGCGTGGCTCTGGAGAAAAAGGAAGCCGCTGCAGAACTTTTAATGGCCCAGGAATCAGCGGTGAATCCTCTTTTGAGCATTTGCTCAATGCGCTTGTCCTCTGGACGGAGGACTTCCTCCGCCTCGCCTGGCACAGCCGCTGCCGAGTGAAGAATCTTGACAGGTTCATCTGGTTTGGGAAAGGATAGAAGCTCTTCATAGGAAGAGGAAAGTTTGTACAACTTTCTATCCTTGGTGGAGGGATTAAGGCCAGAGGCTGGAAATTCCCACTGTTTGAGTAAGGCATCTTTAAACAATTTAGGCATAGGAATTACCTCGTTATCCTCCTGTTCCTCTGTGAAGTAAGGTAAATTCTCCTCTGGGGGATCAGTGGAAGTGGAGGATTGTTTCTCCTGGGCCGCTAATCCCGTAGAAATTCTAGCTTTGAGGAGGAGAGATTTGAATAATTGAGAGGGAACAATAGTAATTGGAGGAGGAACCTTTATTTGGGATTCCTCATCATCTGATAAGCCCTGAAAAGCATCCTCATCATCCTCTATATCCTCATATTCGTCCTGGGAGGAATCTGAATCATCCTGAATAGGAGCTCTGACCGCTGGGGAAGAACCCAAGGGGCGGGAGGAGCGAGAAGGAGGAAGAGGTAAGGGAGGCTCATTGATGGTGGAGAGTTTGGCATCAATGGCTTTGGACAGCACAGCAAATATAGACTGGAACTCAGGAGGTAAACTGGAAATATCAGCAGAAATGGCAGAAGAATTCCTAAAGGCCTGGGATGATCCTGGCTGGGGGGAATCTTCAATAATATCTGGTTCCTCTGGACCTATGCCCCATAGGTTAGGTTGGGGTCTGTCTAGGTTTGGCTCATCCAGAGATAACACAGGGACCCCAGAAGGAGGTAGACTAGAAGCCTCTGGGGGGTCTTGACTACTGATTACTTGGGCCTGCACTTTCAAACGTTTTGCTGATTTGTCATGGATTTTTTGTAGGGCTAGGTCCCTTCTCTTCTCGGCCCTGGTGACCTTGGTCGAGGGGCGGGCCCCTGGAGAAGAGGAGGAAGAGGCCTGGGGGATACTATTAATTTCATCGCCTGTAGGCCTGGCCTCTCTGGGACCTTTAGTTGTGCCTCTCTTGGGAAAAGTAGCCATAGTCTGACAATTAACAGAAGACAAGGCTGAGCCAATAACTGAATAATAAGGAGAAGAATTTCAAAGACTTCCCAAGAGGAATGGATCCTGCTTCGAGGCCTCGAAGCTGCTGAAACTTGAGGACAATCTGGGCAAACCCAGAGTTCGTGCCCCCAAATCCAGCGGGGCCAGCCTCCCTAAACTTTGTAATTAAGTAAACCAAGGCACTCTGGTTGGAGGCTTAGCCGGTGGAGAATTTAGCCTGGGACCCCCAAGGCCCGCTCCGGGATCCACGCGGTGGACTGAGGCCTACGGGGCTGGCAGGAGGCCAACACGAGAGGCCTAGATTTAAAAAGGGCGCGAAGGCCTTCGCGCCGAAAAAATCGCCCCGTAAATACTTAAAGGGGAAGCGATCGACTAAGTCCAGGAGACTGGAAGGCGTCTCACTCCGCAGGAGGTATTTCTTAAGCCCTTAAATATTTTGTATACAATAAATAATCAATAATTCAATATATAAATACTTGCACCAGGACCTCCAGGCCAAAGGATTAGAAGAATCCACAAGCGGCCGCAGGAATCGTAACCGGCAAAAACCGCCGGGGGAAAACGAAACCGCAACTTCTCCCAAGGAAAAAAAAAAAAGCCGAGCCGCTTTATTTTTTTCTTTTTAAACGGCTGGCGCAATTAGTGCAAGTAAATGAATAAAGACAATAAATCTTACTACTTTTTGAAGGAAGGATCGAAGGGAAGGTGTTAGAATGTTGAACGAGCTATCACAATACAACCGCAGGATATGCGAACTGAGCGAATTCTGGGGAAGGGGCGGATCCGGCAAGCTTTTTTAATACTAGGCTCAGTTCCACCGGATTGGACATGAGCAACCCATGTGACTGCTGGACCCGCTCCTTCAGTACGGAGAAGCAGCCTCCTGGGCTGCCCAGGAACCCCTGCATGAAGCAGACGGGAAAGCAGCCGAGTGGCACCCACGCAGCCCACCAGGCTACGGATCGATGCCAACACGGGAGACTGCTCCCGCTCGGCTTGTTTCGCTTTTCCGCCTCCTCTCAGGCGCCCACGAATGTGACGCATTTCAGCCACCGAGGCTCCAAGTGCTCCAACTCTTCCTTGAGCTGAATAATATTCCCCAGGTGTGTTTTCCATCAAGTGGAGAAAGGAACCACCCTGCCTCCTTCTAATTTTATTGTTTTGTTTTTTTATTTTACCCCTATTCTCTTCTGTTTTTATTTTATTGTTTATTTATTTTGTTTTATTCTATTCTATTCTTTATTTTATGTTATTTTAATTGTCTCTTCTATTCTACTCTGTTCTACTCTGTTCTACTCTACTCTACCCTATACTGTATTCTGTTCTGTTCCCTTCCCTTCCATTCTATTCTACCCTACTCCATTCCATATTTTCCATTCCATTCTATTCCACTCCACTCCATTCCATATTCTATTCTATTCCATTCTATTCTAGTCGTCTAGTCTATATTCTATTCTATTCTATATTCTATTCTATTCTATTCTATTCCATTCCCTATTTTATTTTCCATTCTATTCTATTCTTTTTATTTTATTTTATTTCCTATTGTGTGTCACTCTACTCCACTCCATTCAATATTCTATTCTATTCCATTCTATTCTAGTCGTCTAGTCTATATTCTATTCTATTCTATTCTATATTCTATTCTATTCTATTCCATTCCCTATTTTATTTTCCATTCTATTCTATTCTTTTTATTTTATTTTATTTCCTATTGTGTGTCACTCTACTCCACTCCATTCAATATTCTATTCTATTCCATGCCACTCCATTCCATATTTCATTTTCCATTCCATTCTATTCTATTCTACCCTACTCCATTCCATTCCATATTTTCCATTCCATTCCACTCCACTCCAGTCTATTCTATTCTAGTATATTCTATTCAATATTCTATTCTAGTCTATATTCTATTCTATTCCATTCCCTATTTTATTTTCCATTCTATTCAATTCTCTTTTTATTTTATTTTATATTGTGTTTTACTCTACTCCACTCCATTCCATATTTTATTTTCCATTCTATTCTATTCTATTTTTATTTTTTCTTGCATTCTATTCTATTCTATTTTTTACCATGTTCTATTCTATCTTTTTTGCACGAGACTAGAATTTCAAAAAAAAAACAAAAAAAAACAGCCATGCATTGTTTCTTGTTTATTGACACAGCAACGGCTTTCTTCGGGGAAGGTGTGCTGAGCAGGCAGGTGTTACCTGGGCAAAGGGGGGAGGGGGGAGCTTCTGCGGCTTATCTTACACTTGTCAATGCGGAAGCAACACACACACACACACAAACACACATATTGTGCCGCTATCTTCAAAAGCAACACACAGAGAGAGGTGCCTCTCTATGTATTTCTAAGCCCCAAACGAGGGCCGCGTGGCCAGGTTCCACTGCGTAAGACATCCAGGTGTGTACTATTTACACGTTTCCTGCGCTGCTTCGACACGAGAAGGAGCCCCCGGTGGCTTTAGCTCAATTCTCCTCTTAAAACAACAACAAACGGCTCGCCGGCCTTCCCAAAACGGCACAGGAACCTGGCGGAACCAGCCTGGCAGAGGCCTTGTGCCAAAAGAGCTGAGAACGGAGGGAAAAGAAAGTAGTTGTCGGTGAAGCAGCAGCTCCTTACGTCATGAATTAATATATAAATATTTGAATATGTTATTGTCAATGTTATATCAACGTGTTATGGTCAAATGGTTATTAAATGGTTTTTAATAATTGGGTTCATACTGTGCTTTCTTGCTGTGAGCCGCTCCGAGTCGTCGGAGAGGAGCGGCATACAAATCTAATTAATAGTAATAATAATAATAATAATAATAATAATAATAAAATGCTGTCAAAGGCAGAATTGAAAAATCAACAGACGATCCAAAGTGCAGACTCTGTAAAGAAACAGATGAAACAATCGATCACATACTCAGCTGCTGCAAAAAGATCGCACAGACTGACTACAAGCATAGACACGATGCTGTGGCACAGATGATCTACTGGAACTTGTGCTGGAACTACCATTTCCCAGTGGCAAAGAACTGGTGGGATCATAAGCCTGAAAAAGTGGTCAAAAATGAGCAAGCAAAACTACTGTGGGACTTCCGACTTCAGACTGACCGAATTCTGAAGCATAACACACCAGACATTGTGATCGTGGAGAAAAAGAAAGTATGGATCATTGACATCGCAATCCCAGGAGACAGCAGAATTGAGGAGAAGCAGCTAGAGAAATGGGTGAAATACGAAGATCTAAAAATCGAGCTGCAACGACTTTGACATAAGCCAGTGAAAGTGGTCCCAGTGGTACTTGGCACGCTGGGCGCAGTGCCAAAGGATCTCAGCGGACATTTGAAAACCATCGGAATTGACAAAATCTCCATCTGTCAATTGCAAAAGGCCGCTTTACTGGGATCGGCAAACATAATTCTCCGCTACATCACTCAGTCCTAGGTGCTTGGGAAGCGCCCAACTGGTGATGAAATACGAAATCCAGCATAGTGATCTCGTTTGCTGTGTTGTACTGACATAATAATAGTAATAATAGTAATAATAATAATATAATAATAATAATAATAATAATAATAATAATAATAATAATAATAATGTTATTGTTGTTGTATATTGTTTGTATTGAGGTGCTGTGAGCCCACGGAGAGGGGTGGCCTACAAATCCAATTAATAAATAAATATTTTACATTTTACCCATAGGGCAGTGACGGTGAAACTTTTTTGCCTCGGGTGCCCAAAGGGTAGGTGTGAGCGCGATAGAAACATAGAAGATTGACGGCAGAAAAAGACCTCCTGGTCCATTTAGTCTGCCCTTATACTATTTCCTGTATTTTATCTTACAATGGATCTATGTTTATCCCAGGCATGTTTCAATTCAGTGACTGTGGATTGAGCAACCACGCCTGCTGGACGTTTGTTCCAAGCATCTACTACTCTTTCAGTCAAATAATATTTTCTCACGTTGCTTTTGATCTTTCCCTCAACTAACTTCAGATAGCGTGGACATGTGTGCCCACACCCATAATACATTGCTTAAACTTAAACTCTTAAACTCGTCTTATACTCTGAGAAGTACGGTAAGTTCCAGGTAATGCTGGCTAGTCACTGGACTCCTACAACTAATGGTCCAGGACAAGTTTGCTGAGGGGTCTGGCCAAGGATCCTTCCATCACAGCCCAGTCTCTCTCTCTCTACATCCCATAATGAAGGTGATTTTTTTCAGTTGTTCCAACTTCTCCACATGGTCCCTGCCCTCTTCTCCCCAACTCTATCTCGCACCATACGGTCTCCAAGCAGGCAAAAAGGCAGTCAACCAAACAGCCAAAGCTAATAGCTTTCATCTCCTTCTCAGCAACTCCTTCAAAACATTAATAAAAAGAGTGACAGCCAGATGGCTGGCACGTTTTTTTTCTGAATGCTTGTGTAGATCATTCGCTTTTTCAGCCAAGGCAATTTTGCTTACCAACGTAGCTCCGGAGTTAATGCACTTAGCCCAAAACAACTCCTTTCAAATCAAGAACAGATTTTGTTTACTGAATACTTGGAAAAAAATCCGTGTCCCAATTTCTACCGTCATCAGCATGCCGTCGTGACAGAGCAAGACACCAGCAGAAAGTCAAGCAAGGCTTGTAGAGCGTGAAAACTATCAGAACATGACATTACCAGGAATGGGCCTTGATTCAAGGTCTATGGAGATTCCCAGGAGATTCCTAGAGAGGCCCCATGGAGGCTTCTCCCCTTTTCAGCACCTGTTTCCTCCCAGGAGATTCCTAGAGAGGCCCCAGGGAGGCTTCTCCCCACCTTTTCCAGCCCCGTTTCCTCCCAGGAGATTCCAAGAGAGGCCCCACAGAGGCTTCCCCCCACCTTTTCCGGCCCCATTTCCTTACAGGAGATTCCTAGAGAGACCCCACAGAGGCTTCTCCCCACCTTTTCCGGCCCCGTTTCCTCCCAGGAGATTCCTAGAGAGGCCCCACGGAGGCTTCTCCCCACCTTTTCCGGCCCCGTTTCCTCCCAGGAGATTCCTAGAGAGGTCTATGGAGGCTCCCCCCTGCCTTTTCCAGCCCTGTTTCCTCCCAGAAGATTCCTAGAGAGGCCCCACAGAGGCTTCTCCCCACCTTTTCCGGCCCCGTTTCCTCCCAGGAGATTCCTAGAGAGGCCCATGGAGGCTTCTCCCTGCCTTTTACGGTTACAATTTCGAAGACTCGGATTTGTAAGTGAAAAATAGTTCTTGAGAGGAAGCAAAAAATCTTGAACACCTGGTTCTTATGTAGAAAAGTTTGTAAGTACAGGCGTTCTTAGGTAGAGGTACCACTATATGTATGTATGTATGTATGTATGTATGTATGTATGTATGTATGTCTATTCTATTCAATTTGTATCCCGCTTCTCTCCAAGGACTCGGGGCAGCTTACAACATGTAAAAACAATATAATTCTAAAATCCAATAATAACTAAAACAACCAATCTAAAACCTCAATTTATAATCTGGTCCCATGCCATGTAGGGCTTTATAGATGATAACCAGCGCCTTGAATTGCGTTCACAGGGGGCTGGAATAGAAGACCTCCGAGGTCCCTTCCAACTCTGTTATTATGTTATTCTGCATCATTATTGGAAACTCCATCTCTTCGGCTCAGAGCAAAGCAGCCCATTAACCTCTGGTGGAAAAGTCTTTGTAGAGAAGGCTTGGCCCTTTCTCCAAACCGCGGGAAACCTCTTGGGAGGGAGCTGTGAGAGAGTTCCTAAGGGTCTTACGGTCACCAATGTGGTGTTTTTTCCCCCCTGTCTCCTTTTATCTAAGAACTAAATCGGGGTTTTATTCATTGCACGTACAAAATTGTGCTTTGGTGGGTTTTTTTTCCCCCCTCTTCTTTGATGAATGTCCACCACAGGGGCTTGGAGAGGCATCTTTCCAAGGGGATTGAAAGCAAAAATATGTGGAGTAAAATTGAGAAGTGGCAGCCCTCGACCTGTGCTGTGACCACCCTTGGGAGCAGAATTCCCGTTGCTAAGCAAGCAATTGTTCAGTGAGCTGTGCCTGATTTTCTATCCTTGTTCATTTCTAAGGGTGAACCTTTGCACAGGATGGATGGATGGATGGGTGGGTGGGTGGGTGGGTGGGCTGGTAGGATAGATAGATAGATAGATAGATAGATAGATAGATAGATAGATAGATAGATAGATAGATAGATAGATAGATAGATAGATAGATAGATAGAAACATAGAAACATAGAAACATAGAAACATAGAAGTCTGATGGCAGAAAAAGACCTCACGGTCCATCTAGTCTGCCCTTATACTATTTTCGGTATTTTATCTTAGGATGTTAAACAGGCATGTTTAAATTCAGTTACTGTGGATTTATCTACCACGTCTGCTGGAAGGAAGTTTGTTCCAAGGATCTACTACTCTTTTAGTCAAATAATATTTTCTCACGTGGCTTCTGATCTTTCCCCCAACTAACTTCAGATTGTGCCCCCTTGTTCTTCTGTTCACTTTCCTATTAAAAACACTTCCCTCCTGAACCTTATTTAACCCTTTAACATGTTTAAATGTTCCCCCTTTTCCTTCTGTCCTCCAGACTAGACAGATTGAGTTCATTAAGTCTTTCCTGATATGTTTTATGCTTAAGACTTCCCACCATTCTTGTAGCCCGTCTTTGGATTCGTTCAATTTTATCCATCTCTTTTTGTAGGTGAGGTCTCCAGAACTGGACACAGTATTATTCCAAATGGGGTCTCACCAGCGCTCTATACAGCGGGATCACAATCTCCCTCTTCCTGCTTGTTATACCTCTAGCTATGCAGCCAAGCATTCTACTTGCTTTCCCTACCGCCTGACTGCACTGTTCACCCATTTAGATAGATAGATAGATAGATAGATAGATAGATAGATAGATAGATAGATAGATAGGTGAAGATAGATAGATAGATAGATGATAGATAGATAGAAAAGATAGATAGACAGACAGACAGACAGACAGAAAAGATAGGTGATAGATAGATAGATAGATAGATAGATAGATAGATAGATAGATAGATAGATAGGTGAAGATAGATAGATAGATAGATGATAGATAGATAGAAAAGATAGATAGACAGACAGACAGACAGACAGAAAAGATAGGTGATAGATAGATAGATAGATAGATAGATAGATAGATAGATAGATAGATAGATAGATAGATAGATAGATAGATAGATAATGGATACAGTTTAGGATTTAGCATAGGTGAAAAGATTCTACCTTGCATTTGGGCTAATTATAACCGTACCTTGGTGGAAAACACCCAGCCACAAAGCCTGGGAATTGATTACGCCTATTGCCAAGAGGCTCTGAACTTGCCACCCAGCAGCGTCTGTCTGCCTGTCGCAACCCCATAAATCCATGACGATGCAAACTCGTATTCCCTCGAACCCGCCGGAGCCACCGTAATTCCCTGGTTTCCACACTTGGCTCCCAATTGTGCCAAACGCAGAAGGTTATCGCCGGGGTGTGATCAATTCTAGGAACAGAGTAGCCCTGGATTAGCCAAGAGCTCGAGTTGAGCAATCTTTCCTAAATCGGTCTGGGAATCTTTGCTGGCGAGAATAAACGAAAACCCGGGGGAGAAGAAGTCAGCCCTGCAAAGATCCAGCTGACTTTCTCAATTACCTTTTTTTCTCCTTTAAAAAAAAAAATCCTTCTAATCCTTACATTTTTCTTGAGCTCCTCCTTTGCCTTTTATTCCGCCTATTAGTCCCGGAGAAAAGCAAAGTGTAATAAAAACTCTGAATTGTTCCTTTTATCTTACGGGGAGTGGATGGCCCTTTCTGGCAAAGGTGGCGTAATCAAGGACGGCATTATTGAAAAGCGAAAAAGGAAGGGGAAAAAAAAATCAAAGTTGCATCTTATAATAATCGTGCGCCTGGCATTAAATTCTCTGCCTGGAAGAGCAGAGATAAGTGGGGCCTACCTTTACGGAAATATAATCCTCCCCCACCCCCAGCCATTTCAGGCATTGAATTGCATTACTGGATTGTATCTGGGCCTGCCTTAATTTAAGCCCTTGTTCACCCTTTAGTGTGCTGAACAGAGGCTGCTAATGGCAGAATCCCCTATTCTTTTCCAATCCACGTTAAAGCTGAATATTCACGGAGGATCAATGAAGTGCGGCCGTGAAGAGAATTTGCTTTCAATTTAGAAATACAGTGGTACCTCTACTTAAGAACTTAATTCGATCCGTGACCAGGTTCCAAAGTAGAAAAGTTTGTAAGTAGAAGTAATTTTTCCCATAGGAATCAATGCAAAAGCAAATAGAAAAATAGAAACATAGAAGTCTGACGGCAGAAAAAGACCTCATGGTCCATCTAGTCTGCCCTTATACTATTTCCTGTATTTTATCTTACAATGAATATATGTTTATCTCAGGCATGTTTAAATTCAGTTACTGTGGATTTACCAACCACGTCTGCTGGAAGTTTGTTCCAAGGATCTACTACTCTTTCTGTAAAATAATATTTTCTCACGTTGCTTTTGATCTTTCCCCCAACTAACTTCAAATTGTGTCCCCTTGTTCTTGTGTTCACTTTCCTATTAAAAACACTTCCCTCCTGAACCTTATTGAACCCTTTAACATATTTAAATGTTTCTATCATGTCCCCCCTTTTCCTTCTGTCCTCCAGACTATACAGATTGAGTTCATGAAGTCTTTCCTGATACGTTTTATGCTTAAGACCTTCCACCATTCTTGTAGCCCGACTTTGGACCCCTTCAATCAAAATAATGCATGCAAACCCATTAGGAAAGAAATAAAAGTTTGGAATTTGGGTGGGAGGAGGAGGAAGAGGAAGAAGATGAGGACAGTCGCTGCCAAAGGAAGAAGGTGAGGTGAGCGCCCTCTTTTACCTTTCCACACCCAGACGCGCCGGGAGACAACCTCGACCGGGTGTATGGGAGGCAGCGTGAGGGAGTCACCACAGCAAAGTGGTTTATTCCCTCTCCAAGCGCCCAGAGAAAATGCTACGTTCACTCTGGGCTGCCAAAGCCTCCTTAAGCTCCACCGAAAGGCTCCTCTGGCAGGCCATAAAAGCCCGAAATGGCCAGGATGGCAGGAAACTGGCCGGGCCTTTGTGCCGCTCTCAAATTTCCTGGGTTCGGGTTCTTAAGTGGAAAATGGTTCTTGAGAAGAGGCAAAAGAGTCTTGAGCACCTGGTTCTTATCTAGAAAAGTTCTTAAGTAGGGGCGTTCTTAAGTAGAGGTACCACTGTACAACCTTCACCCTTCACCCCCTTCTCTTCCCAGCTTTGGGTTGTCTCCTTTAGCGATACGAGGGCAACGTTAGACAACAACCTGACTTGAGTTGGTCTAGTACAGGGGTGTCAAGCTCAACTTCATGGCGGGCCACGTCAGGGTTGCATCTGATCTCGGAGGGTCCAGGGGCACATGGCCAAGCGGGCATGGTCAGTTCGAGGGTCACTCATGTCAGTGGCACCTGTGGTGGCCCAGGTGGGCTAGGAGTTTCCGCTTCTGCTAGTAGTTTGCTGTGCTAACACTCTACCAGCTAAAACTACATAGGAAGAAGAACTTTCGGTGACTGCAATTGATCCAAAACACAGCCCTGCGAGCTGTCATGGGCCTTCCCAGATATGCCCATGTTTCACCATCACTGGTTGCCAACTAGTCTCCGAACGCAATTCAAAGTATTGGTGTTGACCTTTAAACCCCCACATGGCTTAGGACTCAATTACCTACGGGACCTTCTCTTGCCTCATCTATCCCATTGGCCGGTTAGGGCCCACAGGGTCGGTCTTCTGCAGGTCCCGTCATCCAGACAATGGTTGAAGGCCTTCCGGAAGAGTTTAGAAACCCATCTATGCTGGCAGGTGTGGGAATGCTGAACTTGCCACCGTTCCAAAGCCAACCTCTAAGCCTCCCAGATGCCTTCAGGATTTTATCTCCCCACTTCTCCTCTCTCTACTCTAAGCTACAGAGACCAAATGCTGTTCGGCACTGAATATAAATAGACCTATAATAATAATAATAATAATAATAATAATAATAATAATAATAATAATAATAATATAAAATAAAAAAACAAATAAACCCCAGAAAAACAGAACATATAAGAACCGTTTCAGATTCTTAGAATCTAGACATTTTAGTATCACTTTGATCCTAGTAGCAGGTTCTTGGGTGATAAATGTAGTCCTTGACTTACAACAGTTTGTTGACCATCCAAAGTTGGCCGTCACCCAAGTCAACAAAGACATGCTAGATCAGAAGCAACGTGAGAAAATATTATTTGACCGAAAGAGTAGTAGATGCTTGTAACAAACTTCCAGCAGACGTGGTTAGTGAATCCACAGTCACTGAATTTAAACATGCCTGGGATAAACATCGATCCATCCTAAGATCAAATACAGGAAATAGTGTAAGGGCAGACTAGATGGACCAGGAGGTCTTTTTCTGCCGTCAACCTTCTATGTTTCTATGAAAATGTTATGCATGTTTAAAAAGGAGAAACACCATAGATCTGGGGCACCGAGCATGCTTTTCACGCTTAAGGTCTGCGTTGAATCACAGCCTCTCCAGCTAAGAGATCTTAAGAGGAAAATCTGGATGAGCAATTCACACCTTGCGTTGATTCATAATAGCCTGTTTGATTTTGGCTTAGTGTGAGTGTAGAAGCCCAGGCATTGTGAGTTGGCAGGGCACCATTTATAGCTCAGCGTGAGGTGGAATCTGGTCAATAAAACACAATTAAGCACCTCGGGCTAAAAGAGTTCAATAACATACGGAGAAACCGGACATCTGCTAAGATATTATTTATGCAAACCTGACTTCGTCCATATGTCCATTCTCACCTAGGAGCTGTGTGGTTGCCCATCTCTTATCCATTCAGTCAAAGGCTGGTATGTTTGGGCGCTCTACACATTCTCGTGTTTTTGAAGACCTCTTTGAACATCTGGCCATCCATGCTGGTCATCCATGTCCCCTTGATTGACAATGTGCAAACAATCCTTTGATTGACATTTGACAAGCCCAATGCCACCAGCAAAGACAGGACCGCCTTCTGCCGCACAAATCCCAGCGACCAGTTAGGTCCCAGAGTGGGCCTTCTCCGGGTCCCGTCAACTAAACAATGTCGTTTGGCGGGACCCAGGGGAAGAGCCTTCTCTGTGGCGGCCCTGACTCTTTCGAACCAACTCCCCCCAGATATCAGAGTTGCCCCCACCCTCCTAGCCTTTTGTAAGCTCCTTAAAACCCATCTCTGTCGTCAGGCATGGGGGAATTGACACTTTCCCTCCCCCTAGGCTTATAAAATTTATGTATGGTATGCTAATATGTATGATTGGTTTCTAAATTGGGGTTTTTAAAATTAACTTAAATATTAGATTTGTTTACATTGTATTATTATTGCTGTGAGCCGCCCCGAGTCTGTGGAGAGGGGCGGCATACAAACCTGATTAATAAATAAATAAATAATAAAGACAAGCTGGGTTATTTCTCAATATTTTGATGTCAAACTTTCTGGCCATCCCCCATAGCCGTCGTTAAGAGTCTGCGGCACTTGTAGTCCAAACATCTGGGAGGCAACCAGCCAGATGTCCATGCTATTGTGGCTGCTAACTGACATGGAAAAGGCAGAGAGGCAGTCCTTTGATACAACCCTAGTCAATATCCTGCATCCATCACACACTGAAGTGTAAATACCACTTTATAAGGCCTTGTTAAGGCCACACTTGGAATCCTGCATTCAGTTTTGGTCGCCACGATGCAAAAAGGATCTGAGTTTCCCACCCAATTGAAAGTTCACATAGAAACATAGAAGTCTGACGGCAGAAAAAGACCTCATGGCCCATCTAGTCTGCCCTTATACTATTTCCTGTGTTTTATCTTAGGATGGATATATGTTTATCCCAGGCATGTTTAAATTCAGTTATTGTGGATTTACCAACCACGTCTGCTGGAAGTTTGTTTCAAGGATCTACTACTCTTTCAGTCAAATAATATTTCCTCACGTTGCTTTTGATCTTTCCCCCAACTAACTTCAGATTGTGTCCCCTTGTTCTTGTGTTCACTTTCCTATTAAAAACACTTCCCTCCTGAACCTTATTTAACCCTTTAACGTATTTAAATGTTTCGATCGTGTCCCCCCTTTTCCTTCTGTCCTCCAGACTAGACAGATGGAGTTCATTGAGTCTTTCCTGACATGTTTTATGCTTAAGACCTTCCACCATTCTTGTAGCCCATCTTTGGACCCGTTCAATTTTGTCAATATCTTTTTGTAGGTGAGGTCTCCTTGTCAGGTTGCCCACTCAGATTGTGCCAGCATGGCAAGTCCTCCTTCCGCTTCCGCCTAGGTGGGCGGGTCTAGGATGGCCTTGAACCACTCCAAAAGAAAACTTAGTGGCTACATCTGTTCCCTCCTGAAAAATCACCCCTCCTAAGTTCCCATAAACATCAGGTTAATTTATGACCAAACGTCTACACCGGGTTCACATCAAGACCATGCCTTCTGCTTGTTTGGGTTCAGGGCTGAGATTTTATTGCTACGAACTCAGGACTAGGGGAAAGTTGAAGAGGCAAGGCGGGATGGGGTGGGGTGGGAAAAGGAAGAAGTTCTGTCTCTATCTATGTACAGCATCTCCTTCCGACTCCTGGAAAAAGTGGAAACCCAGACAGGTTCTTCCCACCGAGGGCTGATTTCATCTGCTTCAACCCCGAAGCTCCACTCCTCCGATACAATGTCTTAAAAAATTAATTCCAAGAAGAGAATGTTCTCAAATGGGACATCTCTACAAGATCCTCGCGGGCTCTTTCCTCCCCGTCTCTCTCTGTCGTCGGTCTCTGGGCCGTCTGTTTTTCAACGACGTCTGGAGCTTTCTTTGGTCAATAGAAACATAGAAACATAGAAGTTTGATGGCAGAAAAAGACCTCCTGGTCCATCTAGTCTGCCCTTATACTATTTCTTGTATTTTATCTTAGGATGGGTGGATGTTTATCCCAGGCATGTTTAAATTCAGTTCCTGTGGATTCTTCCTTCCTTCCTTCCTTCCTTCCTTCCTTCTTTTCTTCTTCTCTTCCTTCCTTCCTTCCTTCCTTCCTCATTCATAGAAACATAGAAGATTGAGGGCAGAAAAAGACCTCCTGGTCCATCTAGTCTGCCCTTATACTATTTCTTGTATTTTATCTTAGGATGGATCTATGTTTATCCCAGGCATGTTTAAATTCAGTTCCTGTGGATTTACCAACCACGTCTGCTGGAGGTTTGTTCCAAGCATCTACCACTCTTTCAGTAAGTCTGCCCAGAGTGAAGGGAGCATTTCCTTTCTCTGGGTGCTGGCAGAGGTTTATTCCCTCTCCAAACGCCCAGAGAAAGGGAAATGCTTCATTCGCTCTGGACTGCCAAAACTTCCTTAAGCGCCACCAAAAGGCTTCTCTGGCAGCCCAGATAGCCGGGATTTAAGGGGGAAATGGCAGGAAACTGGCCGGGCCTTCGTGCCGCTCTCAAATTTCCTGGGAATTTTTTCCGGGCTCGGGTTCTTAAGTAGAAAATGGTTCTTGAGAAGAGGCAAAAAAATCTTGAACACCCGGTTCTTATCTAGAAAAGTTCTTAAGTAGAGGCGTTCTTAAGTAGAGGTACCACTGTACAGGGGGAAAAAATCATCAAATAAAGTTAGCCAAGAGGCCGACTTTTCCCCCTGCAAAAAAATTCACCACGTACAGGAACGGACGACTTTGATGGCAGCCGCGTGATTATAACAAGGATTGGTGACGGGCGCCGCAGAAGATGGCTTTTTCTCCGCGCGATGCCTCCGAGCACCTACGACTGCAACCATCCTGCTTCTAAATTAGATTGGTTCAAATAATATTACATTGTTATTGATTAACCATAGACTTCTCCTAAAAAGCAAAAAAAATACCCAGCGCTGTAGAATGCTGGTTCTCCATCACAGGCTGTTTTGAGGTCCGCTAAGGAGGAAAAGCAAGGCATAAATTGAAGCGCAAATGAAGAAGGGATCTTGAAAAATCGGCCCTAATTCAGTGATGGTGAACCTTTTTTCTCTCCGGGGCCGAAAAAGTGTGCACGGATGCTATCGCACATCCGAGAGTGCCCACACCCATAATTCAATGACTGGGGAGGGCGAAAACAGCTTCCCCCGGCCCTTGGAGGCCCTCTGGAGGCCTGTTTCCCAACTTCTGGTGGGCCCAGTAGGCTCGTGTTTCGTCCTCTCCAGGCTCCAAAGACTTCCCTGCAGCCGTGGAAGGATAAAAACATCCTCCTCTATCCTATCGGAGGCTCTCAGAAAGCTAAAAACACCATCCCAAAGCCTCTGTGTGAGCCAAAAATCAGCTGACCGGCACACACATGCACGTTGGAGCTGAGCTAGGGCAATGGCTTGCGTGCCAGCAGATATGGCTCCACGTGCCACCTGTGGCCCCCATGCCATAGGTTCGCCATCACTGCCCTATTTGATGTGTCTGGATCTCTCAGCCTCCTTAATGCTTTGGTGCAGATCCCACCTCATGACTGGGCAGAAATCTCAAGCAGATCACCATTGTTTGATGGAAACAGGGGGGTTGCATTTACTGGCTGCTACCGATACACTCTCCAGAACTGTTGCGGGCACGGGTATGTCCGGCAGGTGCATTTGCACCCGTCGGTGTAGAAACATAGAAACATAGAAACATAGAAGACTGACTGCAGAAAAAGACCTCATGGTCCATCTAGTCTGCCCTTATACTATTTCCTGTATTTCATCTTACAATGGATATATGTTTATCCCAGGCATGTTTAAATTCAGTTCCTGTGGATTTACCAACCACGTCTGCTGGAAGTTTGTTCCAAGGATCTACCACTCTTTCAGTGAAATAATATTTTCTCACGTTGCTTTTGATCTTTCCCCCAACTCACCTCAGATTGTGTCCCCTTGTTCTTGTGTTCACTTTCCTATTAAAAACACTTCTCTCCTGAACCCTATTTAACCCTTTAACATATATAAATGTTTCGATCATGTCCCCCCTTTTCCTTCTGTCCTCCAGACTATACAGATGGAGTTCATGAAGTCTTTCCTGATACGTTTTATGCTTAAGACCTTCCACCATTCTTGTAGCCCGTCTTTGGACCCCTTCAATTTTGTCAATATCTTTTTGTAGGTGAGGTCTCCAGAACTGAACACAATATTCCAAATGGGGTCTCACCAGCATTCTATATAAGGGGATCACAATCTCTCTCTTCCTGCTTGTTAAATTTTGTCAATATCTTTTTGTAGGTGTAAGATTTGGCTTCTGCGCATGCCAGGAGCAAAATCTCCCACGACAATGCCCGCACGCATGAGATTTTGCTGATTTTTGGTGATTTCTTTCCTTCCTGCATGAGCAAAAAAATGGCAAAAATTGGCAAAATCCCGTGCACGAGAATGTCCTTGTGCGAGATTTCGCTTGCTGCACATGTGCAGAAGCCAAATCTCATGCGTCCGGGGCGTGGAGATGCATGCGTTTCTAAATTTCCGCTAGCAGAATCCGATCCCAGGCATACTGGATGGAAACTAGACGAAACAAAATTCCCTAATTCTTGGGCAACCATCATTGGATCATAATTTTTTTTAATTTTTTCTCCAGCAAAAAAAACCCCCAATGCATAATTTCCAACACAAAGTCCAGCTTATTGGCAACCATAATTGGAAGGAGGAGGGGAAGATAGGTTTTGGCATCCTTTCCTGCAACTCTGAACAAATCTTCGGAGTCTTTGGAGAGGGACGGCATACAAATCTAATAAATTAAATTGAATTGAATTGAAATCTCTTCCTGGGAGTAGAGACCAGCCTGTCCAGATGTGTTGGGCTACTCTTTCCATCATCCCTACTCAGCATGAGAAGATGTTCTCCCAGTTGTTCTCCCAACTCTTGAAAGTGCTGAGTTGGGGAAGAATAAAGCATTTGACTGTAAGACCATAAAACAATCTAGACGCCTTAAAATGATGAGGTACGAAGAAGGTTTTGTAGGGATGGGACTCAAACTGCCTGGAAGAATTCTGTAAGGCACCTTGGAACAGAACCAGCTTCCTTGAACGTCCCACTTAACTTTTTGGTGGCTAGAGAAAGGAGACTTCTTGGGTGGTGAGAGGGGGCAAAAATGGACCAAGAGAGTTTCTGGAAATTCTCTTTCCAAGTTTGGATAGCCTCCCTCCCTTCCTCTCTCCCTCCTTTACTGCCTTATTCCTTCCTTCCCTTCCTTCTTTTACAGCCTTATTCCTTCCCTTGCTATTTCCTTCCTTCCCTTTCTTTCTTTCTTCCTTCCTTCCCTGCCTTATATCTTCCCTTACTGTTTGTTTCCTTCCTGCTTGCCTACCTGCATTCCTTTCCTTACTTCTTTTACTGCCTCCTTCCCTCCCTCCCTCCTTCCTTAACTGCCTTCTTTCCTTCCCTTACTGTTTCCTTCTTTCCCTCCCTTACTGCCTTCTTAACTATACTGTTTCCTTCCTTCCTTCCACTCCCTCTCTCCCTTCCTTCCCTTACTCCTTCCTTCCTTCCTTGTTTGTTTCCTTCCTGCCTGCCCTCTCTTCCTGCCTGCTTGCATTCCTTTCCTTCTCTTACTGCCTCCCTCCCTCCTTCCTTCCTTCCTTCCTTCCATCACTGCCTTCTTTCCTTCCCTGTTTCCTTCCTTCCCTTCCGTCTCTCCCTTCCTTCTTCCTTTCCTTACTCCTCCCTCCCTCCTTCCTTTCCTTCCTCTCTCTCCCTCCCTCTTTCTGTCTCCTTCCTAAGTCTCCTCTTATCCACTTGCCCCCATCCCATTACCGCCCCCTACCCTCAGCAAGGCTTCCCTGGGCCGAACATCCTGATGAGGCAGCACCTTTCAAGTCTCTTCTCCCCCCGCAGGCTACAGCTCTTCCAGTAAAGCTCAGCCAACGTCTGTTGCCTGCTGGTCTCCTTCCACCAGCTCTTCTGGTTTATCTCTCCTTTCTATCTAGGCTTGCTCGCCACGCCCCACCAGGGTTGCTATCTATCTCATTACCCACCGCAGGTAGAAGCAAGAGGGAGGGAGGGAAGGAAGGAGACAGACCGAAGGAGACGAGGTATCACTGGCTACAACAGGCCTGGGAAAATCAGGTCAATTTGGAGCTGGCTTTACAGGTTTTGCTTCTGACTCAGCTCAGGAGACAAGAAGATGCCTGCAAGGAATCTTCCAAGCCGATGAAAAGCTGCATCGAAAAATAAAATAATGTAGCAAACGTCGGGATTAGCGTGGAGGGACAAGGCCTGGCTTCAGTTTCCTGCCTCCGACAAGGTCAATGAAATTCTTATCCGAGGCTTCTAGGCCAAGGCAAGGTCTCCTAGGACATAACAAGGGAGTATTTGTTCTCCAGGCTGACCATGCAATTCTCTCGTCTCCTTGAGGAGGAATAGAAGGAAATATCCAGCGATGGGAAGGAGGATGGAGAAATGTGGCTTAACAGGGTGTCCAGGGGGAGAGCATTATTGATTGATTGATTGGTTTTGTCCAATACACAATGAGGGTTTTAGTGGGTATACACATAGTAAAATACATAATGAAGGTTATAGAGGAGATACTCATAGTAATTTATTTATTTATTTATTTATTTGATTTGTATGCCGCCCCTCTCCGTGGACTCGGGGCGGCTAACAACAGTGATAAAAAACAGCATGTGACAATCCAATACTAAAACAAGTAAAAACCCTTATTATAAAACCAATCATACATACAAACATACCATGCATAAATTTTAAAGTAAAATACTGTATATCTGAGAAAGAATAGAAGAGAAGATATAGGAATAAAACATATCAATGAAAGAATGGAAGAGATATAGGAATAGAAGAATAGAATAGAAGAAAGGTATAGGAGATATAGGAGAGCAATAGGACAGGGGACGGAAGGCACTCTAGTGCACTTGTACTCACTCCTTACTGACCTCTTAGGAATCTGGAGAGGTCAACCGTGGATAATCTAAGGGTAAAGTGTTGGGGGTTTGGGGATGACACTATGGAGTCCGGTAATGAGTTCCACGCTTCGACAACTCAGTTACTGAAGTCGTATTTTTTACAGTCAAGTTTTGAGCGGTTAATATTAAGTTTAAATTCGTTGTGTGCTCTTGTGTTGTTGTGGTTGAAGCTGAAGTAGTTGCCGACAGGCAGGACATTTGCAGCAATTCCCTAATAGTGCACCAGCGTGCCTTCCGTCCCCTGTCCTAATGTTTCTTTTTCCCTAGTATCATGCATATGAATAGTATTATTACCTTTGCACGCCACCAATATGTATTTGACAAAACAGACAAATAAATAAATAAAACTTGTGATCTAGTTAAGGTGCGGTTGTAGATGATGTCATACCAAACGGCTAAGCCATGGAGAAATATCAGTAGCTGAGGAAGCCAGTTGTGGCCACAATAATGCTCATGTTTGCTTGAGTCTGCCAGGCTGCGCGATCCGTTGTTTTTGGGGTTTTTTACATGATTTTTCCCTGACTTTTAAACATTTGGTTTTTTACATGATTTATTCCGTTTTTTTCACGAATTCCCTGATATTTCCCGAAACGCTGACTTCCCTGATAATTCCCCGATTTCCAAGTTTGCTGGACACCCTGCTTAACCCTAACCGTCTTCCTCCTCCTCCAGTTTATTGGCTCAAAATGCAGAATTCCACAAATCGTCGCTAAGAATTCCAGAAACCAAAGTTCGCCCCGAATTCGGGCTGGGAAAATTTGTTCTAGGAAGAAGCGGAAGGACACAACAGGAAAGGGGTTGAAGGACGCACAATCTAATTTTTGTTTTCCAAAAGGATCCTGCAGAGCTGGTCCCTGGGTTGGGAATTAGAGGCCGTAGCTTGGAGGCAGGGCTGAGTTCGTTCCACGACTCTCTCCATTTCTCCTTTCTTGAGAAATGAATCGCTTAGGCTAATTCCTCAGAGTAGGTGTACATTTCGTTTGACTTTTTTCTTTGAAAAAGTTGTTCTTAATTTTTATTCTTTCCTCCACAGATACCTTCAATAAAAATCAATATACAAATAATAAATGTTCTTTCTGCGCCAACTCAGGGAGATCAAACTGCCCAAGGAGCTGCTGAGAGAGTTCTACAGAGGAATCATTGAGTCTGTCATCTGCACCTCTATCACTGTCTGGTTTGGTTCTGCAACCCAACAAGACTGACACAGACTTCAGAGGAGAATCAGAACTGCAGAAAAAACAATTGTTGCCAACCTGCCTTCCATTGAGGACCTGTATACTGCACGAGTCAAAAAGAGGGCCGTGAAAATATTGACTGACCCCTCGTATCCTGGACATAAACTGTTTCAACTCTGATCCTCAAAACGTCACTACAGAGCACTGCACACCAAGACAACTAGACACAAGAACAGTTTTTCCCCGAACGCCATCACTTTGCTAAACAAATAATTCCCTCAACACTGTCAAACTATTTACTAAGTCTGCACTACTATTACTACTAGTTTTTTCCCATCATTCCTATCACCCATCTCTTCATACTTGACTGTAACGTGTTGCTTGTATCCTTAAGATTTTTATTAATATTGATTGTTTCCTCATTGCTTATTCGACCCCTATGACAATCATTAAGTGCTGTACCACATGATTCTTGACAAATGTCTCTTTTTCTTTTATGTACACTGAGAGCAACTGCACCAAAGACAAATTCATTGTGTGTCCAATCAAACTTGGCCAATAAAGAATTCTATTCTATTCTATATTGTCGCTTAAGAACACTAGTGCAACAACCTAAGTTGCATTCCAATTTTGATTTTAATTTTATTATTTAATCCATCTCAATCTTCCTTCTCTCCACTCCACTCTTTCTATCTCAGGTGGTTTTTCCACCTCTAGTACCTACCTTCTTACACCTCCCTTCTACCATTTCCTCCTCCTTCCTTTTTACATCTCCACCGCTCTTTCTACCCTCTTTCCTTCCTTCTCTTTCCTTCTTCTTTCTCTACCTCCCTTTCTACTCTCACTCCTTTCTCTCCTTCTTACCTACTTCCTCTTACGCCCTCTAAATTCTTCCCTGAGTGGATAATTTTAAAGTTTTACTTTTTTCACCCTACTTAAAAATAACAATAATAACAACAACAGAGTTGGAAGGGGCCTTGGAGGTCTTCTAGTCCAACCCCCTGATTAGACAGGAAACCCTACACTGCTTCAGACAGATGGTTGTCCAACATGCTTCCCAAGGTCCCTCATCCCGCTCAGAGCAACAGTGATTTCACACACTCTCGTGTTGACCGATGGGGTAACTGAGGCACGGAATTACCTATTTTGGTGCCTGGTGGATTCCCAAAGCTTTCACAATTGCTGCATCTGATTCATTGGTTTAGCTTTACTAGATAAATGGTCAAAGCAATGGAAACTGCAGTTTAATGTTTCCAAATGTAAAATAATGCACTTGGGGAAAAGGAATCCTCAATCTGAGTATTGCATTGGCAGTTCTGTGTTAGCAAACGCTTCAGAAGAGAAGGATTTAGGGGTAGTGATTTCTGACAGTCTCAAAATGGGTGAGCAGTGCAGTCAGGCGGTAGGGAAAGCAAGTAGGAGGCTTGGCTGCATAGCTAGAGGTATAACAAGCAGGAAGAGGGAGATTGTGATCCCCTTATATAGAGCGCTGGTGAGACCACATTTGGAGTACTGTGTTCAGTTCTGAAGACCTCACCTACAAAAAGAGATTGACAAAATTGAACGGTCCAAAGACGGGCTGCAAGAATGGTGGAAGGTCTTAAGCATAAACCGTATCAGGAAACACTTCATGAACTCAATCTGTCTAGTCTGGAGGACAGAAGGAAAAGGGGGGACATGATCGAAACATTTAAATATGTTAAAGGGTTAAATAAGGTTCAGGAGGGAAGTGTTTTTAATAGGAAAGTGAACACAAGAACAAGGGGGCACAATCTGAAGTTAGTTGGGGAAAAGATCAAAAGCAACGTGAGAAAATATTACTTCGCTGAAAGAGTAGTAGATCCTTGGAACAAACTTCCAGCAGACGTGGTTGGTAAATCCACAGTAACTGAATTTAAACATGCCTGGGATAAACATATATCCATCCTAAGATAAAATACAGGAAATAGTATAAGGGCAGACTAGATGGACCATGAGGTCTTTTTCTGCCATCAGTCTTCTATGTTTCTATCAGTCATATGCATACAATACGGTCCGTTTATTCCCACGCCTCTAGGATTCGCCACCCCAACACAACATTTACACCGTGAGCAGCTACAAGCCCCTTTACTCACATCCGATCAATCCTTTTATTTTATTTCGACTCTTTCCTCCTGCTTCTTAATCACGCGTCCCAGTCAGGTGATGTAGCCGGTTTCACCTTTTAAACTTCTGCCTTGTTTCTTCTGGCTTTTGTTATCCGGCTGATAAGTTTTTATAGTAGGGTGTCTTTTAAAATTATTTACATTATTCGGGGATCAAGGCTGGACGGGAGCCCAGGTTGTGGCCAATAAAGAGAGGAGAGGCATGGGAATTTTATTTTATTTTTTCAAAAAAGAAGTCCTGGGAAATATGATTTGGAGGCTGCCAAGTAAGAAAAAGGAACCTTCTCTTAACTGGAATTTTTCAAAAAAAATTAGGGGAACAATCAAAGATCACATCCTACATCTCAATGAATGAAATATTCTCAGTAATGTCAACAAGCTCAAACTCAACCCAGACAAGACGGAGTGGCTGTGGGTCTTGCCTCCCAAGGACAATTCTATCTGTCCCTCCATTACCCTGGGGGGGGAACTACTGACCCCCTCAGAGAGGGTTTGCAACTTGGGCGTCCTCCTCGATCTACAGCTGACATTGGAACATCATCTTTCGGCTGTGGCAAGGAGGGCCTTTGCCTAGGTTCGCCTGGTGCACCAGTTGCGGCCCTATTTGGACAGGGAGTCATTGCTCACAGTCACTCATGCCCTCATCACCTCGAGGTTCGATTACTGCAATGCTCTCTACATGGGGCTACCTCTGAAAAGTGTTCGGAAACTTCAGATCGTGCAGAATGCAGCCGCGAGAGCCATCGTGGGGCTTCCAAGTTTCACCCACGTTTCTTCAACACTCCGTGGCTTGCATTGGCTGCCGATCAGTTTCCGGTCGCAATTCAAAGTGTTGGTTATGACCTTTAAAGCCCTACATGGCATTGGACCAGATTACCTCCGGAACCGCCTGCTACCGCACGAATCCCAGCGACCGATAAGGTCCCACAGAGTTGGCCTTCTCCGGGTCCTGTCGACTAAACAATGTCGTTTAGCGGGCCCCAGGGGAAGAGCCTTCTCTGTGGCAGCCCCGGCCCTCTGGAACCAACTCCCCCCGGAGATTAGAACTGCCCCCACCCTCCCTGTCTTTTGTAAACTACTCAAGACTCATTTATACCGCCAGGCATGGGGGAGTTGAGATAGACCTTCCCCTAGGCCATTACAAGTTATGCATGGTATGTTTGTGTGTATGTTTGGTTTTATAATAGGTGTTTTAATTGTTTTTTATTATTGGATTGTACATGTTGTTTTTATTATTGTTGTTAGCCGCCCCGAGTCTACGGAGAGGGGCGGCATACAAATCCAATAAATTATTATTAATTATTATTGTTATGTACACTGAGAGCATCTGCACCAAAGACAAATTCCTTGTATGTCCAATCATATTTGGCCAATAAAGAATTCTATTCTATTCTATTCTTGTGAGCTGCCCAGAGTCCTACAGGAATTGGGCGATGTATAAATATCACAAACAAACAAACAAATAAATAAGTCAGATAGATTTCACACTCACACACACACACACGTTTGTTGCCCTGGTGGTTGCTGGCCCCGCGCCAGCAGCTTTGAGAAGGTATGAGAAATTGACTGTAATTATGACTGGTTGCTGACAAGGCTGAAGATCTGAAGGCTTTTGCAAGCGAGGGAATGGAATAATTTCCTGCACCCAGCTAATGAAGCTTGGATTGCAGGGGGGGTAGAGAAGAGGAAGGAAAGAATTTTAGGAGTAAGGGGGGTGGGAATATTCCATAAATATAATCTATTATTTCCCTGTCAGCTTTTACATATCCAGTAGTTGCGCCTGTCAGCGATACAGTTCCCAAGGGGGACAATTTTTATTTTTTTTTAAACCCATACAAATGTGTGATATTATTTATTGAATAGGCCAGCTTTGGATTTGCAACATCCAGACACACTAGGTGGCTGCTTATAATGTTTGTTTGCTTGCTTCTCAAACATGTATAGGATAGTAGCAGTTAGTATAAACATAACATAATTGAAAAGTAACAATAAAAGAGGACAATAAGACAGTAGGACAGCAAGGGTAGGCACAGTAGTATACTTATGCATACTTCTTTTGCAGACCTCTTAGAAATGGGGTGAGGTCAACTGTAGACAGTCTAAGGTTATAATTTTGGGGGTTTGGGGGGAAAATGTCGGATAGTGCATTCCAGGCATTGATCCCTCTGTTGCAAAAGTCGTATTTTTTGCAAGTCGAGTTTGGAGCGGTTTACATTAAGTTTGAATCTATTGCACGCTCCTGCATTGCTGCGGTTGAAGGTGAAGTAGTCATCAACAGGAAGGACATTTTGGTAGATGATTTTATGAAATACATTTAGAACAGTTCAGATTCTGTTCTGTTTTATTCTATTCTATTCTGATCTATATTCTACTATTCTATTCCACTCTGTTCTATTCTGTTCTAAACTATATTATTCTATTCTATTTTATATTCTATATTCTATATTATATTTTATTCCCAATAAAAATTCTATTCTATTCTACTCTATCTTACCCTACCCTATTCTATTCTACCCTACTCTATTCTACTCTACCCTATTCTATTCTACTACACTCTACTCTATTCTACCTTACCCTACCCTATATATTCTACTTTACCCTACCTACCCTATTCTACCCTACCCTACTCTACCCTATTCTATTCTATCCTACCCTACTCTATTCTATTTTACCCTACTCTACCCTACCTTATTCTATTCTACCACAGCCTACTCTATTCTACCTTACCCTACCTTATATATTCTACTTTACCCTACCTACTCTATTCTATTCTACCCTACCCTACCCTATTCTACCCTACCCTACTCTATTCTATTTTACCCTACTCTACCCTACCCTATTCTATCACACCCTACTCTATTCTACCTTACCCTACCCTACATATTCTACTTTACCCTACCTACTCTATTCAATTCTACCCTACCCTACTCTATTCTACCCTACCCTACCCTACCCTACTCTAGGTGAGATTCGAACTGCTGAATACAGCTAGCAGTTAACTGAAGTAGCATGCACTGCTGCACTCTAACCACTGTGCCACCCCAGTAAACAGAGTCCCAATTTGAGAACAGGGCTCTGCTGTCATCGCTCGGTTCCCCCCTCCCCCCGGGCTTTTTTCCAACACCCCTGGTTCATTTTTTGCAATTTCAAGCCATCCAAATTTGTGATGACCTGCACGACAAGGAGAAAAAGGCTTCCATATATCACACCATGCAAGATACCGATCCAGGGGGGTCTGCGGCTGGCGCTTCCTCCCACCTGCCTGAGCTCGGCAGGTGACCTGTAGCTTGCTTTTTATGGCACTATTGTCTTTTATTTTATTTGTGCATTAAGGAAGAGCAAACACCGTAACCAGGAGGGGCAGCCGCCAAGCCACCAGAGGACCAGACGGCATCGTAAAATCGTGTCGATCCTCACGGAAGCGATGAACATTAATAGGGAACACGGTGAAAACACAACCCTGGAATAAACAGGGCCTGTTGTGTCTGCCGCAAAGAGATTCTGCTTTCCCATCGAAGGAGGGAGGGAGGGGGAAGAGAGGGAGGGGGAAGGAACAGGGAGAAGCGTGTTTGACCGGTCTCTCGACAAATGGGCTGGGCATTTGGTGGGAACTGTTAGGTGAACCACGTTCATCAAGTTAAACCGGAGTAGGATGTGTTTTATTTTAATTTGTAGTACAGCACGGCATGGACACCGTGCCTGGCTGGTTGGTTGGTTCATTTATTGGTTTCCTCCTTGGATGGATGGATGGATGAGGGAGGGAGAGAGGGAGGGAGGGAGGAGTGAATGGGGGAGGAAGGGATGATGAGTGAGTGAGTGAGTGGGTGGGTGGATGGGTAGGTAGATAGATAAGTAGAAGATAGATAGATAAGATAGACAGACAGACAGACAGATATAGAGATAGGCGATAGATAGAGAGATAGAGTTAGGTGATAGAGACAGAGAGAGATGATAGATAGAGAGAGAGAAGATAGATACGATAGATAGATAAATAGCTAGCTAGCTAGACAGACAGACAGACAGACAGACAGACAGACAGACAGACATAGAGATAGGTGATAGATAGAGAGATAAGAGTTAGGTGATAGAGACAGAGAGAGAAGATAGATACGATACATAGATAAATAAATAGAATCTCCTCCCAGGAGATTCGTAGAGAGGCCCTACGGAGGCTTCTCCCCGCCTTTTCCGGCCCTGTTTCCTCCCAGGAGATTCGTAGAGAGGGCCCACAGAAGCTTCTCCCTCCCTTTTCCGGCCCTGCTTCCTCCCAGAAGATTCCTATAGCGGCCCCACGGAGGCTTCTCCCTGCCTTTTCCAGTTACAGTTTCGGAGGCTCAGGTTTGTAAGTGGAAAATAGTTCTTGAGAAGAGGCAAACATAAATCTCATCCGGTTCTTATCTAAAAAAGTTCGTAAGTAGAGGCGTTCTTAGGGAGAGGTACCACTGTATTTCCTCATATTCACTTTTGGGAGATTTACGTTTGTCTCATTATCTCCGTCGCTCTCCTCCTTTCTTTTCATCCCTGTTCAACATTTTTCCATGGTTTCTCTTAAGCGTTTGTTATCTGCACTTCATATCTCTTATTCTGTGCTGTGTGCTATTTTTCAGTGCAAAACCCCCCTACTCCCTGCAGCAAAAAGAAAAAAAAAAGTTCCCTGGGGTCACACACACACCCCTGGCATCACTCTGTGCCCCCCCAAGGGGAGCCACCCCACTATCTGAGAAACACTACATTAGAAAGACATTTCTGAATTGAGGAACGAGGCAGGGCAGGGAATTTATCGGAAAGCAAGGAGAAATCTTTATTCCTGAGCTGAGCTGGGCTCCCCAAGGCCGTACACTCAAGCCAGGATTTGCTACTAATGAGTAAACATCCATCTGCTTCAGAAGCTGCAAGTACACTACATTCCGCTTGTTGAAAATGGGGGGAAGTGGAGGGTCAAATGTCCTGCGGTTTGAGCCTAAATCCTCATCCATAAAGACATTTTGCATTCCCTTTGCTTTCTCTCCTTCGGACTCTGGGCCATTAGAAGCACTTAGCCCCTAAGCCTCTTGGGGTAGGAACTTTAAAAGCTTAACACAGGCTAGTCCTCAAGTTATGACATAGAAACATAGAAGATTGACGGCAGAAAAAGACCTCCTGGTTCATCTAGTTTGCCCTTATACTATTTCCTGTATTTTATCTTTGGATGGATGGATGTTTATCTCAGGCATGTTCAAATTCATTGGCTGTGGATTTACCAACCATGTCTGCTGGAAGTTTGTTCCAAGCATCTACTACTCTTTCAGTCAAATCATATTTTCTCACGTTGCTTCTGACCTCTCCCCCAACTAACCTCAGATTGTTCTTGTGTTCACTTTCCTATTAAAAACACTTCTCTCCTGAACCTTATTTAACCCTTTAACATATTTAAATGTTTCGATCATGTCCTCCCCTTTTCTGCCTCGAGTCTTCGTAGAGGGGCAACATACAAATCTAATAAATTAAAAATTAAATTAAGTTAAATTCTGTCTTCCAGCCTATACAGATTGAATTCATGAAGTCTTTCCTGATAGGTTTTATGCTTAAGATCTTCCACCATTCTTGTAGCCCGTCTTTGGACCCGTTCAATTTGATCAATATCTTTTTGTAGGTGAGGTCTCCAGAACTGAACACAGTATTATTCCAAATGGGGTCTCACCAGCACTGTAGACAGCGGAATCACAATCTCCCTCTTCCTGCTTGTTCTACCTCTAGCTATGCAGCCAAGCATTCTACTTGCTTTCCCTACTGCCTGACTGCACTGTTCACCCATTTTGAGAAATCACTACCCCTCAATCCTTCTCTTCTGAGGTTTTTGCTAACACAGAACTGCCCGTTGTAAATCAAGGACGGCATGCATAGATTGTCCAGATGAGATGGAAGGAGAAATGGTCAATTTCTTATTTTAAAAACACACAAAAGGTATAAGCAAGTTCCCGGGCTGTGATTTGCAATCTTTTGTCCTCTCTAGCTGTCGAAGGATCCCTTGGTGGGGCCAACTCTTGAAGCTCAGAGAAAGAGAGAGGCATTTTCATTTAAAACCAGCATTATTATTTTGCTTTTATTGCAAACGGGTCAAGAATGGGTCAGCCACAGGCTGGGTTAATTCTCATCTTCGGTGTGAGATTCTCAGCTACTGAAATGAAAGCTGGGGGAGCTTTGGGAACACAAAATTAACACAATCTTTCTGCAATCGGAAGGCGCAAAATCTTTTGAAGGCAAGGTTGCATAAGACCAAACGGAGAAAAATGCCCACGGTGCCGATGCGAAATAAATGATAAACTGCCGAGTTACAAGGAGGGACAGGAAACCAATGTTGGTTTGGGGTTTTTTTTTGCAAGCGACTGGATTCGAAGAACCTTCAGTCCCCACCTAGCAACCCTGGCAGGCAAGGATGATGGAATCTGGAGTCCAACCACCACCATCATCTCTGCTGCAGAGCCATGCAAACCAGCCCGCCTTTATTTTTTGAGATCTGCCTCCTTCCAAGATAATGCGATCCACTTGGGATCCAGGAGAGCCATTGTATCAAATCCTTTGGAGGGCTTCGAAGCATTCTCCCTTGGCGCCTTCCAACATGAGCAATGGCTAAGGCTCTGCCCTTCTCCGGGATGGAAAGAGGGACCACCAAGACCTCCCTTTCCCATCTTGGGGTGCTTTCTCTCTCTCTCCTCTTGTTTGCAAAACCGTCTCGAACTCTGAACCCCCCCCCCCCCCAAATCTGGTTTCCCATGTTCAATCTTCATCCGCTGAGCCTTCTCGGCTTAGTCTGCCCTCTGCCGTACCAACAGCAGAAGCAGCAACCGCTCGAAAAGCCAAGACAAGACTCGGGGGGCTTTGAATGGCCCCTCCAAGTATCCACAAGGACCCCAAAAACCAGGCGAAGACGAGATCCCCGAAAAGGAAGAAGACATCAACCGGGCCGGGTCGAAAACCACTTTCTGCTTCGCTCAAAAGGAACCAACACTGCTTATGTCTCCAAATGCTTGGCAGACCCAATTCTTGCAATTCTAAGCCAGTGTTTCCCAACCTTGGCAACTTGAAGATATCTGGACTTCAACTCCCAGAATTCCCCAGCCAGCGAATGCCCTCTCTCCATAGCGAATGCTGGCTGGGGAATTCTGGGAGTTGAAGTCCAGATATCTTCAAGTTGCCACGGTTGGGAAACATTGTTCTAAGCTACCCAAAACATGGTTTTTTTGGTGTCAAGATGGACTGTGTTGGAAAAAATTGCCCCCCCTTGCAACAATTCGCTGCCTCAGTTTCCCTCCACGACAGGCTGGCATGGGCATCCAGGGGGGGGGGCGAGAGCGATGCAACCAGCACCAACACAGCACACTCCCCACAAAGCCAACAACACAGCTCCGACAACAGACAACCAGCCAAGCCCGTTCAAATGCCCATTGCCTGGGAAAGGGTGCCCAGGTTTGCACAGGTCCCTCAGCTGCCTTCCACGCCCACCTCCTCCTCCTCCTCCTCCTCCCAGGAGGGGTCCTGATAGCACCCACCGACTGTGCATTCTCTGTGCCCCCCCCCTCCCTGTCCTCCACCCAGCCAACAATCCGAGCGGAGGTTTTTCCCTTGGAAAGAGTTGGCAACCTCAGTTTGTTCCTTTTGCCATCCAATTTACTTAAGACCCCCCCCTTCCACACACACAACTGTCTCAAAGGTGAGATACACCTTTTCCCCCTTGGTTTGGGGCAGGAGGGAGAAGTGGAAAGAGGGGGGGGCAGTTGCGATCTGACTCCGCTCGGTTAGGGACCCCCTGGTCTACTCAGGGGCAAAAAACCCCACATTTTTTCCAACATGTTTGCCACTCAGCCACCCCAGAAATGTTCTCTTGACCCCCCCTTTCAATCGGGGGGGGGACACCTAGGATGGAGCAAGCCCCCTCCCGTTCTTCGCCAGCTTGGTGGCGCCCCCTCCCCTGGTTGAATCCCGGTGGGGCAGCTTCATTGGCACCAGAGATGCCCATAGACCTCCCGCCCCCTCAAAACCCACCAGCTTAAGGATAATCATGTGGCAGGGACCCCCATCATAGATGCCCATAGCCCCCTCCCCAAAGAAACACCACAATCAGGATAATCATAAGTGGCAGGGACCCCCATCATCAATGCCCATAGCCCACCCACCCCCAAAAAACGCCACCTTCTGGATAATCATGAATGGTCGGGACCCCCCATTGATGCCCATAGCCCACCCCCCAAAAAACACCACCTTCAGGATAATTAAGAGTGGCAGGGACCCCCCACCATTTCTCTGCCCCCCTCCTTTCTGCGACCCCTCCCCTCTTTGGAGAATCCACAAGGGGTGCAATTAAAAAAAGGGTAAAGCAGGGGGGGGGGGTCCTCACCTGGGAAGGCCAGGGTCGCCAAACACACGCCGGTAGTCCACCAGCTCCGGAGCCAGCTGGGCTGCTGCCTTGGCCCGGCCATCGGAGACTTTCTTTCGCCCGGTGGGAGGCGGCTGGGGGGCAAAGTCAATTGGGGGCCAGGCTCCCCCGGGGATGGGGCATCCAATTGATTGATTGATTGATTGATGGGTTGATTGATGGGGTTCCTAAGCCGCCCTCCAACTGGGAATCAATGGGACCCTTCCTCCTCCTCCTTCTTCTTCTCCTCCGAGGGGCAACGCGAGGTCCAGTAGTCGATTCCCCCCGGCGGTGGCCCGCAGACACGCCCCCCTCCTGGGGCAGCGAGGGTTCGATCCCCGCCTTCCCCCGAGCGCGGCTCCAAGCCAACCCAAGCGGCTCACACGGGGCGGCGGCGGCGGCCGGGCATCGAACGAGAGATGGCGGAGTCCGGAGGTCTTCGGGGGGAGGAGAAGCGGCCCTTCGCCCCGGCTCTTTTCTCCGGCGGGAGTCCGGCTAAGCGCTGGGCCTCGGCGGGGCCAGGACGAAGGAGACCCCCATGCAAGCGGCCGGGCGCTGCACCATCAGACGCCGCCGCCGCCGCTGCTGCTGCTGCTTCTTCCCACTGAGGAGAGAGAAAAGCGGCCGCGGGAGCGCGCCTCGAGCCCACGCCCGGCCGCGCGCACCAGCAGCGCAGGAGGAGGAGGAGGAGGCGCCCGGCTCGCCCGCTCCCCGCTTCGGACCTTCGGGACTCCGCCCCGCCGGTGACGTCACCAAGGCTCCGGGAGGGGCGCCTCCGACTTTTTTTTATTAACCCGCGGCTGAGAGGGCGGTGCGGCGCGCCTGCGCGGTGCGAGGGGCGCGCGAGGCTTCCCAGATGGGGAAGGGGGGGGAGGCGGGGGATGTTTGGAGGTTTGCGCGCCTTTTTTTCCCCTCAGGTCGGACTGACTGACTGACTGATTTCCTTCCTTCCTTCCTTCCTTCCTCCCTTCCTTCCTTCCTTTTCTACTTATTCTATTACTATATCTTATTTTCTATTATTTGTTAGATATATTTTACTATGAGTATCTCCTCTATAACCTTCATCATGTATTTTACTATGTGTATATAGATACATACCCACTAAAACCTTCATTGTGTATTGGACAAAATAAATAAATAAATAAACAAATAAATAAATAATAAAAATAAATTATTCCCTATTCCTCCCTCATGTTCCTGTCCTTCCCTCCCTCTTTCTCTCCTTCCCCCCTCCTCATTATCATCCCTGCTTTTTCCTCCCTGCCTCCCGTCCTTTTCTACTTATTTTCTACTTCCTTCCTCCTGTTCTATTCTTTCCCTCCCTCTTTCCCTCCTTTTTCACCTCTCCATTCTTATTATCATCCCTGCTTTTTTTCTTCTTACTTTCCTTCCTTCCCTCCCTCTCTCCCTCCATCATGCTGCATTCCTTCCTTCCTTTTCTACTTATTCTCTATTTCCTTCCTCATGTTCTATTCCTTCCCTCCCTCTTTACCACCTTTCCCCCCCTTCTCCACTCTCATTTTCATCCCTGCTTTTTCCTTCCTTCCTTCCTTCCTTCCTTCCTTCCCTCCTTTTCTATTCCTTCCCTCCCTCTTTCCCTCCTTTTTCTCTCTCTCCATCCTCATCATCCCTGCTTTTTCCTTCCTTCCCTCCCTCCCTCATGCTGTATTCCTTCCTTCCTTTTCTACTTATTCTCTACTTCCTCCATCCTGTTCTATTCGTTCCCTCCTTTTTCCCTCCTTTTCCCCTCTCTGTTCTCATTCTCATCCCTGCTTTTTTCTTCCTTCCTTCTTTCTTTCTCTCCCTCCACCATGCTATATTCCTTCCTTCCTTTTCTACTTATTCTCTACTTCCTCCATCCTGTTCTATTCATTCCCTCCTTTTCCCCTGCTTTTCCCCTCTGTTCTCATTATCATCCCTGCTTTTTCCTTCCTTCCTTCCTTCCTTCCTTCCCTCCCTCCCTTCTCTTCCTCCATCATGCTGTATTCCTTCCTTCCTTTTCTACTTATTCTCTACTTCCTCTCTCACGTTCTATTCCTTCCCTCCCTCGTTCCCTCCTTTTTCCCCATGCATGCGCAGAAGCAAAAAATAACCAAAATCTCACGCACGTATGAGATTTCGCTTTCTGCGCATGCGCAGAAGGAAAAACACGCTGGGACCGCACGCACGCAGATGAAGTGTAAGTGTGCGCGCAGCTCAATTTTTGCTACTGGTGCGGCGTCCTTTACCATTACAGTAGCAACCCACTACTAAGCCAGTCAATGTTTGCCTGTTGTATTCCCAACTGACAAAATCTCCAATCTTGATCTGTTCCATCTTGACCAATGACAATGTGGCACAAAGCTTCGGAGTACCCTGCCGATGAGTAGAGCGGTTGATCTGAAGTTCCATTAGATGCCACCTAGAAAGAAATCAATGACTGGCGAGGAAGAAGAAAGAGGGGGGCCTCGGAAGGGGAGGATGTCGTGCAAAGGAGGAGTGGGCGAAGGAGAGAGGGCAGGAGAGAAGTGCCTATAAAAAGATGCCTTTTCCGTGTCCTTCGCTTCATTTATGGCATCCAGGGTTCATTTCCACAGACGCGAAGGAAGCCTGCGGTTGGAAATAATATGCCGGTTATTTTTATTCCAGCCACAGGAAAGTAATAAAATCCTCAGGTCATTTTAGGAGACAGGAGCATTTGCAAAGTTTTGAATTCCCTTGCCAGTAGAAAGATAAGCACATCGGGAATTTTAGCCCACCAACCTGAACCTTGCTGGGCTGCTAGTTTTCTACTTGCAGGAAAGGATTTGTATTGGTTTAATGTAGGGTAGTGCTTATTATTATTATTATTTAGATTTGTATGCTGCTCTTCATGATGGCGAACCTATAGCATGGATGCCACAGGTGGCGTGCGGAGCCATATTTGCTGGCACGCGAGCCGTTGCCCTAGCTCAGCTCCAACATGCATGTGTGTTCCGGCCAGCTGATTTTTGGCTCACACAGAGGCAATGCGAGGGCATTTTTGGCTTCCAGAGAGCCTCCAGGAGGATGGAGGAAGGGGTTTTTACCCTCCCACAGCTGCAGGGAAGCCTTTGGAGTCTGGGGAGGGCGAAACACCGAGCCTACTGGGCCCACCAGAAGTTGGGAAATTGGCCATTTCTGGCCTGCAGAGGCCCTCCAAGCAGCCTAGGAAGCTGTTTTCACCCTCCCCAAGCATTGAATTATGGATGTGGGTACTCACGCATGTGTGGTAGCGTGCGCCCACACTTCTTCGGCACCTGAGGGAAAAAAGGTTCGCCAGCAATGGAAACTGCAGTTTAATGTTTCCAAATGTAAAATAATGCACTTGGGGAAAAGGAATCCTCAATCTGAGTATTGTATTGGCAGTTCTGTGTTAGCAAATACTTCAGAAGAAAAGGATTTAGGGGTAGTGATTTCTGACAGTCTCAAAATGGGTGAACAGTGCAGTCAGGCGGTAGGGAAAGCAAGTAGGATGCTTGGCTGCATAGCTAGAGGTATAACAAGCAGGAAGAGGGAGATTATGATCCCGCTATATAGAATGCTGGTGAGACCACATTTGGAATACTGTGTTCAGTTCTGGAGACCTCACCTACAAAAAGATATTGACAAAATTGAACGGGTCCAAAGACGGGCTACAAGAATGGTGGAAGGTCTTAAGCATAAAACGTATTAGGAAAGACTTCATGAACTCAATCTGTATAGTCTGGAGGACAGAAGGAAAAGGGGGGACATAATCGAAACATTTAAATATGTCAAAGGGTTAAATAAGGTTCAGGAGGGAAGTGTTTTTCATAAGAAAGTATACACAAGAACAAGGGGACACAATCTGAAGTTAGTTGGGGGAAAGATCAAGAGCAACATGAGAAAATATTATTTTACTGAAAGAGTAGTAGATCCTTGGAACAAACTTCCAGCAGAGGTGGTAGATAAATCCACAGTCACTGAATTTAAACATGCCTGGGATAAACATATATCCATCCTAAGATAAAATACAGAAAATAGTATAAGGGCAGACTTGATGGGCCATGAGGTCTTTTTCTGCCGTCAGACTTCTATGTTTCTATGTTTCTATCACTTATATATGGGGTCCTCAAACTTGGCAACTTTAAGCCTTGTGGACTTCAATTCTCCCTGCCTGGAAAATCTGGGACTTGGAATGCTATTTTAAGGATGCGGACCCGGGTTGGGGGTTCGGGGGGGTGCTGGAAAGCCCCCCAGGCCGGCTGCGATCTTTTAAAACAGCCGCGCCGCTTCTCAGCTGACTCCTGAAGCGCGGAAGTTTGCTTTTGGCTTCAGGAGTCAGCTGGGAAGCGGCGCGGCTGTTTTAAAAGATCGCAGCCGGCCTGGGGGGCTTTCCAGCACCCCCCCCGAACTCGGAACCGCGTTCAGACGATTCCCCCCCCTGTCCCCGTCCCCGCGCCTACTGCGCACCGCTCGCCTTCCCGGGCAGCCCGACACACCGGATCGCTCGCTCCCTCGTGCGTCCCGCCCGCCGCCAAGCCCCGCCCGCCGCCAGGCTCCTTCCATCCACTCGGCCCGGGCGGCCGCTTTCCCGGGACGCAGGCGGAGCTGCTGCTCCAGTTCGCTGCCAGTACTGTAGTATCCAGCTTGCATGCATTAATCGCTTTTCCATTGTTTCCTATGGGAAACAATGTTTCGACATACGAGCTTTTCGACTCACGAGCCTCCTTCCGGCACCAATTAAATTCGTATGTCGAGGTTCTACTGTATATCGCCGCCCCCCCCCCCTCTGCTCCAGCGCCTCCCCCCCCCCTCCCTGCCTGCATCTTCGCTCCATAAGACGGGGCTGATTTTTCATCCTACTTTGGGAGGAAAAAAACTGCGTCTTATGGAGCGAAAAATACGGTAATTATAAAGGGCTCCTGGTGCTGCCTTATATTTCATGAAAAACTGTCCATGTAAATCAAAGGTCTTTCAACGTCATTTCTACTGACCTGTAGGAATGAAACAGTTTAGTTCGAATAACCAAATCCACACGTGCAACTTCAGTTAGCTACTTTATTGTCCATGCCTATGTCACAGGAATCTTTCTAAATTGTACCTGGGCCTGACTAGATCAGGGTTTGGACCTTGCCATATTTGGCTCCCTAAGGATTCCAGACTAACGACCTGCTTGACTCCTCCCTTTCACTCTGTCAGTCCTTTCTCCTTCAACTTTATTATTGTTGTTATTGTTATTGTTACTGTTACTATTACTATTATCATTATTATTTTATTCACAAAAAAACCCCCCAGTAAAACACAGCAAATGAGACTGATATTCTGGTTTTGGTATTACAATATCACAAGTCAAACACTTCCCAAACATCTAGGACTATGTGATGTATTTTCATATACAATGCGCGCAGATCCAAGTACGGTGGCCTTTTGCAACTGTCATATTGTGATTTTGTCAATGATTATTGTTTTCAAATGCTGGCTGGGGTCTTTTGGCACAGCACCCAATGTGCCTTTTACCACTGGGACCATCTGTACTGGTTTATGCCAGAGTCGTCGTAGTTTGATTTTAAGATCCTGATATCGGCTAAGTTTTTCTTGTTCTTCATCAATTCAACTGTCACCCGGCATGGCGACATCAACGATCCACACTTTTTACTTTTCCAGAATTGTGAGGTCCGGTGTATTGTGTTTCAAAACCTTGTCAGCTTGAATTCGAAAGTCCCAAAGTATTTTGGCATGTTTATTTTCAACTACTTTCTCACATTTATGATCCCATTCTTTACCACTGGTAGGTGGTAGTTGTGGCATGGGTTCCAATGGAGCATTTGGCCCATGTAGTTGTGCCTCTGTTTGTAGTCCGTCTGTGCGATTTTCTTGTAGCCACTGAGGATATATATATACACATACAGATAGAATTGTCGGCTATCAATAAAATTAACTGCCTTGGAAATGGCCCTGGGTTGGGCCGAGAGGCAAATAAGGAGCTGTGATGTTCCTTCAATACACCAGGGTGATTTGACACAAAAATATGTAACCCTTCCCTGGTGCAGAGCTGAAGGGATTGGATACTGTAGCCTAGAGGATAATTCTCTGCCTTACAAGGCAAAGGTTGCAGGTTCAAGTCCCAGTGGGTATGGCTAGCTGATGAGGCCAAAATAAGGCCGAAATAGATCTATCCTAGTCTCCCTTAATTTTCGAATTCAGCAAAAAAAAAAAGTGACACACACACACACACACACACACACACACACATACTGTATGTATGTATGTATGTATGTATGTATGTATGTATGTATATATATATATATATATATATATATATATATATATATATATATACACATACATATAATTATATACATATAATATATATAATTATTATTATTATTATTATTTGATTTATTGTTGTGGCATTGACCATTGATAAGCATGAGTTCAAATGCTTGAAGGAACTGGGTTATGTCTGCTCACCCTCTGCTTCCTTCTATTCCTTCCGGATTTTGTGTTGTGCATCCTTGATAATGAAATAAAACGAGATTCGTTTTTGACTCTGACAGCCTCCCTTGTGCAAACAGCCACTGTTCAACTGTTGCATCCTTTTTTTTTTAAGGAAGCAAAACTCCCATCTTTGTCCTTCTGCGCCCCCCCCTCCTCCTTTTGTATCTCCTTCCGATATTGCAGGGGAAACAATGCGCTGTGAGAGGTTGATTGGCAGCCGCAGACAATGCCAAGATAGAGAAAGATGATACACAACCCAGAAGCAGGGCTGGACAGGAAATTGTAGTCAACCATTAAACTGACTGCGAAGGAAAGATGCGAAAATGAAAAGACAACGTGTTGTACTGTGTGTGTAGGTGTCTCTCTGTGTGGGCATCAGAGTGATATATATATATATGTGATGTTCCTTCAATATACCAGGGTGATTCAACACAAAAAAACATGTAACCCTTCCCTGGTACAGAGCTGAAGGGGTTGGATACTGTAGCCTAGAGGTTAATTCTCTGCCTTACAAGGCAAAGGTTGCAGAAGAACCCATAAATACCACCTCTGACCAGCTGATTGGGAGGAAATCGGGATTTTGCAGTTCTATCTCTTGTTGGTTGATTCTGGTATTCCATTCTGGAGCATTCTGTATCAATAAATGGCATTCCAAATTCATGGATGCAGAGGTGGACAGCTAAGGTGGAATGGTGATGTATGCTCGCCCCCATAGCTCTAAGTGCTAGCATAATTGCGCTGGCCTCCACTGGCACTCAGAGCCATGGGGGCGAGGACATGTCACCGTTCCACTTTAGCAGCCCACCTCTGCATGGATGATATTGTTTTCTTCCTCCTATTCTTCCTCCGCCTCCTCCACCACCACTATCTCCTCCTCCTTCCTCCTCTTCCTCCTCCACCACCACTACCTCCTCCTTCTTCCTCCTCTTCCTCCTCCACCACCACCACTGCCACCTCCTCCTCCTCCTCCTCCACTACCACCATCTCCTCCTTCTTCCTCCTCTTCCTCCTCCACCACCACCAGTGCCACCTCCTCCTCCACCACCACCATCTCCTCCTTCTTCCTCCTCTTCCTCCTCCACCACCACCACTGCCACCTCCTCCTCCTCCTCCTCCACCACCACCATCTCCTCCTTCTCCTCCTCCACCACCACCACCATGTTCTCCTCCTCCTCCTCCACCACCACCAACAACCCACCTACCATCTCCTCCTCCTTTTCCTCTTCCATTGCCACCTCCTCCTCCTCCTACTACTACTACTTATCCTCCTCCTCCACCACCACCACTGTCTCCTCCTCCATCACCACCAACCCCCCTACCATCTTCTCTTCCTCCTCCTCTTCCACCACCACCACCACCTTCTCCTCCTCCTCCATCACCACCACAACTACCATCTCCTCCTCCTCCTCCTCCTCCTCCTTCCCACCAAGAAAGCCATTTCCCCTGCAAGCTCTCCTTCCCTTCATCCTGGTCCCATTTTTCCCCCCCTCGGAGGGCAACCCTGTCACTCAGCTGGGATAAAATTGTTGACACTTGTCAACCGCAGAAAGCCTGCCGTGTACTTCCTGCTGCACTTGATTATATTACCTTTTGGTGTTTATAAACATTGGAAATTTGTGCAGAGCGCGGTGTCAAGCCGCCTCCGAACGCCCGCGTTGGCATTATGCTTGCTCTGTTGCCTGTAAATGCCTCTAACTCTTCCATGAATGAATGAATACGGAATGGGCACCGCTGCCTCTGACCCAGTTAAATTAAGGGGCTGGACCAAGTCAGGGGAAAGGAATACAACACTCCCACCCACCCCTTCTTCCGCTCACTTAGGCCTCACCTCCTCCACAAGGTTGTCGTAAGGGATAAACTTGCATCCTGCTTAAAGGTCGGTAGAGAGACAGCAGGGATGGAAATGAACAATGGATGTTCGAAAAGAACCCAGATGGACGACTAACGTGTGCTTGAAGTCAGGCGTCTTTCAGCACAATGACAATCTAGCTCTGGGGTCAAGCACTCGAAGAACGCTTCGTGATCTTGACAGCTTGAAGATGGAAGGACTTCACCTCCCAGAGTCCCTCAGTCAGCATGCCGGCTGGGGGGATTCTGGGAGTTGAAGTCCACCCACCCTAAAGTTACCCTAAAGTTACCAAGGTGGAGAAACATTGCTTTGATGTAAAGAGATTGGGGGCAATTGTTCTGACTGTCAGGAAATTTCTCCTTAGTCCTAAGTTGCTTCTCTCCTTGTTTAGTTTCCACCCATTGCTTCTTGTTCTACCCTCAGGTGCTTTGGAGAATAAGTTGACTCCCTCTTCTTTGTGGAAACCCCTGAGATATTTAAAGACTGCTCTCATGTCTCCCCTGGTCCTTCTTTTCATTAAACTAGCCATGCCCAGTTCCTGCAACCATTCTTCATATGTTTTAGCCTCCAGTCCCCTAATAATCTTTGTCACTCTTCTCTGCACTCTTTCTAAAATCTCAACTTCTGGAGGCAAGCTGTTCCACTGTTCACTGATTAATTGTTCTAATTGTCAGGAAATTTCTCCTTAGTTCTAAGTTACTTCTCTCCTTGTTTAGTTTCCACTCATTGCTTCTTGTTCTACCCTCAGGTGCTTTGGAAAATAGCTTGACTCCTTCTTCTTTGTGGCAATCCCTGAGATATTGGAACACTGCTATAATGTCCCCCCTGGTTCTCCTTTTCATTAAACTAGCCATGCCTAGTTCCTGCAAACGTTCTTCATATGTTTTAGCCTCCAGTCCCCTAATCATCTTTGAATTAGAATTCTTTATTTATTGGCCAAGTGTGATTGGACACACAAGGAATTTGTCTTTGGTGCATAAAAGAAAAAGATACATTTGTCAAGAATCAGGAGGGACAATGCTTAATGATTGTCATTTGTTGCTCTTCTCTGCATTCTTTTGTGCACCAAAAGGTTGTGCACATGTGCGCGCGCATGCCTGCATGTGTCCACACTCATGCCCTCCCCTGTGCATGTGCACGCACATACACGCTGCCTCCATCCATGTGCACAGGCCTCACTGAAGCCTCCAGACTCCTGAAGCCTGGGAATGGCGAAAAACAGCCCAATGGGCGTACTGGAAGATAGATTTTTCTAAACTTCCAATTGGACCATTGAGCCAATTTTCACACTCTGGAGGCTTCAGGGAAGCCTCCTAAAGCCTCCAGAGGGCAAAATGACCTTCCCCAAGGCCAAATGTCATCTGGCAACGCCTCTGATATGACTCTGTGTGCCAATTGTGGCACATGGGCCATAGATTTTCCATCATGGTTCTAGAGCAGTGATGGTGAACCTTTTTTTCCCCAGTTGCCGAAAGAGCTAATGCCCACATCCATAATTCAATGCCTGTAGAGGGTGAAAACAGCTTCCCCTGCCCCCGGAGGCCCTATCGAGGCCAGAAACAGCTGTTTTTCAACTGCTGGGGGACTGAATAGGCTCATGTTTTGCCCTCCCCTGGCTCGAAAGGTATAAATGCTCTCCCACATCCCCCTGGAGGCTCTCTGGAAGCCAAAAACTCCCTCCAGAGCCTCTGTGAGAGCCAAAAATCAGCTGGCTGGCACAAATATGCACATTGGAGCTGATCTATGACAACAGCAGATTTGGCTCTGTGTGCCACCTGTGGCCCCTGTGCCATAGGTTCGCCATTACCATTCTAGAGTCTCAATATCTCTTTTAGAATGTGGCGACCAAAACTGGATGCCGTATTCCAAGAATCAAGGTTAAGTCAACATCCTTCCAACCAGCTAGACCTTTAGCGACACCAAATATGGCTACTCACTTCATGGCTTCTCTTTCACCAGGAGAGGAGTTTTAACAGTCACCTTCAACAGCTACACCTCTCTGTTAACAATAGTTTGGGGCAAAATCCTAGTGCAATCACGTCATCCATCAAACGATAGCAATTGTGCTGGCCTCCCACAAGCATGCCACTTGACCTTTCCCTGAATAGGTTTCTTGAAAACACTCGTTGCCTATGAAAATTCCGGTTGCTTGGCTAAGCACACTTACCCGGAGGGTGGTAAGTCCCATTGAGTTAAAAGATCTTACGCCGGAAGAAATAGGCTCTGAATTGTACAACAATTATTAAGAGCCTATAATGGAACTGGAAGGGATGCAATGGCGCAGTGGCTAAGATGCTGAGCTTGTGGATCGGAAAGGGCGGCGGTTCGGCAGTTCGAATCCCTAGCAGAGAATCAAAGCCTTTTCCTTAAAATGCAAGGGTGGGTGGGTATTAATGAGACCAGAACTCATTTATGGTTTTGATGCTTTTTAAAAACGCTTTCCCCACCTGCAACACCAAATAGCATGCTTTTGGAATCAACTCCTTCCAGAGATTCACACCGCCCCCCCCCACCTGTGTATCACATGTTTTTACTGAATTTTTAAACTTAAGGGAGCCTAGGATAGCACTATTTCAGCCTTGTTCTGACCTCATCAGCTAGCCATACCCTTACTGGGATTTGATCCTGTAGCTTCTGCCTTGTAAGTGCTAATGTTTATTTCTTCCAGAGGGGGCATAACAGAAAATAATTGAGAAACACTGGTCCACCCCAAACAGACAGGTGGCTAGGTGGGTTTTGCATCTACCCACAGAGCAAGGTGGGGGTGAAAAAGGCAGCGTCATTGCGACCACTAATCCTAGGCACCACAACCCGCCCAATTTTTCCCCTCCAATTGGCCTAATGCCGTGAAAAAGTCACCCATCGTTTCACCGCGGGTTTTTTTCCCCCTGTTTAAAAATCGGTTGGAGAATCGCGACCCTGTTTTCCTTTGCAGCAACGGGTTCTGCCAACGTGCCCAGGCAGGAGAAAATAATAATCTGGGTGCCAAGGTGATAAATGTGCAGGCAAATCTTTCTAAAAGAGAGGCAAATTTGTATGAAAATCGATTGCTTGAGTTCCTTTCCATTGCTGCTGTTGTTTAAGGCAGAAGGCCAGAGTTACATAATGCAACGTCCCAGTGCCATCTAGTGTTCGAAGAGAAAGGGCTAAATCCATGCTTTCTCTCCATGTAGCCACTGGCCTGGCACTCTCCTGGACAGTGTGAACTTGTCCGATTGGCATTGCTCTCCCTGAAGATATGGAATATGCAAGAATATATCTGGGGAAAGGTTTCTTTTAATTCTATTGTTGGACTGCCTCACGTTGACTCACCTTCATTCCTTACAGCAAAATCTGTGCTGCCTTTCTCTCTCTCTCTTTCTCTCTTTTCCCCCTCTGTCTCTCCGGTGTCTCTCCTCCTGTTGCTCCCCCTTTCTTCTTCTTCTTCTTCTTCTTCTTCTTCTTCTTCTTCTTCTTCTTCTTCTTCTTCTTCTTCTCCTCCTCCTCCTTCTCCTCCTTCTCCTTCTCCTTCTTTTTCTTCTCCTCCTCCTCCTCCTCCTCCTCCTCTCTGCTTCTCTCCCTCTCTCCTTATTTCTCATCTCTCTCTCCTTCTCTCTCTTTCTCTATCTCTTTTTTCTCTCTCTCCTATCTCTCTCCCTCCCTCCCTTCCCCCTCTTTTCTCTCTCTCATTCTCTCCCTCTCTTTTCTCTTTCTCTCCCACCACTTTCCTTCTCTTCTTCTTGGCTCCTCTATTTCATTCTCTCTCTTTCTCTCTCTCTCACTCTCCTCTTCTCTTTCCCTCCATATCTATTCATCTATTTTTCCATTAGACTCCAAAATTTCATTTCCTTCAAATGTATTAAAGAGAAATACCCCCACCCACCCAAAAGGTAACCCGATTGTCACAGCCCCCCAAAATGATAAAGAGGTGCAGGTGTTTTCATGCAGTCTTGAAAAACAACATATCTGCCATCTGATGCAGAAACCGAACAGTGATGCATTTGGCGTTTGATTGTAAGTGGACGTGAGAGATGGATTTGAGCTGTCAGCATCCCCTAAATCCGAATAAACTGTCTGGAACAGCGAGACAAACAGCCTTCATTTTGCATCCTGCCTCTTAAAAGATAACGCTTGAACTTTGGTTTGGAATGAAGAAAAAAAAAGTACACCATGGGGGGAATAAAAGAAGAAGGCAGAATTGCTCAAACAGGGAGTTTTTACGAACACAGAGTAACAGAATAACAGAGTTGGAAGGGACCTTGGAGGTCTTCTAGTCCAACCCCCTGCTTAGGCAGGAAACCCTGAGGGTTGGTGTGTGTGAGGAGTGTGCAGGTGCAAAATTTTGGATCGGGGCCTACCTGATGCAATATTCCAAATTGCAGAGAGGAGAATTGTAGTAACTTTAACAATGTAAAACTACTTAGTCACAGTGAATATGCAGATTGTAATGTAATCTGATTGGCTGACAAAAGTTATATATATAATTTCCAAATCCTACACGGGAAGAAACCCGAATATACCAAGACCATCATACCTGTACCCGTGAAAATCTACGAAAACATATATATATATATATATATATATATATATATATATATATATATATATATATGTCACATGTTTTGCTGATGTCACCTGTGCTACGTGTTTTTGATGAATTTGAAAATTAAGGGAGACTAGGATAGATCTATTTCGGCCTTGTTCTGGCCTGATCAGCTAGCCATACCCCCACTGGGACTTGAACTTGCAGCATCTAAGGCAGAGAATTAACCCCTAGGCTACAAATGCACCTTTGCATAGGTGTGGCTTGTGGCTTGGCTTGAAGGTCTTTTGGCTTAGTATGGCTTAGAGTGGCCTTTGAATTAATGTGCCTTGTGGTGGCTGAAGACTTGTAGCTGAATATTGTATCTGAGAATAGTAGATAGAGAATTGCGAGTACTTTGTATAGCAATTGCTAGAGAAATAGCTACAGTGTGAATAGTTAGTGTAGGTTTGTTACAAAAGAAGTAAATATTTTCCCTAAGAAACTCTGCAGTATGTATCTTCATCTATCTTCAAGACAAAGGTTCCTGATATCCTGGTCTGAAGCAGGCTGGTTAGCTGCTTTGGCAATCTGAGTGGGCTAGCTTCTGCAAAATGTTACTCCAACCACAACCTAGCAGGATCTAGGAGAAGAGCCTTCTCTGTGGGGGCCCCGGCCCTCTGGAATCAGCTCCCACAGGAGATTCACATTGCCCCCACCCTCCTCGCCTTCCGAAAGAGTTTAAAAACTCATCTTTGCCACCAGGCCTGGAGTTTTTAGATCTTCCCCCCTGACCAATGAATGTTTTTAGTATGATTGTCGAATGAATAGTTATGGTAGCTTTTTAAATTAGAATTTATTAAAGAATTGTTTTCAATGTATCATTAATTGGATGGCTTATTATTATTTTTCTGGTTTTTTGTAGATGCTGTGAGCCGCCCCGAGTCCCCGGAGAGGGACGGCATACAAATCCAATTAAATCTTTTAAAAAATGCCGAAATTTCACCTGCCCACGTGTCTTCTCGCGAGATTTGCTTCCTGCGCATGTTCAGAAGCCAAATCTCACTCCAGCTGTGTGCACATCAGCACCGGTAGCAGAGGTAAGTTGCAAACCCCGCCTGGAATCAACTCATCACTGTCCATTTAACAAAGCATTAAAATGATTTGCACGGGTTAAAAAACACAAAGGTTGTAAAGAAAAAAGAAAAGCTGTCTCGATATTTGCAAAACTACCAGACTTTTCCGAGTCTAATAAGGAGCTGAAAAAGACCCCCTCCCCATGCCCATGTCCCCTTTGGCAATGGCGTGAATCAAACCCCCTCCCTTGCCAATCTGGAAGTGGAATATTCTTCAGGGACCTACAAATATTTGCTGGGCGCACCCTTTAATAGTTGATCGATGGATTTGAACATCTGCCCGGTCCATTTTGGCTTCCCAGGGGCGCCGTTTTGCCTAGATCTATAATTACAGCGCACATTGATTGAATGTTGATTGCAGAGATTGATTTTGGTATTTGATAGTTGGCGCAGAGTGACATTGGGCGATGGATGGGGCTTGAGGGGACGCAGAGGGCTCTGCCAGCCACCGAAACATCTCAAGGGTGGAATTTAGGAAACGGAGCTGCATAACAGGGGAGGTCGGGACACACGAGATGAAGCTGAATTTGCAGATGGGCTGCAAATTCAGATTCACTTTTGAGGAGCGCTAGTAGCTTTTGTTGTGTATTGAATATATATGCCGTATTTTTCGGACTATAAGACGCACTAGTGTACAGTGGTATCTCTACCTACGAACACCTCTACTTACGAACTTTTCTAGATAAGAACTGGGTGTTCAAGATTTTTTTTGCCTCTTCTCAAGAACCATTTTTCACATACAAACCCGAGCCTGTGAAAATGTAACCGGAAAAGGCAGGGTGAAGCCTCGGTGGGGCCTCTCCAGGAATCTCCTGGGAGGAAACAGGCCTGGAAAAGGCAGGGAGAAGCCTCCGTGGGGCCTCTCTAGGAATCTCCTGGGAGGAAACAGGGCCAGAAAAGGTGGGGAGAAGCCTCTGTGGGGCCTCTATAGGAATCTCCTGGGAGGAAACAGGGCCTCCACCCTCCCTGTGGTTTCCCCAATCAAATGCATTACAGTATTTGCTTTTACATTGATTCCTATGGGAACAATTGCTTCTTCTTACAAACTTTTCTACTTTATGAACCTGGTCACGGAACAAATTAAGTTTGTAAGTAGAGGTACTACTGCATGCATGTATGTATGTATGTATGTATGTATGTATGTATGTATGTATGTATGTATGTATTCATTCATTCATTCATTCGATTTGATTTGATTTGATTTGCCTTGTCAAAGATGTACGAGATAACAGGTGCAAGTAAGACTTACTTACTTAGAAACCTCGCGAGGATTTTGCGTGTAACAGCTCTTCCTCCTGTTTTGCAGTGGCAATTGGCACATTCTGCTTTTATTTGGCAGCATAAGATTGGATCAGCTTTTAAAGTTAGCTACCGTAGCTACATGAATCCCTGGGAAGCAAGATAGTTAACTCTCATGTCGCGCCCCAAAAGCTACACTATTATTCTCAAAAGTCATACATGTAGTTTCCGGTGGAAAGATTTGGCCACAAATTCATCCTTGTTAGATGCATTTTCTTGGCGTTCTTCAGACGTTAGTCGCCACCGAAGCCTCCAATTTCTACAATAACATGTCGTGGCGCGAATGCTGACAGTTTTCATTTAACAGCAATAATCCTCAGTCTACTGGCTTGTGTCCTTAGTAAATACCTCTGTGGTGGTTTGTGATGGTTTTTATTTTCTTATTATCATGATTCTGTTGGCTCCTTTCGGCAATGCTTTATTAAAACATTAGCGTGATTTTTTCTGGGTTATTTCCCCCTCCTATTTTCTCCATTCAGCCAGCACTGACAAGTCTATTTCCTGTCAGTGCCAGTTTTAAATGTATTCCATCAGGAGCTCACCCTGTCCTGCCTTATTTATTTGCTCAATAAAAATGGACTTTTTTTTTGGTCTTTGTAATTTCCATCTAGGCAGAAAGTGACTCAAAACTTCAGGGGGATGAACCCACCCTGGGCTTAAAGGACCAGTGGCTCGCTTTCCTCAAGAAAGTGAGAAAAATAGCAAATTAATTTAACGGTCACTTGAAGTCCAATTTTGTCATTGGAAAAGGAGGATATGTGTTTCCATAGTGGGAAAACAGCTCAGCAGACACGTAACAATATTATTATTATTATTATTATTATTATTATTATTATTATTAATTAAATTTGTATGTCGCCCCTCTTCGTAGACTCGGGGCGGCTCACAACAATAGTAGCAAAACAATATGTAATACAAATCTAATAATTTAAACTAAAAACCCATAATTTAAAAGCATGCACACAACATACCATACATAAACAATATAGGCCTGGGGAAGTTATTTCAGTTCCCCCATGCCTGATGGCAGAGGTGGGTTTTAAGGAGTTTATGAAAGGCAAGGAGGGTGGGGGCAGTTCTAATCTCAGGGAGGAGCTGGTTCCAGAGGGTCGGGGCTGCCACAGAGAAGGCTCTTCCCCTGGGACCCACCAGATGACATTGTTTAGTCGATGGAACCCGGAGAAGGCCAACTCTGTGGGATCTAACTGGTTCTGGCATTTGTGTGGCAGAAGGCGGTCCCGGAAATATTCTGGTCTGATGCCATGAAGGGCTTTATAGGTCAAAAATATTTTTGGTAGGGGGCGGGCAGAATATCAGATCTGCCCCTACTGCTGAAAAGGCTGCTGTATTTGAATAGCTTTCCTACGTAGCTTCTGCTCCGGCAATCTCAAAATACTACCCAGAGCATAGAAAGCTTTTGCCAGACCAGTCCTTGAATATAGCTCATCTGTCTGGAACCCACACCGCATTTCAGACATAAACACTCTAGAAAATGTCGAGAGATACTTTACGAGAAGAGCCCTCCACTCCTCCACTCCCAATAGAATACCCTACGCAACTAGACCTACAACCCCAGGTTTAGAAAGCTTTGAACATCGTTGCCTTAAACACGGCCTAAGCATAGCCCACAAAATCATCTGCTACAACGTTCTTCCTATCAATGACTACTTCAGTTTCAACCACAACAACGCACAAGCACACAACAGATACAAACTTAAAGTAAATCGCTCCAAACTCCAAGCAAGAAATACAACTTTAGTAACCGAGTAGTCAATGCATGGAACTCACTACCCGACTCTGTAGTATCATCACCTAACCCCCAAAATTTTACCCTTAGACTATCCACTGTTGACATCTCCCGATTCCTAAGAGGTCAGTAAGGGGCGTGCATAAGTGCAACAGCGTGTCTTCTGTCCCCTGTCCTAATGTTTCTCTCTTACTAGTATCATGTATATAAATATTATATTTTGCGTACCACCAATATATATTAACTAAACAAACAAATAAATAAAATAAAATAATGTTTCATATCTAAACTCATAAAATCATAATAGTTGTCAATTGTACGTTCTGCCTCACAGACAAGGAATCTCCAACAGCTCTGAAGTCCTTCTCTTATCAGGCTAGAGACTAGGAGATTGTAAATTCTAGTCCTGTCTTTGCCATGAAAGGCAGCTGGGTGACTTTGGGACAATCGCCAGGTGTCTGTGAGTTCTAGTCCCACCTTCCCCATGAAAGCCAGCTGGGTGACTTTGGGTCAATCGCTAGCAGACAGGGAATTCTAGTCCTGCATTAGACTTGAAAGCCAATTGGGTGTCTTTGGGCCAATGGCCAGGAGTTTGTGAGTTCTAGTTCTGCTTTCTCCATGAAAGCCACCTGGGTGACTTTGGGTCAATCACCAGGAGCCTGGGAATTCTAGTCCTGCCTTAGGCATAAAAGCAGGCTGGATGACTTTAGGCCAATCACTAGGAGACAGGGAGTTCTAGTCCTGCATTAGACTTGAAAGCCAATTGGGTGTCTTTGGAGCAATGGCCAGGAGTTTGTGAGTTCTAGTTCTGCTTTATCCATGAAAGCCACCTGGGTGACTTTGGGTCAATCACCAGGAGACAGTGAGTTCTAGTCACTCCTTAGGCATGAAAGCTGAGGGGGTGACTTTGGGCCAGTCATTCTCTCTCAGCTCAACCCACCTCAAAGGGTTGTTGTCATGGGAAAAATAGAAAGAGGAGAGTGTTGCGTCACTACTTTAAGTTACAGTGGTACCTCTACTTATGAACTTAATTTGTTCCATGACCAGGTTCTTTAAGTAGAAAAGTTTGTAAGAAGAAGCAATTTTCCCCATAGGAATCAATGTAAAAGCAAATAATGTGTGCGATTGGGGAAACCACAGGGAGGGTGGAGGCCCTGTTTCCTCCCAGGAGATTCCTTGAGAGGCCCCGCGGAGGCTTCTCCCCACCTTTTCTGGCCCTTTTTCCTCCCAGGAGATTCCTAGAGAAGCCCCACAGAGGCTTCTCCCCGCCTATTCCGGCCCTGTTTTCTCCCAGGACATTCCTAGAGAGGCCCCACGGAGGCTTCTCCCTGCCTTTTCTGGTTACAGTTTCGGAGACTCGGGTTTGTAAGTGGAAAATGGTTCTTGAGAAAAGGCAAAAAAATCTTGAACACCCGGTTCTTATCTAGAAACGTTCGTAAGTAGAGGCATTTGTAGGTAGAGGTACCACTGTATTTGTAAAAATAATGAATAAATAAACCAACAAAACCCCAGCCCAGTCAATTTAGGGGAAGAAAACCCGACCCACGGAAGATGCCTTTCTGAATTGGCTGTGGAAAAGCATCCCTTCTTATTCTGATCCATCCAAAATAGTTGCTTGTCTGGTGTCTGATGGAGATCAGAGGAAGCGAAGTGGCAACAGAGAGAAAGGAATCCAAATACCGAAATATAAGCTGCTTAAGGAAGGAACAAACTTCTCTGTTGGCTGCTGAAATTGATGGTCACTCTAAAGAGAACACACATTTTCCTCCGGCGTGCAATTCCGTACTTGTCTAATCAGCCGATTGCAGAAATAGCAGAGTATCCCCTCGCCGTGGTGGATTTGTCAACTCCGAAACAAAGAGAGAGAGAGAGGTAAAAAAAATCCTTTTTACCCCAAGGAATATATAATTCTAGCCTTCTCTGACTCTTCAAGAAACTCCTCCCGCCCCCCCAACCCCATTTTTTTGATTCCCCTCACCTCACCTTCTTCCTTCATCAGCGACTATCCTCCTCCTCTTCTTCCTCCTCCTCTTCCCACCCAAATTCTGAGCTTTTATTTTTTTCCTAATGGATTTGCACGCATTATTTGCTTTTACATTGTTTCCTATGGGAAAAATTGCTTCTACTTACAAACTTTTCTACTGGAGAACCTGGTCACGCATAGGCAGCACAGAAATCCAATCAATAAACAAAAGAAAGAAAGAAAGAAAGAAAGAAAGAAAGAAAGAAAGAAAGAAAATTCTACACCTTCTCCAGACAGTCCTTCTCAAAAGTGACATGATTCCTCATTTATATAACTCATTTATTTTGAGCAGTACATTTAAATGATGATAAAAGACTCACAAACTGGAATTAAACCTGGCCAACAATGACAATGTTTTTATTATTATTATTATTATTATTATTATTATTATTATTATTATTGTTATTAATTTATTCTTTGTCCAATATACAATACATATGAAAGAGAATAGATGTTAAGTAATATATATAAAGATAGAAAGTAAGAAAGAAGTAGAAGGGAAGGAGAGAATATATATGATATATGAGATAAGGAAAGACAATTGGACAGGGGACGATAGGCACACCAGTGCACTTATGTACGCCCCTTACTGGCCTCTTAGGAACCTGGAGAGGTCAATCGTGGAGAGTCTAAGGGAGAAGTGTTGGGGGTTGGGAGTTGACACTATTGAGTCCGGTAATGAGTTCCACGCTTCGACAACTCGATTGTTAAAGTCATATTTTTTACAGTCAAGTTTGGAGCTGTTAATATTAAGTTTGAATCTGTTGCGTGCTCTTGTGTTGTTGCTGTTGAAGCTGAAGTAGTCATTGACCGGAAGGACGTTGCAGCATATGATCTTGTGGGCAATACTTAAATCGCTGTAAGTCACTTAAATTGCCATAAGTCACCGTTTATGGCAAGAATGTGTTTCTAGATTCTAAAAATCAGTGTTTCTCAACCTTGGCTACTTTAGGATGGGAGGAGGAGGAAGAAGAGGAGATTACATTAGATTTATTGGATTTATATACCACCCCTCTCCGCAAACTCGGGGCGGCTCACAACAGAGGTGGAAGAGGAGAAGGAGGAGGAAGAGGAGGACTGTGGGGTCCTTGGTGCTTTCTGAGCCTGGTGAACTTCTTGCAGCTGTTTTCATGACCCAGCTAGGTAGCATCATCAGTGCTAGAAGGAAGTGAGGTTTGGGGAGGGGGGGAGGAAGAGGAGAAGGAAGAGGAATAGTTCTCCTTGGTGCAGTGTGGTGCAGAAATCACACAAGAGAGGACAATCCCAGTGAAAGCAAGCTCCGATCACTACGTCAAATGCGCATTAATAGCTAATCAATATAGAAGCTTCTATATTCTATATTGGCTCCCCCCCCTCCCTGTTTTCTGTCCTGGGCATACAAACGAGATAAATTGGTTGCCCACTTAATTATGAATAATCCCAAGGGAATATAATGGAACATACTTCTAAGTGGGCGCACCAGGTGTAGAATCACAAGATGTCAGGCATTTGCAGTGTAGCTTTTGAAAAACTTCATTTACTGAGATCCGGCTTTACAGTGTATATCTTGAAATGTGCCATTTTATAATTGCATCTCTCTCTTTTCTTACCATCTGCTCCTGGACCCCTACCCAGAGTTTCTTCTTTAACTTAGTGCTTTCTAAATTGCTTTTACTTTTACTTACCATTTGTCTGAAATGGTATAGGGTTTCCTGCCTGAGCTGGGGGTTGGGCTATTTATTTATTTATTTATTTAGTTATTTTATTGGATTTATCTGCCACCGAACTCTGTGTGACTAGAAGATCACATATGTACTACACAATTCGATCAGGGTAAAACAATAGACACCATTTACATAGACTTCTGTAAAGCTTTTGATTCAGTGGTACACGACAAACATCTTCTAAAACTAAAATCTTATGGCATCTCTGATCCCCTTCATGATTGGATAACTTTGTTCATTTCAAACAGACAACAAGTTGTTAAAATAGGGAGTGCCCTATCAAATCCTGCACCTGTCTACAGAGGTGTCCCTCAAGGCAGCGTTCTATGACCAACACTATTCATACTTTACACAAAGGACCTCTGTGATCATATTACAAGCAAATGAGTCCTCTTTGCTAATGATGTTAAATTATTTAACATCACCGACAATACTGCTACCCTTCAAAAAGACCTTGACCATGTGTCAGAATCGTCAAACAACTGGCAACTTCAAATCTCAATCAATAAATGCTCTGTCTTACACATCCGCAAAAAGAATCAGAACATAAAATGCAAACTTGGAGGACACGACCTTGTAGATGACCTTCACTCTGTCAAGGACCTTGGAGTACTCATATCTAATGTCCTAAGTGCCAGAGCCCACTGTAACAACATTGGCAAAAAGGCACTATGACTTATTAATCTAATCTTGCATAGCTTCTTCTCTAGCAATAGTACACTACTAACCAGAGCATACAAAACATTTGCTAAATCAATTATTGAATACAGCTCACCTGTCTGGAACAGAACAGAATAGAATATGAATGGAGTGGAGTGGAGTGGAGTGGAGTGGAGAGGAGAGGAATGGAATGGAATGGAATAGAATAGAATAGAATAGATATTGTAATGAAGAACAGAGTAGAGTAGAGAAGAGAAGAGTAGAGAAGAGGAGAAGAGAAGAGAAGAGAAGAGATATTGGAATGAAGGATAGGATAGGATAACAGAGTTGGAAGAGACCTTACAAGGGCTGACAGATAGTTTTCCAGATAACCACTTATACATTGTTTGAACAGTTCAATTTAAAATAAAATAAAAAATCTCAGTGTGACGCTGTGTAGGATTTATGATGAAGTCTATTAGCTACAGCATCTTCAAAGAGGATCCGTGCACCAGGAGTTCTCCTCGCTTCACACCTGCTGCTCAGGAAGAAAATATCCCTGATGGCAAACCGATGTTTCCATCCCGGCTTGTTCTTCCAAAGCTTCGTTACCGAATAGGGTTGATTTCGCTCGTTCTCTTCTCTCTAAACTTCAGTCCCTGGGTATCCATGTCAGCAGTGTCATGCCGAGTCCCTTGCTGGATCTTGAGACCCATCAAGAAAGAGTCAGTTGAAAGCTGAGGAGATGAAGGATTTATCGTCTGTGAACAAGTGCTTCAATTGACTTAGGCAGCATTAAACATTTTCGGATAATTAGGAGCAGATGCCCATTTCAAAAGAGAGGCAGGGAAATGCTGGGGGGGAAAAGGGACTTTTGAAAAGCGATCCAGATTCCTTGATGCGCCAACCTGGGATGGTATTCAAAGGTGACTTTCAAGAGGCCTTTGAGATACTTCCAGTGCATCACCTCTTGGAGTTTCCAGCCCCTGAGCCTTCCCTCCTACTTTTCCTCTCACTGGTATTATTCATCCATATGGGACTAAAATTCTCATGGTTGTAACTCTTAACTGGGCAAAATGGTGCATCATGAGCCCTACCGGTGGAGAGGCTAGAATGCAGTATTGTTGCAGGCTAACTCTGCCCACAGCCTGGAGTTCGATCCTGACCATCTCAAGGTTGACTCGGCCTTCCATCCTTCTGAGGTCGGTAAGATGAGGAACTGGTTAGGGGTTCTCATTGTTGATTGGGGCTAGGGACAATCAACAAAAGGTGGGGAGAAGCCTCCGTGGGGCCTCTCTAGGAATCTCCTGAGAGGAAACAGGGCTGGAAAAAGTGAGGAGAAGCCTCCATGGGGCCTCTTTAGGAATGTCCTGGGAGGAAAAAGAGCTGGAAAGGGTGGGGAGAAGCCTCCTTGGGGCCTCTCTAGGAATCTCCTGGGAAAAACAGGGCCGGAAAAGGCGGGGAGAAGCCTCCGTGGGGCCTCTCTAGGAATCTCATAGGAGGAAACGGGGCCAGAAAAGACGTGGAGAAGCCTCCGTGGGGCCTCTAGGGATCTCATAGGAGGAAACAGGGCCGGAAATGGAGCGGAGAAGCCTCTGTGGGGCAACTTCTTGGTTGAGAAGTAAAACAGCTTCAAAAGAACAAGAAAGTCCAGTTGCCTCTTGAAAATGCACCTTGGGGACCTCTAAATCCTGGGGGGGTTTCAGCCGACAGTCATACTTTCTGTCTCCTTGTTCCAACCAAGCCCAGAGAGCACCAGGTTCAACCCTGAGCTACCAATGTTCTCTTTTATTGGTACTCAATATTTAATTGGTGCTCCATCACTGGTACTACAAATGTTCTCTTTTATCAGTATGTGTTCCAGGTTCCTTTCTTCTTCTGATCCCCTTTTTCCTACCGATAAACACTTGCTTCTTCTGGTCTCATCCAGAGGGAAGCATCAGGGCTTGCTTGGCTAATGACTCCAAGCGACATCAATCACGGCGACAAAAGTTCTCCATCGGTCTTTCGCCATTTATCACACGCTCACCCCCTGGTGCTTAGCCTCTGGCAGAAGGTATGGATGCTCTATGGGTCCCCAGCTGCAGAAAATGGGGCAGAGGGAGACCACACACACATACAGTACATTTACACACACAAACACATGAATGCCATCCTAGTTTTCAGAAAAGGAAGCCTGGATTTGCTGCAAGAGAAAAGCCTCACCATCCTTTCACCTCCGGCAAATTGTGAAGGCATTTGCTGTGAGAGAGAGAAAAGGAAAGCTTTTATAAATAAATACGGAAAAGGAGGTCGCAAGGAGGAAAATTGTCCAGGCTCTCTCAGGCTCATTCAGCCGTTCTCGATGCTGTTGCTGCCTCTTTTCTCGGTGGGACAAATTTGGGCGCGTCGCAGGAGTAATGGGACTTCAAATCTGGAGTGGGAAACTCTTTGAAAAGGAGACAAAACAAGGTCTCTCTATTATAGTTCTGACCCTCTGTCATTATTTCTCTAAGAGGAAATCACAGCTACTGCAACAGTTTTCTATCTCTCTGAATGACTATAATTAAAAACAATTAAGTGGGCTTTGTAGGACAATAGGAACCCATGCTCAAGGCAAGCATCCATGAGTAGATGGATAGAGATTGTGGGTGGAGATGCCTTCTAAATACATTTTATGGAAAGGAGGGAGGGAGGAATGAAGGAAGGAAAAGAGAGAGGGGGGGTGCATTTTCAGGAGGCAATTGGACTTCCTTGTTCTTTTGAAGCTGTTTCACTTCTCACCCAAAAGGTTGTCCCACAGAGGCTTCTACCCACCTTTTCCGGCCCTGTTTCCTCCAATGAGATTCCTAGAGAGGCCCCATGGAGACTTCTCCCTGACTTTTCCGGCCCTGTTTCCTCCCAGGAGATTCCTAGAGAGGCCCCACGGAGGCTTCTCCCCACCTTTTCTGGCCCTGTTTCCTCCCAGGAGATTCCTAGAGAGGCCCCACGGAGGCTTCTCCCTGCCTTTTCCGGCTCTGTTTCCTCCCAGGAGATTCCTAGAGAGGCCCCACGGAGGCTTCTCTCCACCTTTTCTGGCTCTGTTTCCTCCCAGGAGATTCCTAGAGAGGCCCCACGGAGCCTTCTCCCTGCCTTTTCCGGCCCTGTTTCCTCCCAGGAGATTCCTAGAGAGGCCCCACGGAGGCTTCTCTCCACCTTTTCTGGCTCTGTTTCCTCCCAGGAGATTCCTAGAGAGGCCCCACGGAGGCTTCTCCCTGCCTTTTCCGGCTCTGTTTCCTCCCAGGAGATTCCTAGAGAGGCCCCACGGAGGCTTCTCTCCACCTTTTCTGGCTCTGTTTCCTCCCAGGAGATTCCTAGAGAGGCCCCACGGAGGCTTCTCCCTGCCTTTTCCGGCTCTGTTTCCTCCCAGGAGATTCCTAGAGAGGCCCCACGGAGGCTTCTCCCCACCTTTTCTGGCCCTGTTTCCTCCCAGGAGATTCCTAGAGAGGCCCCACGGAGGCTTCTCCCTGCCTTTTCCGGCTCTGTTTCCTCCCAGGAGATTCCTAGAGAGGCCCCACGGAGGCTTCTCTCCACCTTTTCTGGCTCTGTTTCCTCCCAGGAGATTCCTAGAGAGGCCCCACGGAGCCTTCTCCCTGCCTTTTCCGGCCCTGTTTCAGAGGCTTGAGTTTGTAAGTGGAAAATGGTTCTTGAGAAGAGGCAAAAAAATCTTGAACACCCGGTTCTTATCAAAAAAGTTCATAACTAGAGGCGTTCGTAGGTAGAGGTGCCACTGTACTTGACTCTCGGATCCAGAAAGCAGCAGTAGATGCCTCCAAGTGGGTGTCAGACACTGTTAAGCTGACACACGATATTTATAAAAGTGTTGGGGAAGGCGTCTGTTTACATTAAGCCTATCTTTGCTCTGGTGCTGGAGATTCAGAAATCTACACAAGAGCAATGTAGTAAGGTAGATCTGGAAATATATGCTGTACATTATATGCAGGTTTTCCTAGCTAAGCAAGGGGTTGGACTAGAAGACCTCCAAGGTCCCTTCCAACTCTTCTGCTGTTATTATCTCTTTTATTCATTGAAACTCAGTCAACTGAACGTTTTAAAAAGTGTCACCAAAAGCAGTGCTGCTATTATTATTATTATTATTATTATTATTATTATTATTATTATTATTATTATTGTTATTGTTATTGTTATTGTTATTATTATTATTATTATTATTATTAATTTTTATTTTTATTTTTATTTTTATTTTTATTATTTTTATATTTATTTATTGTATTTATCTATCTATCTATCTATCTATCTATCTATCTATCTATCTATCTATCTATCTATCTATCTAATTATTTATTAGATTTGTATACCGCCCCTCTCCGGAGACTTGGAGCGGCTCACAACAATAACACAGTACAAATCCAATTTAAAAAAACAGTTTAAAACCCTTAATATAAAAACAGTCACACATCCCAGACAAAACCATGCATAAAATGAAACAGCCCGGGGAATCAATTTCCCCATGCCTGACGGCAGAGGTGGGTTTTAAGGAGTTTGCAAAAGGCAAGGAGGGTGAGGGCAGTCCTAATCTCCAGGGGGAGATGATTCCAGAGGGTCGGGGCTGCCACAGAGAAGGCTCTTCCCCTGGGGCCCGCCAGACGACATTGCTTCGTCGACAGGACCCGGAGAAGGCCAACTCTGTGGAACCGAACAGGTCGCTGAAGGCGGTCCTGGAGATATTCTGCTCCGATGCCATGAAGGCCTTTATAGGTCATAACCAACACTTTGAATTGTGACCGGAAACTGATCGGCAACCAATGCAGACTGCGGAGTGTTGGTGTGACATGGGCATATTTGGGAAAGCCCATGATTGCTCTCGCAGCTGCATTCTGCACGATCTGAAGTTTCCGAACACTTTTCAAAGGTAGCCCCATGTAGAGAGCATTGCAGTAGTCGAACCTCGAGGTGATGAGGGCCTGAGTGACTGTGAGCAGTATAGACCCTCTTCGGGGACCAGTCCTTCTGCTGTCCTTCACAGCGGAACATGCCGATTTCTCTTTCCCTGGTGAATTAGAGCAGAATGAGCCGAGCCTGTGGAGGGAAAAGCCAGAGGCCTGCTGAGACAACAGAAAAAGCCTCCAATGAGAAGGGGGCTTCACTCATTTAGCAGCAAGGCGATTCAACTCAAAGTCCCAGCTAGCACCAATTACAGCATCCAAAGCCTTAGCTAGAACAGAGACTCACACGTTAATGGTCTGTTCCCCATAAGATCCATGTTTTGGGGTGGGTTTTTTTTTTAAAATTATTTTATGAGCCCTTTCTTAATTGCATTCTTGCTGTGTATCACAGTACACAGCTGACTACCAATTGCACAATCCTATGCATGAGTCTTCAATGGCCTTTCTTCTTTCAAGAGCTGTTATCTCGCTCTTTGGTTGTGAGGACTTCCCAGAGAGGCTTACAAAAATCTTATCTTTTCTTTAATCTTCACAACAGAACATGAAAGGGAAAAAAATATTGGGGAGGTAAAAGAAGGAGGCTTGGGGAAGCCACCCAGCCATCAATCCTTAGTCAAAGAGTCCTTTGTCTGTCTGTCTATCTGTCTGTCTGTCTGTCTGTCTGTCTGTCTGTCTCTCTCTCTCTCTCTCTCTCTCTCTCTCTCTCTCTCTCTCTCTCTATCTATCTATCTCTGTCTGTCTATCTATCTGTATCTATCTATCTATCTATCTATCTATCTATCATCTATCTATCTATCTATCTATCTCTGTCTGTCTATCTATCTGTATCTATCTATCTATCTATCTATCTATCTATCTATCTATCTATCTATAGCAGATGATTTATTGGGCTATGCTTAGATCGTGTTGAAGACGACGTAGTTTTAAGCTTTCTAAACCTAGGATTGTCAGTCTGGTTGTGTAGGGTATTTTGTTGCAAGAGGAGGAGTGGGGGCCTCTTCTAGCAAAGTATCTCTGGACATTTTCTAGAGTATTTATGTCCAAAATGCATTGTGGGTTCCAGACAGATGAGCTGTATTCAAGGATTGGTCTGGCGAAAGTTTTGTATGAAAGTTTTTGAAGCAAGGGTGATTTCTGGTAAGGAGGAAAGTTATCTTCTGAGGATAATATATTTAAAGCAGGGGTCTCCAACCTTGGCAACTTTAGGACTTGGGGACTTCAAAGCTGGATGAGGAATTCTGTGATGTTCAGCCATGCTCATGCTCCAGTCCCACATATACATGGGCGTGATCTTTGCCCTCTTCGCTCTCTTTTGATCTTGTTGTCTTCCACTCTGCATTTGCTACCCAAGTCTTGCTTTTTTCTTTCCGTGCAGGGTTATATGCGCAGTTTATTTGATAGAGGGATTTGTTTCGCCCTTCACAATTAGATTTGTTTTTTGGATCAGATGCGCGGGACAAATGAAAAAGTGCAGGGGAAGTGACACGCAGTTAACAGGCAGACGTGTTAATCATGGCCTCCGTCGCTTGTCACCGAGTGCAGGCACACCTGGGCTTCACGCTGAGCTCCTGTCTCTCAGATACTTCACCCAGGCGGATCTGTTGGAAGCTCGGAACAAATCTGCCACGATGCTTGTTGAGACCCGGTGCTTCATTGCTTCACCTCAGAGGGAAGATATTTAGACATTATTGAAGGTGTAAGTTCATCCCTAAGAAGTTGTGATACCTGTTAAGGTAGCCTTGCTTGCAGTTGGGAGGGATCCCACCTCCTCTTCCTCCTCCCCCTCCTTCTCCACCTCTTTCTCTTTCTTTCTCTTCCCCCTTCTCCTCCTCCTCCTCCTCCTCCACCTCTTTCTCTTTTTCTTTCTTCTTCTTCCTCTTCCTTTTGCTCTTTCTCCTCCTCCATCTCTTTCTCTTTCTTCATCTTTATTCTTTTCTCCTCCTCCTCTTCCTCCTTCCCTTTCCCCTTCTCATTCAGCTCCTCCACCACTACCACTACTATCTCCTCCTCCCCCTCCATCTGTTTTTTCTCTTCCTATTTCTCTTTCTTCTCTTCCCCCTCCTTCTCCATCTCTTTCTCTTTCTTCATCTTTCTCCTTCTCCTCCCCCATCTCTTTCTCTTTCTTCCTCTTTCTCCTCCTCCTTCCCCCTTCACTTCCTCCTCCTCCTCCATCTCTTTCTCTTCCTTCCTCTTTCTTTCTTCTTCTTTTCATCCTCCATCTCTTCCTCCTCCTCTTCTTCCTCCTCCTTCCCCTTCTCATTCACCTCCACCACCACCACTACTATCTCCTCCTCCTCCATCTCTTTTTCCCCCTCCTTCTACTTCCCTTTTTCCTTCTCTCCTTCTCCTTTCCTCCTCCACTGCTTTCTCTTTTTATTTCTTCCTCTTCCTTTTCCTCCTCCTCCATCTCTTTCTCCTCCTCCTCCTTCTCCTTCCCCTTTTCTTTCTCTACTTCTCCTCCACCTCTCCTTCTCAATGTCGCCATCCTCCTCCTCCTCGCCAACTAGGGTACGGGATGAGAAATAGGTACATGGAAAACGTAGCAACTCATTCCTGTAAAATATAGCAAGATGTAACCTTATGAGAAAACCGTAACAGTGGGAAAAACAGAGCTTTTTTTTTTTTTTTTTTGCTTTTTGGATTTGAAGAACTAATCTGAATTCTTCCTTTATCATGCTTGGCAGGCCTCAAAAGATTGTTTTTCATGAGCCTTACAGCATGTTCGTCTTCGATATTGTTATCTCCGTTCCTGAATTTTCTGTTTGCCACCTAATTGAAGGACCGCGGTTATTTCCCTTTATAAAACACGTCTATGGTAATATCGCCTCCTTCTCTGATTCCTCCTGCTTGCCTGCCTTGAACTGCCTCCCGGATGGGAGAAGGAAGAGTTAAGAGGAAGAGAAAACAATTTTTTTAAGCTGCATCTGAGGACACGGAACCTTTTCTTCTGAGTTAAGCTTTCCAAATGTCACTTCATTTTTGGAACGCTGTGATAGATTATCACTATTTTCAGCTGCTCAAATGTTCCTTCCATCCCTGCTTTCATCTCTCTCCTTTTTGCTGGCAAAACTCAAAACCAAAACACAGAGCAAGGAGATTTGAGTTTCTACCAATGTTTCCTCCAGGCAAATCCCAATCTTTGAATTGTCATTTCGCTAGCGATACATTTAGTGGAGATTTTCTTTCAGCTTCCACTAAACTAATAAATGATGGGCAACTGCAAAAATATTTGTCTGGGGGACAGAAGGGAAAGGGGGGACATGATCGAAACATTTAAATATGTTAAAGGGTTAAATAAGGTCCAGGAGGGAAGTGTTTTAATAAGAAAGTGAACACAAGAACAAGGGGGCACAATCTGAAGTTAGTTGAGGGAAAGATCAAAAGCATTATTTTACTGAAAGAGTAGTAGATCCTTGGAACAAACTTCCAGCAGACGTGGTGGATAAATCCACAGTAACTGAATTTAAACATGCCTGGGATAAACATATATCCATCCTAAGATAAAATACAGAAAATAGTATAAGGGCAGACTAGATGGACCATGAGGTCTTTTTCTGCCGTCAGACTTCTATGTTTCTATGTTTCTATTATTCTCCTATTGACTTGAACTTAATTCTAGGACTTTCAAGAAGAACATGTGCCCCAGATAGCTCATATGTTCAGCCCATGCAGGAAGATTGTATAAAACTGATTATGAACAATGGCAGTGAACAGTGCGGTCAGGCGGTAGGGAAAGCAAGTAGAATGCTTGGCTGCATAGCTAGAGGTATAACAAGCAGGAAGAGGGAGATTGTGATACTGCTGAATAGGCTTCACCTTGCCTTTTCCGGCCCTGTTTCCTCCTAGGAGATTTCTAGGGAGGCCCCACGGAGGCTTCTCCCTGCCTTTTCCGGCCCTGTTTCCTCCCAGGAGATTCCTAGGGAGGCCCCATGGAGGCTTCTCCCCACCTTTTCCAGCCCTGTTTCCTCTCAGGAGATTCCTACAGAGGCCCCATGGAGGCTTCTCCCCGCCTTTTCCGGCCCTGTTTCCTCCCAGGAGATTCCTAGAGAGGCCCCACGGAGGCTTCTCCTCACCTTTTCCAGCCCTGTTTCCTCCCAGGAGATTCCTAGAGAGGCCCCATGAAGGCTTCTCCTCACCTTTTCCGGCCCTGTTTCCTCCCAGGAGATTCCTAGAGAGGCCCCACGGAGGCTTCTTCCCGTCTTTTCCGGTTACAGTTTCAGAGGCTGGGGTTTCTAAGTGAAAAATGGTTCTTGAGAAGAGGCAAAAAAAATCTTGAACACCCGGTTCTTATCTAGAAAAGTTCGTAAGTCGAGGCGTTCTTAGGTAGAGGCACCACTGTACTTGCTTGCTAAGTTCACGTCACGTGCGTATGGCCTGCACTCCTATCTGAATTCAACACAGCCTTGACGTGACCCTATGAAGCCTGTGTATTCCTTGTTGACGTTGGGGAAAAAAAGACAGAAAAGGATAAACAAGGTGCTGGATGTAACTCAGTTGAAGAAAAATGGCCAAAGGAAAACATGACATGAATACCAACGCACAAAACCGAACTTACAACTATGAAGCACTCAACAGCCTCTTGGGGTAGATGAATAGATCTCTCCATTTCTCTCTCCCTTGACTCAATTTCAAACCTCAAATACCTTACGAGGGAGGGTTGGAAATATCAAACATGGAACAATATTTGTCTCGTTCCTGTTTTTAGGAAGGTTATAGCAAAATTCTGTCACAAGCACAGGAGATTTGAGCTTTCTGTTTTCCCTGCTCTAACTCAGGGATGTAAATGCTAGCTTCAGATGAAATCTGCTAGCGATTATAAATATACATATACATTCCAAAAGCAACAACAACTAGAAAGAAGGTGCCCTATTGAAGGTTAACTATAAACAGGCTAGTTATATTCCTTTTTAAAAAACAACAACAACAACAACAACAACAACAACAATCCAGCTTACATTGGAAAATTTGCATTTTAAAACCCAGTGTCAGGAAAATTTATGTGTCGAAGTATGAAAGCAATATGATTTGTGTGGAGAAATGGTTCTCGGGCAATGTACATTAATAGTTATGCAAATGAGGATAAGATTTTACAATGCCATGTTATATTAAGCTACAACATTAAAGCAAACAGTTCTTGAATTTTCCTTTTTTTTAAAAAAAAAATAATCCATAAAAAGAACTACTGGGTTCTAATAATGTTGTACTGACAGCAATAGTAAAGCAAACAGGATTTTCTGGATTTGCACTTGTGTTGCTCAGGTCTTTATCAAGAGCTTTTACTAAGCTAACATCAGACTAGGATGGAGAGATCCTTCCTTCTTCCGTCTCTTCCTCCTTCTCTCCATCACCATCACCATCTCCCTTCCTCCTCCTCCTCCTCTTCTTCTTCTTCCTCTTCTTCTTTTCCTTCTTTTTCTTCCACCTCTTCCTCTTCTTCCTCCTCCTTGTCCTCGTCCTCCCCTTCCTCCTCCTCCTCCTCGTCCTCCTCCTCGTCCTCTTCCTCCTCATCCTCCTCATCACCCCTACCACCTTCCTCTCCCTCGCCTTCTTCTTCTCTTTCTACTTCTACTTCTACTACTCTTGTTCTTCTCCTTCCTCTCCATCACCATCTCTTCCTTCTCCTCCTTTCCATCACCATTCCCTTCCTCCTCCCCCTCCTCCTCTTCCTCCACTGCCATCACCACTGCCTCCTCCTTCTCCTCCTCCTCTATCTCTCAATCCCCATCTCCTCCTCCTCCCCTGTTCTCTTTCCTCTCCATTCCCATCACCATCACCATCTTCTCCATCTCCTCCTTTCTCTCACCATCTTCCTCCTCCTCTTCTTTTCCCTCTTCCTCTTCATCACTAACTCCCTCTCCTCCTTCTCTTCCTCCTCTTTCTGCACCTTCTTCCTTCCTTCCTTCTCCTTTCCTAACCTGCATAATCTGGACCCTTCTGCTTTAGATGTTTCCCCCGTTCCTCTCTTTGCCTAATCTTAGATGCTTTAGACAAGGCGACCGAAGGAAGAAGAGATGCACACAAACACACCCGAATAGATAGACAATTAGAGCCTATTCTAGTCTGAGCTGGTCTCCGCTGTACCGCGTGACCTACTCAGAGATGTCACATTGAGTTAACTTCCATCCAGAAGAGGGAGGTTGTGGCTGGGCCTGGCATGCTGCCAATGGAAGGAAAGCAGAGCAATCAGGAAGCAAGTGTAACTAACTCTCCAACCCAAGGAACACTCTGGGGCTGCCCATCACGTTGTCTGTGTGGTCCACAGCCTTGTTTACATGCTGTTAATGGTTTATCCGGTATAAAGGACGTTTTATTTTATTTTATTTATTTATTTATTTATTTATTTATTTATTTATTTATTTATTTATTTGTCCAATACACGATACATATCGAAGAGAATAGACATGTAGTAATATATATAAAGAAAAGGATAGAAGAAAAGATATAAAAATAGAGGGGAAGATATATGAAAGGAAGAAAAGAAAATATGAGATAAAGGAGAGACAATTGGACAGGGGACGGAAGGCACACTGGTGCACTTATGCTCGCCCCTTACTGACCTCTTAGGAACCTGGAGAGGTTAGTCGTGGATGGTCTAAGGGCAAAATGTTGGGGGTTAGGGGTTGACACTATTGAGTCTGGTAATGAGTTCCACGCTTCGACAACTCGATTGTTAAATTCATATTTTTTTACAGTCAAGTTTGGAGCAGTTAACATTAAGTTTGAATCTTTTGCGTGCTCTTATGTTGTTGTTGTTGAAGCTGAAGAAGTCATTGACAGGCAGGGCGTTGCTTGCAGCATATGATCTTGTGGTCAATACTTAGATCATGTTTTAGGCATCGTAGTTCTAAGTTTTCTAAACAGCACGCCCGGCCGTGTTCTGGACTAACTGAAGTCTCCAAACACTCTCCATGGGTCGCCCCATCTAGAGTGTGTTGCAATAATCAAGTCGCGAGGTGATAAGGGCATCCATGCGGGGAGATTTTTGCTATGTCCATGATTATGATGTTCTTATTTTTTTCCCCTGGAGCGATGACTAGGTTGGACTGTTGCAGCCAAACAAACAAACAAAAAAAGATAATTGTTTTATTTTCACCAGCAGCGTTTTTTAAGAGATCCTCCAGGCTTTGGCACCTATTCGTGTAGAACGGCGAAGCGTCTGCCTTTCTTTCGAAGGCAGAATGGTCTCACCGTTTGGATTCTCGAAGCTCCGTCTCAGCCAAAAAACCAGAAAAGGAGATTCTGGGCATGAAGATAAGTGTAGAAAAACTCCAGGGGAACCTAACAGCAGAAACCCCCATAAACACAGCAAACAAAAAGGGAGAGAGATCATCATATGATTCAAGAGGTGGGAAATACTCCGCTGAAAAAGATGCTGTGTTCTGCAAATGACATCCATTGTGTTATTCAAGAAACATTTGCATACTCACACAACTTATTCTGCCTGGGCTGATAAAAATGAGAGGGAAGGAAGTGCCCAGGATTCTCTCTCTCTGTGTGTATATACAGGAGTGGACAAAAAAATGGAAACACGTTGCAATTCTTCTGTGGAATCCAGAACTGCTCCCTTCGAACAGTTTTTGTGGAAACGGGGTTCTGTATGTGTCTATTGAGCTCTGCAGTGATTTTAGGAGCTGTGATATTGCGATCTGCTCTAACAATTCGCTTTAGAGTCAGATGATCTCTCTCAGACAACTTCGACTTTCAACCAGACCTGTGCTTGGTTGGGGACGTTTTCTCTTCTCTTTCAAAAGCAGTCATGACTTTTGAGACATTATCTCTGAATCAGCATATATAGGTATAATCAGCTTGTACCAGGAAAGAGCTATATGTTTTTTTCTGTCGAATGAGATGAGAGGAGGAGAGCCTGTAGTCTAGAGGTTAAAAGCCAGTGCCTGACAAGGCAGACTCTGCAGGTTCAAATCCCGGTAAGGGCATGGCTAGCTGATGAGGGCACTTTCTGTCTGCCTCCCTCTGTCTCTCTTTATTTGTTTTTTCTTTCTCTTGTTTTCTCTTTCCCTTCTTCTTTTCTCTCTCTCTCCATTTTCTCTTTCCCCTTTTTCTCTTTCTCTCCTTTTTCTCTCTTCTCTTTCCTCTCTCTTCTTTTCTTTTCTCTGCCTTTCTTTCTCTCCCTTCTCCCTTTCTTCTCTCTTTTCCATCTCTCTCTTTTTTCTCTCTTTTCTCTTTCTCTCTCTTTCACACACACACAGAGAAATGATAGGTCTCTGATGTCTCTTTTTTCAGAAGCAGAAGTTCTGCTCTCAAGGCTGCACTGGTTAAGCTAGATGTTTTTGGAACGGTCCGCATTTTGCATTCCATGTGCATCCTTGCCAGCCATGTTGCATAATGCACATGTAAATCTATGCCTCACCACCATCCCCTGGGGGACCAGGCATTCTCCACATGTGTCTGAAAATCTTCCCTACAAACCAAGTCAATTCAGGGTTTGAAATTAATTAACTGCTTCACTCCGCTGCATTCCAGGATTAGTCACCCCACAGAACACCACAGATGCTGACATGGCTTCACTCTCCTAACTAAGTTGTTGCAGCTGTCATAAGAAGCGTAACTTAAGAAGGGGCCATTGAGGCCGTCCAGTCCAACCCCACCTCATCCCGACATGTCCCGTTTTGGATGTAGGTAACTGCAGGGCGTGTACAGAGATTCTGGAGGGTGAAAACACAGGCCTACTGGAATTTCAGAAACGGCCTCCCTGAAGCAGTTCTATGTTAGCAAAAACTTACAAACCCGAACCTCTGAAACTTTAACCAGAAAAGGAGGGGAGAAGCCTCTGTGTGGCCTCTCTAGGAATCTCCTGGGAGGAAACAGGGCCAGAAAAGGTGGGAAGAAGCTGCTGAGGGGCCTTTCTAGAAATCTCCTGGGAGGAAGCAGGGCTGGAAAAGGTGGGTAGAAGCCTCCGTGGGGCCTCTCTAGGAATATCCTGGGAGGAAACAAGGCCAGAAAAGGCAGGGAGAAGCCTCCATGGAGCCTCTCTAGGAATCATCTGGCAGGAAACAGGGCCGGAAAAGGCAGGGAGAAGCTTCTGTGGGGCCTCTCTAGGAATCTCCTAGGAGGAAAAAGGGCCGGAAAAGACGGGGAGAAGCCTCCGTGGGGCCTCTCTAGGAATCTCCTGGGAGGAAACAGAGCCTCCACCCTCCCTGTGGTTTCCTCAATGGCACACATTATTTGCTTTTACATTGATTCCTATGGGAAAAATTGCTTCTTACAAACTTTTCTACTTAAGAACCTGGTCACGGAACAAATTAAGTTTGTAAGTAGAGGTCCCACTGTAGCCAGCTTCACCTTGTGACTAGGTTAATGTGTGTTGCAACACGGTGCGGTTCCCTTGTTTCCTTCGTCTCTCCAAGGATCCGGTCCCACGATGGTCGTTCAATGATCGGATGCCAAAGTATATCACCGTTTAGCATCATCACATCCCAAAGGCCCGCCGGCTTTTCTTACTAGGTACCACTTCAGGTTTCCCCCTCTCCCCCCCCCCCCCACCACAATTTTACTGTACTCAAGATTGGCCTCTTCGGCAATCACAGCAAACAAAGACCGCAGGAAGAAAACCAGAAAGTCCCTTCGAACGCCAATGAACTTATTGACATTTTATTATGCTGCTCAGGCGTACCCTAGAGAGCCCTCTAATAAAGTCTGAAAGACACGGAAGCCGTACAGTGCATTTGCAATGATGCTTTCTGTACCTGAGCAGCCTGCGTGAGTGCGAGGGGCTCTTAACAACGGAAATAGAATTACCTTTGCCATCTCTCTCCTCCTCCTCTTCTCCGCTACATGCTCAGAATGATTAAGACTGGTGTTGTGTGAATTGCTCTGATCCCAGGATAAACATGGGAAGCTCGGACAGGAAGAGCTGGTTAGCTGCAGCAGAATCTCTTTCAAATGGACTTTCTGCTCTTCGGTTCCTTAGCAATTCAGGAGGAGTAGTGCAAAGGATGTTAGGTAAGGTATCTGTGATAGATAGATAGATAGATAGATAGATAGATAGATAGATAGATAGATAGATAGATAGATAGAGATAGAGATAGAGATAGAGATAGATAGATAGATAGATAGATAGATAGATAGATAGATAGATAGATAGATAGATATGACGGTCTTGGCATATTCGGGTTTCTTCCCGTGTAGGATTTGGAAATTTCTGGCGACGTTTCGACGAGGTCCCACTCGTCATCTTCAGGCTGGTGTTTCTGTCCTTGTTCTAAGGCGAACACAGCGAGACCTGAGCTGCCTTCCTTCTATAAATGGTGGCTGGGTGTGGTTTGATGGCTCAGCAATTGCCTGCTGTGTAGAAACTTCCTGGTGAGTCAGTGGGGTAACACCTGGGGTCGTTGATGTAATTGAGTTATGCTGATTAGTTAATGGTTGTGGATTAGGCATGATATCCTGAGTAGATGGAGCTTGCAGGCTACTTGGTTGTTTTGCAATGCGTGTTCTGAGTCTAGTTTCAGGTTTTATGGCTGGGTTACATTTGAGGGCTGGTTTCCAGATATCTGGTAGGTGGGAGAAGGGCAGCTGAGAAATCGAACTAATAAATAAAGAATAAAGAATAATAGAGTAACAGAATTGGAAGGGACTTTGGAAGTCTTCTAGTTCATTTTATTTAAAAAATAATAATTTTATTGAATTTAAAACAAATCAACATTCAAATATAAAATACAAATACAAAATATACATATATACAAGACCAACATATATAAAAAAGAAAAGAAAATATTATATATGTGTATTTCAGCATTACATATTGCTATTGTAAGTCTATTATATACAGTCTCCTTATTTTATGTACCCCTTCCATATTTATGGTCAATAAAGATTATGTATTTTTATTTTTAAAAAATACAGTGGTTCCCCGTCCTCCCAGAAATCAGCATTTACTTTCAGTTTCCTGCTTAAAAAAAATCTGTTGTGGATAATGGATCCACAATTAATTAATTAAGAAGGTGATTCACTTAAGAAGCACCCTGAAAAGTTGTCAAAATTATGCATCCACTATCCAATAAGTTTAAAACCTAGCACAATTCAGGAGCATAATTCAGGAATCAATTAGAGCTCTAAGCTTAGGACTGCCTGTATTCTTCCATCCTGTCTTATTTTCTCAGGGTATCTTTAAATAAAAAACAATTAAAATGTCAGGCCTTGGAAAAAACTTGGTAACCTGAAAACTTTTCCTTTACTGAAAGGACTAGATATTCCCCACAATATAGCTATAGGGAGCTATTTTTAACCCGGTGTAAAACTAGGTCTATTTGGTCTTAAATTTAGCTGCCTGGGTCAATTAACCCCTTTTGGATATTTCAACATATCCCCCTTGTCCCAATTAAATATGTCAAGAAGCAGAACCACCCTTAATACAGGCCAGGAATAAGTTTCAGTTCTTCAAGGAAGTTCTGAGAATGGCTAAGCTGTTTTTAACAGGTCCTTGCGTACACGATTGGTGTGGGAGAAATGATTTGATGCTTCAGCACCACGGATAGCATTCTCTCCATCTCTTTCTCTTAGTCTTAGTCTTACTCTTTCTCTCTTTTTCTCCCTTTCTCTCTTTCTCTCTTTCTTTCTCTCTTCCTCTGCCTCTTCGTCATCTTCTTTCCTCTACCTCTGTCTCCCTCCTCTCCAAAAAAGGATGAAACCAGTGTGGTCTTGTTGGAGGTAGACTTGGTTCCACTTCCGTCTCAATTATTTCTGTAGTCTTCTTTTGGGTTTCATGCCATCTTCCATACTTGAGAGAGGCAAGTAGCGTGTATTTGTTTATTTTTAAGATGTTTACATCCTATCTCTCTCTCTCTCTCTCTTGCTTCTCTCTCTCTCTTGCTTCTCTCTCTCTCTTGCTTCTCTCTCTCTCTGTTCTCTCTGATTGAGTGACAACCAGCTTGCCAGCCTAGGTCTTCGTTATGCAAGGTGTGAACTGCAATCTAGAGTTCTGCCTTACTCTGTATTTTCAGCATGTGGGACTCTCAATCAGCAATCACCTCATTAACTTAATGCCTCTGTTAAGTAAGAGAGGGAGTGTGTGTTTGTGCGTGTGTGTATTTTAAGAGAGACAGTAGCATTTAGCCAACTGGCTTAAAGAAGAAAAGGCACAGAAGATGGAGGATCAGTTAGAGCGGACATGTCAAACTGGCGGCTCTTGGGCTGGAAGGAAGGAAGGAGAAAAACATCACAATACATTATGTGACAGCAATGTGACACCATGAGATTGGCACCCATGTATAATAAGAAGAGATTGCATGTCAAGTGAAAGATTATTGAATGCAACGTTTTCCTTTATTGATCGTCAAGCTTCTCAGAACTCTAGAAGACTTGGCCAAACTTCTCTGTTTGTTCTGTGGGTGGGACTTGATGGGCATGACTTGGTGGGGTGGTCCTGCCCCACCTTGCCGGGAGTGATATCAAGTTGGCCACACACATTCAGTCACATGACTCCCCCTCCCGCCACCAAGCCACACCCACAGAACAAGTAGGGGGGGAATTTGAATGTCACCCTGGCTTTTAACTCAACTTGAAAGATCGTATCTTCTGAAATACAGTGTTACTTCTACTTACGAACTTAATTTGTTCTGTGACCAGGTTCTTAAGTAGAAAGTAGTAAGAAGAAACAATTTTTCCCATAGGAATCAATGTAAAAGCAAATAATGCTAAGGGGCGTACATAAGTGCACTGATGTGCCTAACGTCCGCTGTCCAATTGTCTTTCCTTATCTCATATATAATATATATTCTCTCCCTCACATCTACTTCTCTTCTTTTTTACTTAATATCTTTATATATATTACTTAATGTCTATTCTCTTCCATATGTATTGTATATTGGACAAAGAATAAATAAAACAATAAATAAATAAATGCATGCGATTGGGGAAATCACAGGGAGGGTGGAGGCCCTGTTTCCTCCCAGGAGATTCCTAGAGAGGCCCCTCAGAGGCTTCTCCCTGCCTTTTCTGGCCCTGATTCCTCCAAGGGGGTTCCCAAAGAAGCCCCATGGAAGCTTCTCTCCCGCTTTTCTGGCCCTGTTTCCTTCCAGGAGATTCCTAGACAGGCCCCTCAGAGGCTTCTCCCCGCCTTTTCTGGCCCTGTTTCCCCCCAGGAAATTCCCGGAGAGGCTCCCTGTCTTTTCTGGTTACAGTTTTGGAGACTTGGGTTTGTAAGTGGAAAATGGTTCTTGAGAAGAGGCAAAACAATCTAGAAAAGTTCGTAAGTAGAGGCGTTTGTAGGTAGAGGTACCACTGTACGTTGAGCTCAGGTTTTCAATGTTCCTGGTGGTACCATGTTCCTACATCAGGCAGCTGCAAACCTACGGTAGATTCGCTCTTGCAATCAACGATATCATTTCCAATGGAAACTTTTTTTCTTCAAAGGCAAACATTCCATTTGAAAACAACACATTTCCAAAAATAGTACCCTAATCACCGAAAGGGGTATAAACAGTAGATGAGAGCTGGGGGTGGTGGTGGTTGTGGGAACAAGGAAAACCAAATAAAACAAAGCAAGCATCTATCACTATGGTAAATGATTCACCATTCCTGATTTTGACGTGACGGGCAAAATACATGCGCCTCGCTCTATAGCAAATGCGTTTCCGTCAGAAGAAATATAATTTAAAGTTGGATAATATTCTAAATTAAGGTTTGACTTATGTTCTCAAATCAGGAAGATGAAGAGATTTGGGTTCCCCGCATCGTTAATCTCTCCAGCTGTTGTGTGCCTCATTCAAAGTTTGAAGGGGAAGCTATTTTGGTAGCATTGGAAGTGTGGAAAGAGAAAAAAAACTTGAATGTCAAAATTAAGGGATGTTTGGAGAAATGGTAGCAACAGAAGAGAGATGGGACCGTCTTCCCCGTTTTAGGAGGCATGGGGATGTTTTTAAAGAACCAGAACTAGAGGAATTCATCCCAGTCATATGCTTCTTTATTTTAAAAAAATTGATTTTCATCCCACCTTTATCATTTTTATAAATAACGCAAGATAATGAACATTGAAAAAAGCACAACAAAGAATGTTCTACCTGCGCCAACTCAAGAAGCTCAAACTGCCCAAGGAGCTGCTGAAACTGTTCTACAGAGGAATCATTGAGTCTGTCATCTGCACCTCTATCACTGTCTGGTTTGGTTCTGCAACCCAACAAGACCTACACAGACTTCAGAAGAGAATCAGAACTGCAGAAAAAAAAAACAATTGCTGCCAACTTGCCTTCCATTGAGGACCTGTATACTGCACGAGTCAAAAAGAGGGCCGCGAAAATATTGACTGACCCCTCGCATCCTGGACATAAACTGTTTCAACTCCTACCCTCAAAGCGTCGCTACAGAGCACTGCACACCAAGACAACTAGACACAAGAACAGTTTTTTTCCCAAACGCCATCACTCTGCTAAACAAATAATTCCCTCAACACTGTAAAACTCTTTACTAGGTCTGCACTACTATTACTACTAGTTTTTTCTCATGATTCCTATCACCCATCTCCTCCCACTTAGGACTGTTTGATTATAACCCAGTTCCCTCCCTTTCTTTCAGGGCATCCCAGGCTGATTTACCCATCTGATAGATTTTCCTCTACTAAATGACTGACAGCTGCATATATGAAACAAATCCATTGGAAAATGCTTCCTGAGAGGCAATATGTAAGCTCCATCTGTGCTGGTGTATCCGTATTTATTCATTTATCTCTCGGATTCCTATCTCAACAGCCTAATTCGGGAGGAACCCTAGGGGCCCGCCTCTCAGGAAAACACACATCCCGTAAACCAACAATTAAAAATAAATAACAATAAAGCACCACGATTTTCTTTTCGCTAATTGAAAATCATCATCGTTACCCTTTGAAAGCAAAATTCCAAATCATTTTGGGAACAGAATCTGAGGGTGCAGATAAAACGCTTCCAACTATTGACGCCAGCCCTTTCCTTCAACAGCTTGCTGAAGCAAACACCTTGAAGATCAGCTCGCTCTCAAGAGGTTTTCTAAAACGAGAAATCCAGACCTGAGAAGCCAACGCTGAAAATAACTAGAATTTTTGCACCACCAATCAATCTGGCCTGAAACCGCTAATTGAAATGGTCAGAACAACCTGCATCTGTTCAGGTATGAGATCGCAAGAGTTGAGCAATGGGAGATTGGTTGGATGAAAGGGCCCTTAAATCAATAACTAATCTGAAAAGAATAATATATCCATCCCCACCCACCGTTCTTGACTCCGTCCTCAACTTGTGAAAGTGTGAATTCAACTCCTAATCAGCCTATGCGCGCTACCTCAATTACCCTCCGCGGATCGTAGGCGCCCAACTTGGATGTTTCTGTTGCATACTTATAAGTTCAACCACAGTCTCACATCTTCCCCGAATGCCTCTGATCACCTCCCCTCTTTCCTTGGAGAACTCCACAAACCCAATTCAGCTTGATCTTGAGTCTTAATCATATCATTTGAAATCCTTCCGAGCTAATCTATTGAAACTTCTAACTCCTGGATCATCTAAGGAAACATCTGATCCAGCTGTTTGATCCTCTTGGCTTGGATGACTCTGTTTGAAGTGCTTCAAGCATTCCGTTCTTATCTAGTATAATGATGCTAGATTTCAAGATAAACTATAAATACTTTGGTGGGGGGAGGAAGAGAGATGAGAGAGAGATGAGAGAGAGGGGAGAGAAAGAGAGAGAGAAAGAGAGAGGGAGAGAGAGAGAAATAAGGAGAGAGAGAGAGAAAGAAAGAGAGAGAGGGAGGAGAGAGAGAGAGAGAATAAGCTGGGCTTTAAAATGACTTTTTAAGAATAAGAATTCATTTATTATAGCATCGAAGGCAGGATATCAAAGATAAATACAGTATATGAAGTTTAGCAAGTAGAGAGCTACAATTCTAGATCTGATGGAATGTAAGCTTTCAATGCCCCCATTTTTCTAGGTTCTTTGCTTCCACATTGGGAATGCAATCACCAGGAGGCTGGGAGTTCTAGTCCCGACTTAAGAGTTTGAAAACTGACCAGGTGACTTCGAGCCAATCATCAAGATATTGTGAGTTCTAGTCCTGCCTTAGATGTGAAAGACATCTGGGTGACTTTGGGCCAGTCACACACTCTCTCTCATCCCACTTCACAGTGGTGTTGTTATGAGGAACTTTCCACCCACCTCTTAAGGATGCAGCTGCTTGCATGCAGAGAAAATCACCCCGGGGGATGATGGTACAGTGATACCTCTACCTACAAACGCCTCTACTTACGAACTTTTCTAGATAAGAACCGGGTGTTCAAGATTTTTTTGCCCCTTCTCAAGGACCATTTTCCACTTACAAACCGGAGCTTCTGAAACTGTAACCGTAAAAGGCAGGGAAAAGCCTCCGCAGGGCCTCTCTGGGAATTTCCTGGGAGGAAACAGGGCCAGAAACGGCCGGGAGAAGATTCTGTGGGGCCTCTCTAGGAATCTCCTGGGAGGAAGCGGGGCCAGAAAAGGCAAGGAGAAGCCTCTCTAGGAATCTCTAGGAAACTCCTGGGAGGAAACAGGACTGGAAAAGGCAGAGAGAAGCCTCCATGGGGCCTTTCTAGGAATCTCCTGGGAGGAAACAGGGCCAGAAAAGGTGGGGAGAAGCCTCCATGGGGCCTCTCTAGGAATCTCCTGGGAGGAAATAGAGCCGGAAAAGGCAGGGAGAAGCCTCTGTGGGGCTTCTCTAGGAATCTCCTAGGACGAAACAGGGCCTCCATCCTCCCTGTGGTTTCCCCAATCGCACACATTATTTGCTTTTACATTGATTCCTATGGGGGAAATTGCTTCTTCTTACAAACTTCTCTACTTAAGAACCTGGTCACGGAACAAATTAAGTTCGTAAATAGAGGTACCGCTGTAATTGTAATCCCAATTCATGCCTGGCCTTCCACCCCACCCCACCCTTGATAAAGAAGCAAGATTTCCATGTGTCCCAAAACCTGATTCCCAATTCTTTCGGAGCCATATTCCCTGGTTGAAGTAAAACCTTGTTGGAGCCATTATTCCTAGATCAAAGGACGCGATGCGACAAATGGTGAGGAAGCGGAGAGAAGACGCAGAATTCTCCCTCGGTTACGCTTCTAAAAATAAAGAGATGTGGCTGGTGGCACGAATGTTGTTCTCAAGGAAACATCTTCATTCCAGCCCCCTCGTTCACTAACAACATCTTAATTGCATCAGAAACAAGTGCCAAAAGAAGGGGGGGGGGGAAGAGAATGAAACAGAATTGGGGTGGGGGAGAGAGAGAGAGAGTGACGATGAATCAAGAGGATCTGTAGAGCATTATTCTTTGATTTCTTCAATTCAATATGTCAAAGAAGAAGAGATCGCAATCCTTAGGGAATGGCCGCAGCTCCGAACGTTGGTCTGGGGTCTCCAGGGTCTGACTCGCTTGGGGGGGGAGGGGTCTTCTAATGTTCTACATTTCAGCAAAAGTTGTTGTTATTCGGTTATACCATGCCTTTATAGAGCTGGGGTGGTGCAGTGGTTAGAGTGCAGTACTGCAGGCTACTTCAGCAAACTACTAGCTGTAGTTCAGCAGTTCAAATCTCACTAATGGCTCAAGATTGACTCAGCTGAAGTGGGTCAAATGAGGCCCCAGATTGTTGGGGGCAAGAGGCTGACTCTCTGTAAACCACTTAGAGAGGGTTGTCAAAGCACTGTGAAGCAGGATATAAGTCTAAATATAAGTATATAAGCAGGGGTTCACTTCCTGGATTACTGGGCTCGGCCCGGCACGTGGAAGCGGGGCTGGCAGCATTTATGCTACCCAGCCTGAGGTGGGAGGGCGACCCAGGAAGGAGAGCCCGGGAAACACGAAGCAAATTGTCACCCCAGCGAGTGACACTTGCAACTTGTAAGTCAAGGACTTAACAGTTCCCTTGAACGATGATGAACAAAGAATACAGCTAAATTGAAAAAGCAGATATGCTGTCGATAGGAAAATCTGCAAACAATTTAGAAATGCCTGAGTTAAAACGCCTAAGTAAAGAGAGGGAGCAAGGTCCTCTATTGTTTTTAAAGTTGTGTGTGCATTTTTCTATGCAACTCATATTTGTATATGAAATTTCTTTTTTCTAATAAAAGGTTATAAATATAAATATATAAAATAATATAAAATATAAAAATAATATAAAAATATAAACATATAAAAATAATATAAAAGTATAAAAGTAGAAAGAGTAAGGTCCTCTATTGTTTTTAAAGTTGTGTGTGCATTCTTCTATGCAACTCATATTTGTATATAAAATTATTCTTTTTTCTAATAAAAAGTTATTTATTTATTTTTATTTATATAAATATATAAAATATTTTAAAATATAAAAATAATATAAAAATATAAACATATAAAAATAATATAAAGATATAAACATATAAAAATAATATAAAAGTATAAAAGTATAAAAGTATAAATGAAAGTATAAAAACATAAAAATATAAAAAATATATAAATATATAAAATGATATTGCTCAATTGCATTTATTTCGGTTCCATATTTCTAAGTTGCCGTAGAAGCCAGGAAGCCTTCCCATCAAGGAGGACACGGAGTTCCGCTGATTAAATTTTCCATCTGTTTGGAGCCGCTCTCTCCTTTTTTCCCAGCTTCCTGGGAACCTGATTCAAACGAGGCCAAGCGGCCTCGTGGGGAAGCGGACAGCTTTATCCCCTTCTCCATCCTCCCCTTCTCCAACGCTCGCTGTTTTCTGCCTGTGGATGACTTCCAGGCCTTCCCGTGCCAATAACAAGGGATGGCTCTCTCTGCCCGGCTACCCTGTGCCTTGCCAAAGGAACAGACTTACCAAAGTCCATTAAGTTGGGGATGAAAACATGTTCGGGGAGAAAAAAAAATCTGTGGGCCACGGAGTCATGAAGCGCAGAGCAGACAGAAGAGGAGGCTCGCGGGACCTGTACAAATGTTCTTGTAAATTGTAAATTACAACTATAACTTTCTACTCTATTAAGCACATAAGTTCATATACACCCACTACCCCTTTGTATAATAATGTTGTAAGCTTCAAAGGGGTCTGCTAAACTGCAGACATCTCTTTCTTTCCCCACTCACTCCCTTATCTTTATATCTCTCCCTATCTTTTTTTCTTTTATTAACTTTATTTCTATCACATTTTGTGTATATATACATTTTACCTAGCTTGAAGTCTAAATACAAGGGGTGGACAAAAAAATGGAAACACCTTGCAGCTCTTCCGTGGAATCCAGATTTGTGAAGCTCCCTTCAAACAGTTTTTGTGGAAACTGGGTTCTGTACGGTGCTATTGAGCTCTGCAGTGATTTTAGGAGCTGTGGTCTTGCGATCCGCTCTAACAATTCACTTTAGAGTCCGATGGTCTCTCTCAGACGACTTCGACTTTCGACCAGACCTGTGCTTGGCTGGGGACATTTTCCCTTCTCTTTCAAAAGCAGTCATGACTTTTGAGACATGACCTCTTGAAACGCCAAACATTCGGGCACTTTCTGTTACACTAGCGCCTGCCATTCGAGCACCAACAATTTGGCCTCTTTGAAAGTCTGAGAGGTCTGCCATTTCTAGAAGGTTATAACCAATTTCCTTAAATTTCTGTAAAAAAAAAAAGGTAGTTTAAAAAAACATATCAAATAACAGAATTAAAAAAAAACATTAAAATATGTCAATTTTTGATTGATTTGAACAAGTTCAAACATTGTGATGCCAAAAAGTTAAGTGTTTCCATTTGTTTGTCCACCCCCTGTATAATATTTACTCTGTGACTTTCTTTTGTTATGTATATTCCACCCCCTCTTCCCACTCCCCTTTCCCCCCCTTTTTAAATTCTCAATATTCAATAAATTTATTTATTTATTCTATTTATTTTCTATTTTATTAGATTTGTATGCCGCCCCTCTCCGGAGACTCGGGGTGTCATTGGCTGGGTGTCGTTGGGCCAATCGCCAGGAGATGGTGAGTTCTAGTCCCACCTTAGACACGAAAGCTGGCTGGGTGTCGTTGGGCCAATTACCAGGAGATGGTGAGTTCTAGTCCCACCTTAGACACGAAAGCTGGCTGGGTGTCGTTGGGCCAATTACCAGGAGATGGTGAGTTCTAGTCCCACCTTAGAAACGAAAGCTGGCTGGGTGTCGTTGGGCCAATTACCAGGAGATGGTGAGTTCTAGTCCCACCTTAGACAGGAAAGCTGACTGGGTGTCGTTGGGCCAATTACCAGGAGATGGTGAGTTCTAGTCCCACCTTAGACACGAAAGCTGGCTGGGTGTCGTTGGGCCAATTACCAGGAGATGATGAGTTCTAGTCCCACCTTAGACACGAAAGCTGGCTGGGTGTCGTTGGGCCAATTACCAGGAGATGGTGAGTTCTAGTCCCACCTTAGACACGAAAGCTGGCTGGGTGTCGTTGGGCCAATTACCAGGAGATGGTGAGTTCTAGTCCCACTTTAGACACGAAAGCTGGCTGGGTGTCGTTGGGCCAATCGCCAGGAGAGGGTGAGTTCTAGTCCCACCTTAGACACGAAAGCTGGCTGGGTGTCGTTGGGCCAATTAATTAATAATAATAATAATAATTTATTAGACTTGTATGCCACCCCTCTCCGAAGACTCGGAGCGAGTCCTTGCCAGGTGAGTTCTAGTCCAACCTTAGACATGAAAGGTGACTTTGGCCTACGGATGGTCGATGCTACTTCACCTGGTAACAATTGTCATCCAGAAAACAAGCCAAACTCAGAGAACACCAAGAACCCAGAGTTCGGCTGAGAATTACATAAATCTGCTATTATTGGCTCCCTACTTTGTTATTAGCAAACAGGTTGCAAATCTGAACTTTTAAGGTTTGGAATAAACAAGCGCATCCCTAGACATAAATAATTGTAGTCTGAGTTTGCAGGTAAGGGCTATTTCATCCAACGGGCCACCGAGGTCTTCGCAAAGCTTTCGCCTTGGGTCAAAAGCGGCGACATCTCTTTAGAGATTCCTTTTTCTACCTCTGGCTTCGCTTCTCCTCACCTCCACCTTGCAAAGAAGAACAAGCTGCTCCAGCCCTCCAGGACATGGTTAGAGAACTAATTGCATCTGGGAAAGTGCTGACAGGGACAACCTCTGCTGTCTCCAGGTGTAATTGCTACTGACCCCATGGTCTGCAGTCTGGAAGTGCTTAGTAGTTGAACACGGTTGGGCATATTTCTTTTTCCTTGCCTGCTCCTTAATGCTTGTTCGCATCAGCTTTTATACAGCCACATAAAAACTCCCTGGAAAAGTTGTTCCAAATTTGGGCCCGAGGCAGTAAGCAGGAATGGAGACTTTCTTTAAAAAACAGTGAAAAATGTAGCAAGACAAGGGAAAGCAAGTACTGTACAGTGGTACCTCTACTTATGAACTTAATGCCTTCAGTGTCCAGGTTCTTAAGTAGAAAAGTTTGTAAGAAGAAGCAATTTTCCCCATAGGAATCAATGTAAAAGCAAATAATGCATGCGATTGGGGAAACCACAGGGAGGGTGGAGGCCCTGTTTCCTCCCAGGAGATTCCTAGAGAGGCCCCACGGGGGCTTGTCCCTGCCTTTTCCAGTCCTGTTTCCTCGCAGGAGATTCCTAGAGAGGCCCCATGGAAGCTTCTCCCCGCCTTTTCCGGCCCTGTTTCCTCCCAGGAGAGTCCTAGAAAGGCCCCACAGAGGCTTCTCCCTTCCTTTTTCAGCTCTGTTTCCTCTCAAGAGATTCCTAGAGAGGGCCGACGGAGGCTTCTCTCTGCCTTTTCCAGTTACAGTTTTTGAGGCTCAGGTCTGTAAGTGGAAAATGGTTCTTGAGAAGAGGCAAAAAAGTCTTGAACACTTGGTTCTTATGTAGAAATATCCATCAGTAGAGGCGTTTGTAGGTAGAGGTACCACTTGTTGACAAGTCATTTCGGAGACAGAGGGGCAATCAAGTGGAAAGGGACAAAGAACATAGAATGATAGGTCTTCTAATCTATCCTCCCTATTCAAGGAGGGGTCAGTTTTAGGCCCAATACTCTTCAACATCTTCATCAATGACTTGGACGAGAGGATAGGCTGCATTAACAGAGGGAGAGAGTCAAGATCATGTGAAGTGTTAATACCACTTTATAAGGCCTGGGTAAGGCCACACTTGGAAGACTGCATTCAGTTTTGGTTGCCACAATGCAAAAAGGATGTTGAGACTCTAGAAAAAGTGCAGAGAAGAGCAACAAAGATGATTAGGGAACTGGAGGGTGAAACTGTTTCAGGAACTGGTTATGTCTAATTTGATGAAAAGAAGGACCAGGGGGGACATGATAGCAGTCTTCCAGTATCTCAGGGGTTGCCACAAAGAAGAAGGAGTCAACCTATTCTCCAAACCACCTGAGGGTAGGACAAGAAGCAAAGGGTGGAAACTAATCAAGGAGAGAAGCAACTTAGAACTAAAGATAAATTTCCCGGCAGTCAGAATGGTTGACCAGTGGAACAGCTTGCCTCCAGAAGTTGTGAATGCCCCAACACTGGAAGTTTTTAAGCAGATGTTGGATAACCATCTGTCTGTTTGGTAACTTGCTGCTAATTTCTGTTTTTTATTTTTTGGGAGATCAGTCTAGGTGAGGAGAAAATGTTCGAGGCGCCTTTGCCAGTCAACCCACGTACTTTGCTTAAATCAATCGGGGAGAACGATGCTACGCTTGTACAAAGTCCCGAAGAGTCCTCCTGAATTTTGAAGCTGGCGCAGCTCTAATAATAAGACGGATCGCATGAATTCCGACGATAATATCAAGAAAGGCTGATGAATGAATTACATTATGTAGACATTCGATGCGTTTTGCTCGACATATATTTTAACACCGCCTCCCACACACATACTTCTCTGATGGCCATTATTTCCCTTTTCAATTTCCTTTTCGGTGTAACTGCGGCTTTAATGCACATATTGATTTGAAGGATTTCTAGCCCAACCACCCACAGATACTCAGGACAGCTTGCAAAATTGGGCAGGGGGGGGGGGGAGAAACAAATTAACAGAAACTCCAAACATGGGCAAAACTATGAAATAAAAGAACTGTAGGAAAGCAGATTTTTTTTTTAAAAAAAACCCACACACAATTCATAAAAGCTTCAGATTTTGTATTAATTGAGGGGAAAAACCCAAAAGAGACGAGTGCCAACGACTAGAAATGATACATAGCCAAATAAACGCCATTGGGGAGGGGGGGGAGATGACCCACCATTATAGATTAGGAATCAGAATTAAAACTGCTTGATTGAATTCTTCTGTGGCAGGAAGCCAATTTAGGAGCGGACAGCCAAAGCCAACTTTCTTTCACCCCATTTGTCTTTCTGAAGATATTCACATCCTTCCTTCTCTACCGTTAGCACCTTCCTTCCTTCCTAAATTCTCATTAGGAAGAAGGCTTGTGTTTCACCCTCCCCAGGCTCCAAAGGTTTCCCTGGAGCGTGGGAAGGGTAAAAATGCCCTCCCCCATCCCCCTGGAGGCTCCCTGGATGCCAAAAACGCCCTCCGTGCGAGCCAAAAGTCGGTTGACTGGCACACACATCAAGCAGTCACTTCTTTCAATAGTCGTTGTGGCTTTGATTGGCTACTCAATGAATGGTTTTAAGTTTATTTATTTATTTATTTATTTATTGGATTTGTATGCCGCCCCTCTCCGGAGACTCGGGGCGGCTAACAGCAACAATAAAACAGTGTACAATAGTAATCCAACACTAAAATGTTTAAAAACCCATTAATATAAAAACCAAACATACATACATACATACCATGCATAGAATTGTAAAGGCCTAGGGGGAAAGAGGATCTCAATTCCCCCATGTCTGACGGCAGAGGTGGGTTTTAAGTAGCTTACGAAAGGCAAGGAGGGTGGGGGCAGTTCTAATCTCTGGGGGGAGTTGGTTCCAGAGGGCTGGGGCCGCCACAGACAAGGCTCTTCCCCTGGGTCCCGCCAAGCGACATTGTTTAGTTGACGGGACCCGGAGAAGATCCACTCTGTGGGACCTAACTGGCCGCTGGGATTCGTACAGCAGAAGGCGGTCCCTGAGATAATCTGGCTTTATAGGTCATAACCAACACTTTGAATTGTGACCGGAAGCTGATCAGCAAAGTTGAGGACTTCCTGTATAATGTTGTATATTGAGAAGGGGAAAATACATGCTATCCCAATACCATACAAATACATTACAAATTCCTTCCATCCTCCCCCCCTCCCCACACATTAGATTTCATCGTTGTACTTTTTTCAATGTGGCTTCTTCATTCATCTTCTTAATTTTCTAAGATTGATTCAATCAGCAGTTAATGAGAGGAACTTCAGCTAATTTCCCTTTCCTTGAAGTATAGAATATTAACACCGTAGTTAGGCTTTCAAGAAATCTGTTTAAATACTATTAGCTATTAATGTGACCTTTCAACATATCTAACACAAAATGATAGACAAGAGAGAGATGGTGATGGGGAGGGAAATCATTCCTTATTATCTCAGGCAGGCTGATATTTATTTCCCAATACGACTAAATTTTTAACCACCCTCCCACCAGATGGCCCTGGTAGCTACCCAATCATTAAAATAAATCTATGGTCTGTATTTAAAAAGCCAATTTAGAATCCCATCAGAAAAGACCCTAAATATTCAGATTGTGAATAATAACACACCCGCCTCATCTCCTTTGATTGCCATGTGGCTGTTATTTCTGGTTCCAGGAACAAACCTTCAGGGTCTCGAACATCAGAGAAGAGGCTTAGGTCACCAAAGAGGGAAGACAGACATGGGTCCCCTTCTCGGTTACAACAATTCATCAGTGGAACAGCTTGCTTCCAGAAGTTGCGGAGTTTTAAAGAAGAGATTGGACAACCATCTATCTGAAATTAGAATGGAATGGAGTAGAGTAGAGTAGAGTAGAGTAGGAATCGTATCGAATAGAATCAAATCAAATTGAATCAAACAGATCAGAATAGAATAGAATGGAATGAATGGAATCAATATAAAATTAGTAGAGTAGAGTAGGAATAGAATAGGATAGGGTAGGGTAGAGTAGGGCAGGGTAGGGCAGGGTAGAATAGAATAGAATAGAATAGAATAGTATAGTTGGAAGGGACCTTGGAGGTCTTCTAGTCCAATCCCCTACTTAGGCAGGAAACCCTACACCACTTCAGACAAATGGTTATCCAACATCTTCTTAAAAACTTCCAGTGTTGGTGCATTCACAGATTCTGGAGGCAAGTTGTTCCACGGATTAATTGTTTTAACTATCAGGAAATTTCTCCTTGGTTCTAGGTCGCTTCTCTCCTTGATTAGTTTCCACCCATTGCTTCTTGTCCTACCCTCAGGTGCTTTGGAGAATAGGTGGACTCCTTCTTCTTTGTGGCAATCCCTGAAATATCGGAAAACTGCTATCATGTCTCTCCTAGTCCTTCTATTTATAAGATTAGACATACCCAGTTCCAGAAACTGTTCTTCATATATTTTAAGTATAGGGCTTTAGGTAAATGGTATAGGGCTTCCTGCCTAAGCAGGAGGTTGGAGTAGAAGACTTCCAAGGCCCCTTCTGTTAATTCTGTAAATTCTGTATTCTTTTCTGCCTGAAAGAGTTATGGAGGGCACAGTCTGGTGGATGTGTTTGAACAGCCCACTTAGATGACTTGGGATGTTAATTTAGGAACCAGGTTAAGTGTGTTGCATGAAAGCAGCAGGTGCTTAGAAGACTCCCCGTGTAGATGCTCTTCCTGTCAAGGAGCATATCTCCAAATTCCTTTTGGCACATGCCAAAGAAATCAATTAAACAACTATTCCCGTCTGCAAATGTGTGTCACGCTCCCATCGGAGTCTGAATCTGAGTTGGAAGACAAACAGCTGACAGAGAGCAGGAGAATGGCTCTTTTGGTTGTGGAGGAAACTGGGGAAGGGCAAAATCAGTCTGGGCAGAGCAGGGGAGAGATAGAACAAGGGAGAGGGGGGTTCAGATGAAGGCCAAGGCCCATCCCCTCCCCATCCTAGGGCAAGCAGGGAAGAACACGGAAAAGAACAATGTGGGTTGCGTGGCTTACAAGGAAGGAAAGGGCCCCGATTTCCTTCACAAGGCACACCTGGGGATGGAGTTTAAAGGAGAGGCAGTTGTAAAGGGTGTTTGTCAGGAACAAAAGCTGAATTCATCTCATATTGGGAGTTGTGGTTTGCATTCCTGGCATCCTCCTGACTGTTTGAATTATTGTCATGCTTCTCTGTGCTTATCCTGTCTTGCTGGAACTATTGGCATGAATTCTTCCCATCTGGGACTCATTATCTTGCCATGCTGGAGTGATTGATTGCAGTCATTCTATCATTCTACTTACAGCATTTGGACTGGACTATCTGCAGCCAGAAGCTGCTGCAGCTTTGTTTACTTTACTCCAGGCCGAAAACAGGACATTGGAGGCAAAGATGGTGCCAACAAAGGGATTCTGTTCTGCCTGGCCTCAAGCCACCCAAGAACAAAGTATTTCTCTGGCTGTGTTGCCTTTGCGACATGCCCTTGTTCTTGCATGGCCCTCGGAGTGATCCCACTGACTCAAAAGGCCTTTATTTTATGAATAAATCAAACTCTTTATTGATATAAGCGCACATAAGAAAAAGCAGATTTTAAACTGCAAGGAAAAAGGAGTTATCTTTTTCTTCAGGGCGAAACATAAACCATGTCCCAGAAGGGCAACTAACTCAGCCTAATCATAATTCCTTAGATAACAAGTTCATTCATCATTTAAGCATATGAATTTCCCCACTGAAGTCCTGGCCAATAAGTGTCCAGCAGAGAATGTGTTTTATTGAGGCTCCCATCACTCCCATCGAATGACATTGAAACTCCACACCCAATTTCCCAAGATCCTTTGCCTTTATACTCCTGGAAGTGACATCACACCCCAAAGAGGCTAAGTCTGTAGACTAACACCTTTCACTATGCAACTCCTCCTGCCTTCTTAACAATCTCCTATAGTGAGGGTCTATCCACTCTAATGTCTTCCAACTGGGACCACTCCCCCATTGTCACATCTTTCGCCTCTGGTGGTTCCTCAGGCTCACTCAGGTCACTTTCTCCCTCACTCTCGCTCTCTGCATCAGCTTGCAACCCCCCTGGCCCAGGATATCCAGAGGGGCCTGGCTCATCCTCCTCCGAACCTGACATGACCTGAGGTGGACAAAGAGCACTCACAACAGCACTGGGTCACCACAATGTGGGACTCCATCGACTTAATAAGTTAGGTTAGGAAACAGAATATCCTACGAAAATAGACTAACAATCCTGGGCCTAGAAAGCCTAGAACTACGGCACCTAAAACACGATTTGAGTATTGCCCACAAGATCATATGCTGCAACGTCCTAACGGTCAATGACTACTTCAGCTTCAACCGCAGTAACACAAGAGCACGCAACAAATTCAAACTTAATACGAACCGCGCCAAACTTGACTGTAAAAAATATGATTTCAACAATCGAGTTATTGAAGCGTGGAACTCATTATCGGACTCAATTGTGTCAAGCCCTAACCCCCAACACTTCTCCCTTAGACTCTCCACGATTGACCTCTCCAGGTTCCTAAGAGGCCAGTAAGGGGCGTACATAAGTGCACTGGTGTGCCTTTCGTCCCCTGTCCAATTGTCTTTCCTTTCTTTCACTTATCATATATATTCTCTTCCTTTCATATATCCTCTCCTCTAAGTTCACCTTCACCCTCTTTTATATTATCACATGTCTATTTTCTTCCTATGTATTTATGTATTGGACAAATGAATAAAGAAAGAAAGAAAAAAAGAAAGAAACTCAAGGAAAACAGCCTGAATAAATTTATGAATCCCTTCTCCAAGTTTACTTTAAAATCTATGGCCATTTCTGATATAAAGAAATCATAAATCGTTATGAGTATAATGAACTCGGAATGAACCCAAGAACCAGTCCTAATAAATATGCCTGATTCAAAACACAATCTGCTCGCCCGATCAAAGCAGGGGTCTTTTAATTAAACATTCATTATTAAATCCTCCAATTTGGATGCCTGGGGTCTAATTTGATAAAGAATCTTCAGTGGGAATAGCGGGCGTTGAGTTCTACTTGTCAGTTCCAAAAACTGCAGCTGGTAGAAAGCCTACCCATCCTTTTACAAGCGGGAATATTTCAACCAGTGGATGGCATAAATAAATCAGTTGATCCATTCATCCACCCATCCATCCACCCACCTCAGTTTTTTATTTTCCTCTTCTCTGCTTCGTTCAGTGTGATGAAAGAGGCCTGGCTTTCAAAATTGATTTGAAAGAGGAAGAGAACTGTACTTAACCTGGAGACCTAGTAGCCCATCCGTGAACGTCCCAGCTTTTATCCTACAATGTTCTTCCACAGTGTTTGCAACCTCTTGATCTTCCCACACCTCGCTTTAAATCTCAAGGGAGGACTCAAGAAGCAACTTGAGTGCTTTCACTTCAGTTACTAGAGACGGCAACGAAGAGGAATTCTGGCCTCGAGAATTTCAGAAATCTTCTAGACCAGGTGAAAAGAGGGTTTTAGTAATTTAGTAATTTGATTTATTCATTTATTTATTTATTTATTTATTATTATTTTTTATGCTGCCCTTCTCCTTAGACTCAGGGTGGCTTACAACATATTAGCAATAGCACTTTTAAATAGAGCCAGTATATTGCCCCCACAATCCAGGTCTTCATTTGACCCACCTCGGAAGGATGGAAGGCTGAGTCAACCTTGAGCCGGTGATGAGATTTGAACTGCTGACCTGCAGATCTACAGTCAGCTTTAGTGGCACTTTGCTGCACTCTACCTGCTGCGGCACCTTGGCTGTGCCAATTTTGATGTATTGGGAGAATTTGGTCATTGTCCTAAATCACATATCAAGCCCTTGTAGCATTGATTGATCTCAGTGTTTATCCAAAGCTGGCAACTTTAAGATGGTGGACATCAAGTCCCAGTTTTCCCCAGACAAGTAGAATCCTGGGAGTTGAAGTCCATTCATCTTAAATATCTATGGCCGTGATGGCGAACCTATGGCATGGGTGCCACAGGCGGCACGTGGAGCCATTTCTGAGAGAACGTGAGGCATTGCCCTATGTCAGCTCCAACACACATATGCACACTGGTCAGCTGATTTTCGGTATTCTAGAGGGCAGGGGGGAGGCCATTTTCACCCTCCCCAGACTTCATGAAAGCCTCCAAAGCCTGTGGATGGCGAAAAACAGACATAATAGGCCTACTGGAAGTCCAGAAAGGAACTTCCAGTTGGGCCGTTTGGTCATTTTTTTTCATCCCCAGGCTTCAGGAGGCTTTCCTGAAGCCTGGGGAAGGCAAAAAATGGCCCAATGGGCCTACCAGAAGTTTGGAAGACTTGGGAAGATGAAAAATGACCAAATGGGCCTACTGGAATTTTGGAAGCCTGGGGAAAGCTAAAAATGGCCCAGTGGGCCTACTGGTAGTTTGAAAGCCTGGGGAAGGCGAAAAATGGCCCAGTGGCCCTACTGGAAATTTGGAAGCCTGGGGAAGGTGAAAAATGGCCCAATGGGCCTACTAGAATTTTGTTTCCAAACTTCTGGTAAGCCCGTTGGGCCGTTTTTCACCCTCCCAAGGCTTCAGGATGTGGGGGGGGCAGTGTGTGGGGGTTGTACACATATGTGCAGGGAGAAGGGCATTGCATTATGGGTGTGGGCATGCACACATGTGTTATCGCACACGTGCACCCTTTTGGCACCTGAGCAAAAAAAGGTTCGCTGTTTCTGGTCTGTGGAGATTCTCCGTGAGAGAAAGCATCTTTGGGATACTTATCTCAAAATCGCCAACTTCAGTCAGAAAACTTGGGACAAACTTCCAACAGGCGTGGTTGGTAAATCCACAGTCCCTGAATTGAAACATGCCTGGGAGAAACATAGATCCATCCTAAGATAAAAATACAGGAAATAGTATAAGGGGCGACTAGATGGACCACAAGCTCCTTTTCTGCTGTCAATCTTCTATGTTTCTATATTTAAAACTACTGCTTCATATGGTCATGGGATCAGATGCCCACATGGTTACTTTGGGTGGTTAATTGGGGTTCGAGCCCCCAATGTATTGTGCGACCTTGTCTACTAATTAGTTTTTCTGGGGAGATGAAATAGGGGCATGAGTGCAAAATGCGTGGGCCGTCTCAATGCCAATTAAGTAGAATATTTGTAGCTCGGGGTCCTTGGTGCTCTCTCAGCTTGCTTGGCGTTTCTTGCAAGACTTTTCATTACCAAACTAGGCAGCATCCTCAGTGTTTAGCACTGTCTGTAAGAAACATCGGCAAGATTAAGCAAGCAGGATGCTTGGCTGCATAGCTAGAGGTATAACAAGCAGGAAGAGGGAGATTGTGATCCCCTTATATAGAGCGCTGGTGAGACCACATTTGGAATACTGTGTTCAGTTCTGGAGACCTCACCTACAAAAAGATATTAACAAAATTGAACGGGTCCAAAGACGGGCTACAAGAATGGTGGAAGGTCTTGAGCATAAAACATATCAGGAAAGACTTCATGAACTCAATCTGTATAGTCTGGAGGACAGAAGGAAAAGGGGGGACATGATAGAAACATTTAAATATGTTAAAGGGTTAAATAAGGTCCAGGAGGGAAGTGTTTTTAATAGGAAAGTGAACACAAGAACAAGGGGACACAATCTGAAGTTAGTTGGGGGGAAAGATCAAAAGCAACATGAGAAAATATTATTTTACTGAAAGAGTAGTAGATCCTTGGAACAAACTTCCAGCAGACGTGGTAGATACATCCACAGTAACTGAATTTAAACATGCCTGGAATAAACATATATCCATCCTAAGATAAAATACAGAAAATAGTATAAGGGCAGACTAGATGGACCAGGAGGTCTTTTTCTGCCCTCAGACTTCTATGTTTCTAAGAAAACAACTAAGCTCAGAGGACCATTCAGTCCTGAGCAACAAATACCGTATTTTTCAGAGTATAAGATGCACCTTTTCCCTCCCTAAATGAGGCTAAAAATTTGGCTGTGTCTTATACTCTGAATGTAGCTTTTTCCTAATAATAATTTGTAATAATAATTTATTAGATTTGTATACCGCCCCTCTCCGCTAAGCTTTTTTTCAGCCCTAAGTAGCTGCTAATGATCTTCCCAGCTCTTACCTTGCGGGCTCTTTCACTGTCACTCTCTGCAAAGAATGTTTTTCCAGCCCTAAGTCTTTGCAGGTTTTCTTTCATTTCTCTACTTGCCCAGAATGTTTCTTTCCAGCCCTAACCAGGTGCTCACAATATTCTCAGCTCTTACCGTCTTGCAGGTTCTTTCATTGTTAATCTCTCCAAATAAGTTTTTTTTTAAAAGCCCTAACCAGAGGATAAAATAATGTGATGAAACCAGTGATGGGCTACAAGCCGGAGTGCTAAATCATGCTTGCCACCGTGGCTCATAAGTTCTTGTGGGATCAGCGCGATTTTGCTGCTGCACCTGTGGAGGTAGCAAAATTGCACCCGTCTTTCAGCGAGGCTTTACCTGCGTCTCCGTGCGCAATTTTGCTACCTTAACAGGTGCAGCAGCAAAATCGCGCTGATCCCACAAGAACATACGAGCTGCGGCAGCGAGCGCAATTTAGTGTTCCGGCTCGTAGCCTACCGCTGGCTGAAACTGACCAGATCAAGGATGCTCGCCAAATGAATACCTGGTAGGTAGATTTCCCCCCCCCTATTTTCCTCCCCGCAAATTAAGGTGCATCTTATCAGTGTTCCCTCTAATTTTTTTTTGGGGGGGGGGCGGAAAAGTATAGTGTCTGAGCGGCAGTCCCTTCGGGACTGGGCGGCACAGAAATAATAAACAAACAAACAAACAAACAAACAAACAAACAAATAAAAAACCCGCCCTGTTTTGCCTCAGAGAATTTCAAAACAAAATACTGTACTGTGTGTCTATAACAGTGAGCTCATAATAGGGCAACTCTATCAATATCAAAATGCCACTTAAATAGTTGAGCTAGTTTCAAACTAGATTTTGATTGTCTTTCTCTCTTCCTTACTCCCATTCTTTTTCTTTCTCTTTTCCTTCCTCTCTTTTTTCTATCTGTTTCTCTCTAATCCTCTCTTCCTCTCTCTCTCCTTCCCTCTCGGCTTCTGGGCAGGTTTGGAAAACTCTGAGTTGATGATGACTTTTAAGTGAGCGATTGCTCCCTGCTCAGCTTAGAGGGAACTATGCATCTTATACTCCGGAAAATACGGTATTCTCTTCCGTCCAAAAAATACAGTTTTACTGGAGAGAAAGATCAAACCTATTTGGGGCTCCTAACTTGCCTACACCTCTCCCAGCCCCCGAAGCAAATTTGAGATACATAAATGCAGCTGGGTTTTATTTTTTTTTATTTTTTTTTTAAAAATTCCCCTGCCTTTTAGCCTCCACTAAACATCATTTATGGGAACACGGGTTGCTGTGATTGTGCACTAGCGACACGACTGCTTTGACATAGTGCGAGCAATCTCACCATAGCCGGTTGCCAACTTTCAAGCTTTATTGTTGCCATTTTTTGCTGAAGACGCTTTCAAAAGTGCTTCTTCTTGGAAACGCTGGAAAAAAGCTACAAAAAGAAGGGAAGGGGGGGGGAGGCAGTGCTCCCCTTCCATCTATGCAAGTGATTTGATGTTTTCGATTTCTTTTTCGTTCTGATGTCTTTGCTTTTGCTTTTAGCACCTGTCCTTCGGCTCGGTACGCCTGCAAGCCGTCAATCATTCCTCCGCTCTGCCAATAACGTTCATCATATGACAGGCCAAGTTGGTGGGGAGGGGACAGGAATGGTTAACATTCGTTTAAAATGCACTGAAAAAACAGAAGGAAAAAAAGGACTCGAGACGTGTAACAAGTGAATGAGGTTTTATTGTCTTTTCCCCCCCTTTAAAAAATTTGTCTTGGAAATCATCAGCGCTTCTTGAGTGACAATTAAAAAGAGACACCGCTCTGATATGTTGCTGTCTAAATATCGTGGCTGAATTATCTAAAAACCATTTAGAAGGGGTTAATACTGTTGCTGTCAAGAAGAGGATTCCTGGTGTTAGATTCGAGGAATGTGGGGTGGGCAGGGATGAAAAAATAGTGGGTTGGTCCAGGATCAAAAAAAGATTATGTCTCTCTCCTTCCTTCCTTCCTTCCTTCCTTCCTTCCTTCCTTCCTTCCTTCTTTCCTTCCTTCTTTCCCCCCCACTCTCTCTCCCTCCTTCCCTCCCTCTCTCCTTCTCTGCTTCCCTCTGTTCTACTCTCTCTTTCCTTCTTTCCTCCCTCCCTCCCTTCCTTTCCCCCCCACTGCCTCCCTCCCTCCTTCTCTGCCTCCGTCTGTCCTACTCTCTCTTTCCTTCTTTCCTTCTTTCTATCCTTCCTTCCTTCTTTCCCTCTCCCTCCCTCCTTCTCTGCCTGTCCCACTCTCTCATTCCTTCCTTCCTTCCTTCCTTCCTTCCTTCCCTCTCCTTCCCTCCTTCCCTGCCTTCCTCTGTCCTACTCTCTTTTGCCTTCTTTCTTTCCTTCCTTCTTTCCTTCCTACTTTCCCACTCCCTCCCTCCTTCCCTCCCTCCTTCTCTACCTCCCTCTGTCCCACTTTCTCTTTCCTTTCACATTGAGGTGCGTGTCCCTGCGCAAGCAGGATATTTATTTATTTACATTTATAAGCTGCTCTTCTCCAGCGAACTCAGGGCAGCAATACCTGAAGCTGCGATGCGCCGTCCTTTACCGTACCGGTAGCAATCCGCTTCTGTTATGAGGGGCTCCAGGGAGGGGCGGGGCAGGGTAGGCACGGCCAGGGATGTCTCCTGTCACCCAACCCATTTGCACGGCCACTTTTTTCCTCCTCCTCCTCCTCTGCTTCACCCAAACGCTTAGCTGTCTTTGCCAATGACTAATTGCAAGGCTAATCATCCGCACAGGCCTTTTCACTGCTTTCTTGTCTCTTACACAGGTAAGTTTCTTTCCCGCCAACAATGCCTGCCTTGTCCCCCTATTTTTCATCTCTGACTGTAGCTGGTTGGGAACAATGCAGGAAAGAAGGCTAAGGAGAGAGAGAGAAAAAGCACATGGAGATTTATCCCAGTCAGCCCGCAAAGGGAGCTGACAGGTTTTGTAGTGTTACACGCCCGGATACAGAAAGGGGGGGGGGAAAAATCCATTGTGCAGCAGCCTGCAGGAGCGAATTTTTTATGGGAACCTCTCAGGTTTCTCCTTCTTTTAATTAGTCGGATGTCCATCACTGCCTCCCATAGAATTCGGAGGCAGGAGTGGATTTTTCTAGCTAGAGAAAGCGCCCATGGCTAGTCCAGGCTACCAAGCAAATCCCAGGATAAGGGAGATGCCCGTAGGATTACATCACAAAAGCATCTTGTCTACAAGAAAGGTTAAACCCCAAAGAACCCTTGCGTTGGTTGTGCTTTGTTTCTTTGTTAAGGTAAAGACTCTCCAGGTCAAGTTCACAAGACGTGATTTTCTACCGCAGACATGTCGGGGTGCTGTTGCTGTTGGTTTTCATTCTTGCCATTAGTACAGTGATGGCGAACCTATGGCATGGGTGCGATAGGTGGCACGCGGAGCCGTATCTACTGGTACGCAAACCATTGATTGATTGATTGATTGATTGATTGATTGATTGATTGATTGGATTTGTATGCCGCCCCTCTCCGGAGACTTGGGGCGGCTAACAGCAATAATAAGACAGCGTATAAAAATAATACAATACTATAAACAATTAAAACCCCTTATAATAAAAAACCAAACATACATACAGATATACCATGCATAAAATTGTAAAGGCCTAGGGGGGAAAGAGTATCTCAATTCCCCCATGCCTGGCGGCAGAGGTGGGTTTTAAGTAGCTTACGAAAGGCAAGGAGGGCGGGGGCAATTCTAATCTCTGGGGGGAGTTGGTTCCAGAGGGCCGGGGCCGCCACAGAGAAGGCTCTTCCCCTGGGTCCCGCCAAGCGACATTGCTTAGTTGACGGGACCCGGAGAAGACCCACTCTGTGGGACCTAACTGGTCTCTGGGATTCGTGCAGCAGAACGTGGCCCCTGAGATAATCTGGTCCGGTGCCATGAAGGGCTTTATAGGTCATAACCAACACTTTGAATTGTGACCGGAAACTGATCGGCAACCAATGCAGACTGCGGAGTGTTGGTGTGACATGGGCATATTTGGGAAAGCCCATGATTGCTCTTGCAGCTGCATTCTGCACGATATGAAGTTTCCGAACACTTTGCCCTAGCTCAGCTCCAATGTGCATGTGTGTGCTGGCCAGCTGATTTTTGGCTCGCACAGAGGCTCTGGGAGGGCGTTTTTGGCTTACAGGGAGCCTCCAGCGCAGACCTGTGACCAGCCCGCTCGCTATCTGTGACCGGTCCGCAGAGGTTGGGGTCTGCTCCAGTGCAAGGTTGAAAGAGCTCACCGCCTCTGCCGGGACTCCTCCGGTTCCTGCTTTCCTGATGAATCATGAGGAAAGCAGGAACTGTAGGAGTCTCGGCAGATGCGGTAAGTTTTATCATCCTCGCACTGGAGCGGACCCCAACCTCCTACCGAGAGCATCCGAGCCCAGAAACCACACAAACACTCCAGTGCAGTGACTATGCTGCACCGTGTTGCCATAAAGCCAACAATTGGGGGTCTGTAGAGTGGGCCTGGGTGTTTAGGTCAGGCCAGGGCCTGGGTCTTTACAGTATTGGGTAGAACTGAGTTAATTATATTAGTCCAGCCCTCTAAAACCATCCCAATTTCTCATGGCAAAATTAATTGCCCACCCCTGCTCCAGGGGGATGGGGAGGGCATTTTACCCGACCCCGGCTCCAGGGAAGCCTTTGGAGCCTGGGGAGAACCAAACACAAGCCTACTGGGCCCACCAGAAGTTGGGAAACAGGCCATTTCCAGCCTTCAGAGGGCCTCCAGGGGGCATGGGAAGCTGTTTTCGCCCTCCCCGGGCATTGAATTATGGGCAAGGGCACTCACTCAAGTGCGATAGCATGCGTGCACACTCCTCCGGCACTGGAGGAAAGAATGGTTCGCCATCACTGGATTAGTATCTTCTAGGAATTGTTCTCAATTTGCCCCTTTAGGGAGGTGACAACCTCATCAGGTAGACCAAACCAAAAATAGCCCAGAGAGGGCTATTTTTATTGAGAGCAGCTATCATACGTGTCGTTGTGCTACACCTTCTCGTTTTATTACACACCTGTGAATGAGGGAGGTGTTCTTTCTATCCATTGTTGCCTAATTTGTTTTGCTAGTTTTGAACTTGAGATGTATTTTCATTAGCTCGCTAATGGGTCTCATCTATTAGAGAGAGAGAGACAGAGTGAAGTGGAGGGTAAGAGATTGAGAAAGAGAGAAGGGGAGAGAAAGAAGGAAGGAAGGAGAGACAGAGAGAAGGAGAGAGAGAAGGGGAGAGTGAGATGGAAAAAGTGAAGGAGAGAGAAAAAAGAAGGAAGGAGAGAGAAAAGGGGAGAATGAGATTGAAAAAGAGAGAAGGGGAGAGAGAGAGAGAAGGAAGGAGAGAGAGAAGGGGAGATTGAGATTGAAAGAGAGAGAAGGGGAGAGAGAGAAGGGCTCTCTTTCTCTCTTTTCCTTTGTTCACTTCCTCTCTCTCTTTCTCTCTGTCTCCTGCTCTTTCTCTCTCTTTCTCTCTCCATCTCTCTCTCTTTCTCTGTCTCTCTCTCTCCCCCTCTCTCTTTCTCTCTCTCTTTCCCTTTGTTCTCTTTCTCTCTCTTTTTCTCTCCCTGTCTCCCCTGTCTCTCTCTTTCTCTCCTCTCTCTCTTTCTCTCTCTCTCCTCTCTCTCTTTCTCTCTCTCTCCTCTCTCTCTTTCTCTCTCTCTCTCTGCCCCTCTCTTCCTCTCTCTTCCTCTCTCTCTCCTCTCTCTTTCTCTGTCTCTCCCCCCCTCTCTTTCTTTGTATTTCTTATCTTCTCCCACCGGGCATCAGAAATCCCCATCTGCATTTTGTTTTGTATTTACAATACGGAGGGACCCATAAAAGCAGCCTTCTCAGACGGACAGCCAATTGGCTTGATAAGGCCTGTCGCTCTTCCTCCCGCTCCCCCGCCCATCCCACAAGGTAGGGCAGGCCAAGCTGACACAGTATCACCATAGCAATTCTTTCTCTGTCCTGGAAAGATAAAGCCATCACTCAACCGCCCTCCCAGACAGGTGTGTAGAGCAGAGGGGCTCCCTGTCCTTCTGCCCCGCAACTAATATCCCTGCTGCCCCACTTCCAAGAGCTGCTAATCTTCTTCTCTCTCTGGGTAGCATTGCTGGTCTTGTTCAAACATCACCTCCCCCAACACACTCACACACACACACACATCCCTTGTGCCATCTTCTGAATTTCAAGGAGCTGGGAGACTTGGTGAGCCTCTGTCTTGGCGAATATCCATCTTAGTCTGAAAAGAGGGGGAGGTTAAATTCGGAAGCCCAGGATTGGCATCTTAGGAGGCTTGGAAAGAAAGGTGTCTTCTAAAAGAATAGAAGAGAAGAGAAGATAGAATAGAATAGAACAGAGTAGAGTAGAGTAGAATAGAATAGAGAATAGAATAGAATAGGAGAGGAGAGAAGATAGAGTAGAGTAGAGTAGAATAGAATAGAGAATAGAAGAGGAGAGGAGAGAAGATAGAATAGAATAGAGTAGAGTAGAATAGAATACAGAATAGAAGAGGGGAGGGGAGGGGAGGGGAGGAGAGGGGAGGAGAGGAGGGAAGATAGAATAGAGTAGAAGAGAGTAGAAGAGAAGAGAAGATAGGATAGAATAGAATAGAATAGAATAGAGAATAGAGTAGAATAGAATAGAATAGAATAGAATAGAATTTTATTGGCCAAATGTGATTGGACACACAAGGAATTTGTCTTTGGTGCAGATGCTCTCAGTGTACATAAAAGAAAATATGCATTTGTCAAGAATCATAAGGTACAACACTTAATAATTGTCATAGGAGTCAAATAAGCAATGAAGAAAAAAATCAATATTAATAAAAATCTTAAGGATACAAGCAACAAGTGACAGTCATACAGTCCTAAGTGGGAGGAGATGGGTGATAGGAATGATGAGAAAAAGCTACTAGTAACAGTAGTGCAGATTTAGTAAATAGTTTGACAGTGTTGAGGGAATTATTTGTTTAGCAGAGTGATGGTGTTCGGGAAAAAACTGTTCTTGTGTCTAGTTGTCTTGGTGTGCAGTGCTCTGTAGCGACATTTTGAGGGTAGGAGTTGAAACCGTTTATGTTCAGGATGTGAGGGGTCAGTAAATATTTTCCCCGCCCTCTTTTTGACTCCTGCAGTATCCAGGTCCTCAATGGGAGGCAGGTTGGCAGCAATTGTTTTTTCTGCAGTTCTGAAAGAGAGGGAGATTACATCCAGAAGCCCAGAATGGCATCTTTGGAGCCTTCGAAAGGTGTCTCCTAAAAAGATTGACTCCTGATTTTTCTTCTGGGGGTGGGGTGGGAGTGGGGGAGAGAATCTTTTTGAAGGTTTAAAATTGCTTGTCAAAAGAGGCCAAACGAGGTCCTTTCCTGTAAATTCTGAGGCTACCATTTTTGAGTTACGTTGGCTTTGCTTTCGCACAATTTGTTCACCAAGAGAAGAGGAAATATGATAGCCGTGGCAGTCTCGGATAGAAAAATTGAAGGTTGCTTGGGTATGATCAGCAGATGGAAAGACACTTTTGTGGGAAATGGGAAGTATACAGATATGGGAAGGGAGAGAGGGAGGGAGGGAGGATAAGGGGGGGAGGGAGAGATGACAAGAGGGAGGGAGGGAGAGAGGTTAGGGAGGGGGAAGGAGGGGGAGGGAGGAAGGAAAGAAAGAATGAACGTACGAAGGGAGGAAGTAAGAAAGGACAAAAGGGACGGAGGGAGAAGGAAGGACAAGAGGAAGGAAGGAAGGAAAGAAGAAAGAAAGAAAGAAAAAAGAAAGAAAGAAAAGAAAGAGAGAGAGATAGAAAGAGAAAACAAAAGAAAGAAGAAAGAAAGAAAGAAAGAAACGAGGGAGGGAGGTGGTTACTTTAAAGTTCTTGAATCCCTGAATTCTATTGCAACCTCCCTGCGTAGAGCCTTTAAATGGAATAGCATATTTAATAGTATTGATTGGGGCCCACTAAGATCAGAGCTTTTATCCATCATTCTTACTGAAGGTGGATATCTCGCCATATTTTTTAATCACTTGGAGAATTTATGAATCTCTACGAAGCTATATTTCTAGGATTTCAGTTCCAAGGGAATTCAGAGTGCTCTGCAAGTGACATTGAAACCAAGTCAGTTCAACGGGGCTTTTTAATAAAGAGAATTCCAAGAAAGTTAATTTGGGGAGAGTGACACAGTGCCTGCCTTTCTGATAACCCTGGATGTTTCAGTTTCGTTTTGCTTACTGTTAATCCACCATTGTGGCTCATAGGCAGTAATCGACAGCTGCCACCATTGGGGGGGGCACGGGGCTGTACAGTGGGAGTAGTAAGTTTGCGCACTATTTATCAAATACTTAATATTTTTTTTATTGTCCTTCCTTCTCTAGTACCTTAGGATGACCCTTAATTATTTTTAAAATAGGAAATAATTAATTTTTTAAACCCATAAACGCTTTAATCATTTCACTCATCATCCAGAACTGAACTTTTATAGCAATTCAAGAAAATTGAGCTACTTGCCCAATCTGTTATCATACTGAACCTTGTGGGTTGGAGCCACCACAGAGAAGGCTCTTCCCCGAGGCCCCGCCAGCCGACATTGTTTAGCAGACGGGACCCGGAGAAGGCCGATTCTGTGGGCCCTTACTGGCCACAGCGAGGTCATGATATTTACTGCTTCGTGGATCACGGGAGATACAAACTTCTGTTTTTTGTTCTTTGGGGGGGCCCTCAATTGTTGTTAATGGATGTTGTTGCTGTGTTTCCTTGATGTTGTCTCACTATCTTCTTCTCAGTCTGCCTCACGTGCTTTGATTTTTGATTATAGACCCAAAATATATATATTCTGGTTAGTTATGCAGATTATTTGAGAGAGTCGTTTGTTCTGACAAGCCGACTTTATGGCGCTGACCTTTTGCTGGACTTAAAGAACATGCATAAATTAATTCCACCCTCGTAATTTGTGGGTTGCCTCGATGACTTTCTCCCTGCATTAGATGTTTGCAGCGGGGGTGGGTTGTGAAATATTTTGCCACCGGTTCGCGGGCGCGCTTACCTGTGGCCACAATGCATCTGTGCATACGCAGAAACATCCTAGGGTGGGGGGTGGAGACTCCCACTGCCGGTGGTACCGGTTCTAAGAACTGGTCCAAACCCTCAGTTGTGTAGTGCCAGCCACAATCAGACTTAAAGTGTTTGTCCTTCCTTCCTTCCTTCCTTCCTTCCTTCCTTCCTTCCTTCCTTCCTTCCTTCCTTCCTTCCTTCCTTCTAGTGCAGTACTGCACAACTCTAGTTAGGTAGTGTCAGCCACAATCAGACTTAAAATGTTTGTTTGTTCCTTTGTTCCTTCCTTCCTTCCTTCCTTCCTTCCTTCTAGTGCAGTACTGCACAACTCTAGTTAGGTAGTGTCAGCCACAATCAGACTTAAAATGTTTGTTTGTTTGTTTGTTTGTTTGTTCCTTCCCTTCCTTCCTTCCTTCCTTCCTTCCTTCCTTCCTTCCTTCCTTCCTTCCTTTCTACTAGTGCAGTACTGCACAACTCTAGTTGGGTAGTGTCAGCCACAATCCGACTTAAAATGTTTCTTCCTTCCTTCCTTCTTTCCTTCCTTCCTTCCTTCCTTCCTCCCTCCCTCCCTCCCTCCCTCCCTCCTTCCTTTAGTAAGTGAACAAGTGCAAGGGAACAAGTATCAGTCTAGACACAGACATGAACACATGAAAAAAAATGGCACAGATAAATGGATATAAATAAGCAAACCGTAGCCATAAACACCTTAAATGAGTACATATTAATTGGGACAGGAGGGCAGGGACAGGAGGCACGCTGGTGCACTTATGCAGGCCCCCTTAGGGATCTCTTAAGACACATGTAAGGTCCACGGTAGACAATTTAAGGTAAAAGGTATATAGGGGTTAGAGAAACTAATAACAGGATCAGGTAGAGTGTTCCAGGCATTTTAGGACCCTATTGGGAAGGAAGGAAGAAGGGAGGGAAGAGAGGGAGAAAGGAAGGAAGGAGGGAGGGAGGGAAGGAAGGAAGGAGGGAGGGAGGGAAGAGAGGGAGGGAGGGAAAGGAGGCAGGGAGGAAGAGAAACTAACAACAGGATCAGGTAGAGTGTTCCAGGCATTTTAGGACCCTCTTGGTGAAGTCGTATTTTCTGCAATATTCTCTTCTCCCCTTTGCCTCTTTGCTTTGCATTTTCAAGACTAGGGAATACATGCAGCTCGTGGTTGAACTCATGGGTTCTTGATGTTCTCTTCGCTTGATGGTTAACATGATGTTACCGAACAGAAGGTCTGCAGGAAAACAGCAAAGCTCAGAGAACAGGCAGAACCCAGCGCTCGGAATTTTCCAACCATTTCCAGCAAACTCCCTTCAAATCTCCCCATGCAAAAGTCATAATAAAGACATCCAAATACCAACTGCTACATTTGTGAAATAGTCCCCAAATTTCTTTGTTGTAAATCACTCACGGGCTTCAAAAGTATTGAAATTCAACTTCAAATCAGCAGAATTCTCATGCCTGAATAATGGGAGATGGGTAAAAAAGGATTAAAAAGATGAGGGCTGATTTCAACATTGGAAAAGTTCTTGAGGGTTGGGCAATGGGTAGACCATGCTTAGACTATTGCATCTAGTTTTGGTCGCCACACTGTAAAAAAACAATGTTGAGACTCTAGAAAGAGTGCAGAGAAGAGCAACAAAGATGATTAATTAAGGGACCGGAGGCTAAAAGATACGAAGAATGGTTGCTGGAACTGGGTAATAATAATAATTAATAATAATTTATTAGACTTGTATGCCGCCCCTCTCCGAAGACTCGGGGCGGCTCACAACAACGATAAAAACAATATTATACTGGCACAAATCTAATATTAAAAAAAACTAAAAACCCTATCATAATTAAAAACCAAACAGCACATACATACCAAACATAAATTATAATAAGCCTGGGGGAAAGGTGTCTCAAATCCCCCATGCCTGGCGGTATAGGTGGGTCTTAAGTAGTTTATGGAAGTCAAGGAGGGTGGGAGCAGTTCTAATCTCCGGGGGGAGTTGATTCCAGAGGGCCAGGGCCGCCACAGAGAAGGCTCTTCCCCTGGGGCCCGCCAGACGACATTGTTTAGTCGACGGGACCCGGAGAAGGCCAACTCTGTGGGACCTTATTGGCCGCTGGGATTTGTGCGGTAGCAGGCGGTTCCGGGTAGGTCTAGTTTCATGAAAAGAAGGACCAGAGGAGACATGATAGCAGTGTTCCATTATCTCAGGGGTTGCCACAAAGAAGAAGGAGTCAAGCTATTCTCCAAAGCCCCTGAGGGTATAACAAGAAGCAACAGGTAGAAACTAAACAAGGAGAGAAGCAACTTAGAACTAAGGAGAAATTTCCTGACAGTTAGGACAATTAGCCAGTGGAACAGCTTGCCTCCAGAAGTTGTGGGTGCTCCAACACTGGAGGTTTTGAAAAAGAAAATGGACAATATTTGTTTGAAATTGCACAAGGGTTCCCATCTAACTGGGGGGTTCGACTAGAAGACCTCCAAGATCCAACTCGGTTATTCTATTCTATTTTTAAAAAACTGGGGAAGAGTTTTGCAAAACCGAAAGCTCACCCATCTCTCCTGGGCCATTTTTAGTTGACCCTAATAAAGACACCATCTTGTTGCAAGCTTTGGATAACTCACTCGTCTTTGCTTGCAACTGTATCTCACCCTTGGTTTTAGTCAAGGCATCTTGCAGGTCGCGGGTTTGGGTAATAAAGGTCATGGATTTTATTTGAAATCATGCTTCAATCACCTCCGCTCAGACTGAATGATGTGCAAACTCCCGCTTCTACCTGCTCTTGGAAAGCGGCAATATACCGGAAAGCATTTTGCACCGCTCTTGGCAAAACCCAAGCTATCAATTACCCTTGGCTCCTTGGAGACACAACCCCATTTTCTGGAGATTTAATGACTCCATCTTGACTTGTGGGAAATTCCACCTCGGCTGAATCCTGAACTGCTTTGCAAAGCAAAACAGGCTGTAATTGGAATTTGCAAATAATTACGGGTTTGAGGGAAGGAGAGTTGGAAGATGGGAGACAGAAAGGCTTGAGATACGCAGAAAGGTGAATTGATAACAAAGGGCTGATCTGATCAACAATTCTGAATCTAAGAGCCATAATTACCTGTCCCCTCCCTTCCATACTACGCCTATTCCAGCGAGAACTGTTCTACTTAGAATTAGTGGGGTGGGGGGAAAATTGAGTGTTTCGGAGCTGCAGATATGCTGAAAGAGATCTCGGAGCTGATCTCAATTCCTTCCAAATTCTCAGCATTTTGACAGTTTGTACAGTATTTATTTATTTGTTAAATTTATTTATCGCCTATCTCGCTGTGGAATTAGAATAGAATAGAATAGAATAGAATAGGATTCTTTATTGGCCAAGTGTGATTGGACACACAAGGAATTTGTCTTTGGTGCATAGGCTCTCAGTGTACATAAAAGAAAAAGATACATTTGTAAAGAAGAGAAGAGAGAAGAGTAGAGTGAATAGAATAGAAGAATAGAATAGAATAGAATAGAATAGAATTCTTTATTGGCCAAGTGTGATTGGACACACAAGGAATTTGTCTTTGGTGCAGATGTTCTCAGTGTACATAAAAGAAAAAGAGACATTTGTAAAGAAGAGAAGAAGAGTAGAGTGAATAGAATAATAGAATAGAATAGAATAGAATAGAATTCTTTATTTACCAAGTGTGATTGGACACACAAGGAATTTGTCTTTGGTGCAGATGCTCTCAGTGTACATAAAAGAAAAAGATACATTTGTAACGAAGAGAAGAGAGAAGAGTAGAGTGAATAGAATAGAAGAATAGAATAGAATGGAATGGAATGGAATAGAATAGAATAGAATTCTTTATTGGCTAAGTGTGATTGGACACACAAGGAATTTGTCTTTGGCACAGATGCTCTTGGTGTACATAAAAGAAAATACACATTTATCAAGAATCATGGGGTGCAACACTTAACGATTGTCATAGGAATCAAATAAGCAATCTGGAAACAATCAATATTAATAAAAATCTTAAGGATACAAGCAACAGGTTACAGCCATACAGTCATAAGTGGCAGGAGATGGGGGATAGGAATGATGAGAAAATTAGTAGTAATAGTAGTGCAGATGACAGTGTTGAGGGAATTATTTGTTTAGCAGAGTGATGGCGTTTGGGAAAATATAACTGTTCTTGTGTGTAGTTGTCTTGGTGTGCAGTGCACTGTAGCGATGTTTTGAGGGTAGGAGTTGAAACAGTTTGTGTCCATGCTAGGGGTCGGTAAAGGTGGTGGTGTCAGATTATTTTCCAAAGCACCTTGAAGGCAAGACAAGAAGCAATGGGTGGAAACTAAACAAGGAGAAATCCAACCTACAACTAAGAAGAAATTACTTAACAGCAAAAACAATTAATTGTTGGAATGACTTGCCTTCAGAAGTTGTGGCTGCCCAGCACTGGAGGGTTTTAAGAAGAGACTGGATAACCATCGATCTGAAGTGGTGTTGGTGTCCTGCCTAAGCAGGGGGTTGGACTAGAAGACCTCCCAGGTCCCTCCCAACTCTGTTTTTCTGCTATTCTGTTATCTCTTCTTTATCTATCTCAGTACACCGCCTCTCCCCGCCTGGACCTTGATCAATCTTATTCTTTTAAGAAGAAACTTGACCTTGGTCATTGACCAATGAAATCATGCTGTAGAAAACCATCAACACAAAATCATCCCCTAACAACAAGAGCGGCTAGCAACCATTTGTGGGCGAAGCTTACATGCAACATAGCAAAATTGGTGCTACTTTTAGACAAATTTGTCTTGATTGTTTCACAGGTAGCACTGATAGAAGTGGCTTTCTATACCGCACATACATTTTCTTCTGGAGAAGGAATAAAAAAAAAAACACCCTATGATTGTGCAGAGATGGACAGATTAAAGATGGAATTGAATGGTCAAAAAGACTCTGAGTACCATAATATATGGATCAAATAGTACAAATGGAGAAAGAAAGAAAGAAAGAAAGAAAGAAAGAAAGAAAGAAAGAAAGAAAGATTAGGAGTTAATAGGAAATGGAGATGGAAGAAAAGACAACATGGAAAAACAATGTCTAATGTATAAATTGTATAAGCATCAACACAAATCAACAAACAAACCCTAGCCACGAAAACTAACATCAGACCCAAAACAACTTAGGAAGCCACCACCAATCACCCTCACCATACTTAAACCCATACTCACCCCACAGACAAAATACATCCACCACCCAGAAGCCAAACCATGGCGGCGCCTCCAACTGCTGCACCTCCTTCTGACACACACACACGGAACAAACATAACCAGACCACAAACTCGGAACCAAAGCAAAACCCAGGATATGACCCAACAGACATACATTACAAAACAGCTGACTGGTCTGCAGGCATCAACTGCTACAACTACTCAGGATGTCACCCTTAATCTGCATACATCAACTGCATCAATTACTCAAGGTGCTTTCCCTAATCAGTATGTTTCAACCAACCCACTTGCAGCAACTGAGCCAGCACTCCACACCCACCCAGCAGTATTTATAGAGGGACAGCAGTTCAGACCACGCTTTGCTCGCCCGAAAGCACCAGCCTGAAGATGATGAGTAGGACCTCATCAAAACGTTTCCAGGATTCTATCAACCTTACACGGGAAAAGACCCAAATATGCCAAGACCTACATTAATGCAAATGTAGATAGATAGATAGATAAATAGATAGATAGATAGATAGATAGATAGATAGATAGATGATAGATAGATAGATAGATAGATAGATAGATAGATAGATAGATGATAGATAGATAGACAGACAGACAGACAGACAGACAGACAGACAGACAGACAGACAGATGTAGATCTGCTTGGAAATGTTATCATATAAAAATATGAAAACTAATTAAAAATATTGCAAAAAAGATTATTATAAAAAAAGTGGCATTCTTCAACTGACAAGTGAGAAGACCAAGTGATCTCTTCTTTAATCAACCTCTCTCTGCCTGGACCCTGATAAATCTTTTTTCTTCTTGTTTCTTCTTGATCACACCAACTTTTTTGGCTCAGTCTGCTAGCTCAAGGACAGTGATTTACTCTCTCTCTCTCTCTCTGTGTTAATACTCAGCAAATTATATTTGTGTGGCCCTCTCAGGAATCTGAGGTTTGCACCAAGGGGTGGGGGAAAGGATCTGTACCACGAGGGTCGCCCAGAAAGCAATGCACCACATTTTTTTTCTCATCCTACAGTAATGGTACAAATGTGAAACTTTAGATATATATTATTTGACTTGTCAGGAGTGCGTGTGTAAATTTTGTGTTTCTTCAGACGGATAGCGTAGCTGCAGCAGTGTTTCGAAATGGTGTCTGTAAGTGATGTAAGTTACAAGCAGTGTGTAGTCATTGAATTTCTCACTGTAGAGAAAGAAACTGTTGGGAACATTCACAAACGTTTGTCTACAGTTGATGGAGAATCTGCAGTCGATAGAAGTACGGTTAGTCGCTGGCACAGAGGGTGAGGCCATTAGAAGATGGTTCGGTTATTTGCATGATGCAGAAAATGGCTTTGTGACCAGAACAAGGAGTGGTACCCACAGGGCATATACACCCTTGTGTCTTGCTGGAGGAAGGCCACAGAACCGGACGGAGATTACGTGGGAAAAATAGGGAGTGTAGAAGAAACATCATTCTTTCATGTGTGCAAGTTTCATTGTGTTCAAAAAATAATTGTTGAAGAAGAAAATCTGGTGTATTATTTTCTGGGCAACTAGTTTAATCTCACTTCATTTACCTACTTTTGCATAGACTGTATAGCGATTTTTATTCGTTCCAAACCATTCCGCTATTGCTTTATTTTATTTTATTGAAATTTCAAGAGGCATAGCTCCCTTATATTCAATAATGCTTTAATAGTCAAAGAAGAGAAAAGGTTTTTTTGGGGGGTGATCCTTTTTATAAAAACTCAGCTTCTCAGGAAAATGAAAGGTGCTAAATTCTGTGATGCACGCTTCCCAATTCCTGCTGAATAAATACATCTGGCTAACCCAGAATGTCATCCCACCGGTTTATAAATTTCTCATTATTTCCTCCAGCTGGCAGCATTTTACAACCTCTATTTATATCTCACGGGATCTTTGATGGTTCTAAGTACGGAGCATCTGACCTTCTGCCAATAGAACGTTCATTCCATTGTTGAGTTTGGGCCTCCACTAATACTTTGATAACTCATGCGGATGGTAGGAGGAGGTTTACTTAGATGGGACCACAGACTTTTGACCAAGGGTGGGATTGGAGAATTTTAGCAACCGGTTTGCTTCCTGATTGCTGGGTGGCCGTGGCCATTGGGGTGTAGCCTACTCAGACTCCTGCACCATGGTGGGAGGGGACTCTGGAGGCTTTGCTTGAGCCTCCTGGAGGGTGAAAACAGCTTCCCGATGGGCTCCAGAATTCCTGGAAACAGGCTGGAATAGGGCCTGTTTCTGGACTTCTGGTATTTATTTATTTATTTATTTATTTATTTATTTATTTATTTATTTATTTATTTATTGATTATTACAGTTGAAAGGGACCATGAAGGCCATCGAGTTCAACCCCCCGCCCAAGCAGGAACACCAGTCAAGTGGCAGTTCAATCTTCTCTTAAAAATGTCCAGAGTGTTGGAGTTCACAACTTCCGCTGGTAGGTTATTCCATTGGTTGATCGCTCTGACCGTCAGGAAGTTCCTCCTTATCTCCATGTTGAATCTCTCCTTGGTCAGCTTCCAGCCGTTGTTCCTTGTCCGGCCCTCTGGTGCCCTGAAGAATAAAGTGATCCCCTCCTCTCTGTGACATCCCCTCGTATACTTGTAGACTGCGATCATGTCCGCTCTGGCCATCCTTTTCTCTAGGCTATCCATGCCCAGTTCCCTCAGTCTCTCTTCATAAGTCTTGGTTTCCAATCCCTTAATCATCTTGGTTGCTCTTTTTTGCACCTTCTCCAGAGTTTCAATGTCTTTTCAATGGTACTTCTAGTAGGCCTGTTTTTCACCCTCTGAAAGCCTCCACATAGGCCTTGCACTTACCTCACACCCTAAATGGGCCATGTGGTGACCGCCCACCAAGCAATGCCCAAAGAACCAGTAGGATTTTTTTTTTTAAAGATTTCATCACTGTTTCAGATCACACCTCCTTAGCACCTGATGGGAAGGTCCTTGGTTCTCAGAGGCAGGAATTTTATAAGAACATAAGTAGAGCCATGCTGATTGAGGCCAAAGCCAGCATTCTGTGTCATACAGTGGCCCACCAGTTGTCCATGGGGATCTTGAGCAGAAAGAGAAGGCAAGACCCTTTCCCCTGACCCCCAACAAATGGTACTCAAGGGAATCCTGCCTGCCTCAACCAACATAGAGGCGGCACTTGGACATCCATTTCAATAACCACCGATACACTTGGCATCCATGAATCTGTCTAATCCTGCCTTGAAGCTATCCAGGCTGACAGCTGTCACGACCTCTTCTGGAAGGGAATTCCATCAACCAAGGACCCTCTGGGTGAAGAAATATTTCCCTTGATTTGCCCTCACTTTCTTCCCTATGTGCTTTAGGGAGGGCCCCCTCATCCTAGTATTGTGTGATAGAGAAAAGAATTTTTCTCTATCCACCTTTTCTATCCCATGCGTGATTTTATGCACTTCAATCAAGTCACCCCTTCAACGCCGTCTTTCAAGGCTGAAGAGACCAAGGTGTTGCAACCTGATATCATAAGGGAGGGGCTCCATTTCCTTTATTTTGGCTACCATCCCCCAAGCTTTCTCTACCTAAGTAGATCACATCACCTCTTCTGCCATTGTCCCAGGACACCACATCTGCAAAACAGGTGCTTTGCTTTGAACCCAACTTCTTTTTTTTTAAATATAAATTTATTGATTGATTTTAAAAAGAATATTTCTCATATAATTATTTGTACTGCGTATCTATTACATTTTAGATATACCATTCATTTCTCTATATATTCTATTAAATTATGTACATCCAAATACATATACAGTGAATAAAGCATAGTATTAGAAAAGAGAAAAAACAGACTATCAATAAGCATGAATTCTTTTAGTTTCTTCAACAAAGTGATTATCAATCATAAGTGTTTATTTCATTTATCTCTATTACTATTGCAAAATGATTTTTAAAAATTTCTATATATACCGATACTCTGTATAGTTACTTGTTATTTTTTATTTTGAATCCATTTGTGCCCTTTGTGCCGTGTTTCTTTGCTTTGTACCCAACTTCGGGGACCTAGGAGCAATGTTGTCCCAGATTCTTGAGAGATCTTTTTGGGGGGGGGGGCAGAGTCCCAACTAGCTTTGATCTGATTTCACACTGTACGGAGGCCGAGCCGATCGATCAATCTAATCAAGGCTTCATGGATCGTAGCACTGCCCCCCCACCGCCGAGAAAGGAAACAGTGAGCCAGGGATTAACTCCAATGCTTAGAACTTCACTTGATGAATAATTGAATCAATGAGCTACACCAGAGCTCCAAATGCAACCAGAGAGCAGGAAAGGAGAAAGAGAGGAGGGGAGCGGAGAGGGAAGGAAGGAAGGAAAGCAAAGGAGATTCTAAAACAGAGAGAGAGAGAGAGAATGTGCCAAACCTTTCATGTTGGACAAGGCAGGGCTGGCATTTCTGATGTCGGAAACGCTAGCCTGTCTCCTTGTGGCACGGTGTGTCCCTTGGAAACTTCTGTTTAGCCAGATTCCCTTTTAACTCGCATCTCAGAATTGTTAAAGGACCGGGCACCTGCCAGTGAGAGCTGTCAGGAAGGTTCTCCTCTGAATCATAACAACATCTGCCAGGTGGTATTTTTCCTCCTTTTTTCTTTTAAAATGCTTGCAAGGGGAGGAAGCAAAAAGAGAGAAACGGGGAAAGGAGAACAGGACATTATTCTATCTTCCATCGTGTTTCCATTACCAAAGAGATCTGAAAGGAATAGGAGTTTCCTGTGGACCCTTCAAAATAAACCAAGCACCATTTTAAGTAGCAGGTTCAAAAGCCATTTTGAAGTGGGGGGGGGGAAACAAGCATGCCAGGAAATCTCTGTGTTCTGCCCCAGCGTCGAACCCCCCCAGAAATCAGATGCACACCAACGGATTAACTAGTAAAGGATTTTAACTATGTACAAAAAGTATTTGTAGTTAGAGTCTTTTTGAAAGGAAAATCTCTCTGCTTCGCCGTTCTGATTATAAAGTCTTATCAGCTGGCCGGAGTCCCAGAAAGAGATGAACACAACAATAATTACCAAGTTGAAACAAGATTCAGTAGCGTAGACGTTCAGAATTTGGCTGGAAGCCCGGAGTTCGTCAGAAAGCCAAGAATGTAGTTCTTTAAATCACAAGCAATGGAAAATGCAGTTTAATGTTTCCAAATGTAAAATAATGCACTTGGGGAAAAGGAATCCTCAACCTGAGTATTGTATTGGCAGTTCTGGGTTAGCAAAAACTTCAGAAGAGAAGGATTTAGGGGTCGTGAGTTCTGAGAGTCTCCAAATGGGTGAACCGTGCGGTCAGGCGGTAGGGAAAGCAAGTAGAATGCTTGGCTGCATAGCTAGAGGTATCACAAGCAGGAAGAGGGAGATTGTGAGCCCACTGTATAGAGCGCTGGTGAGACCCCATTTGGAATAATACTGTGTTCATTTCTGGAGACCTCACCTACAAAAAGATATTGATCAAATTGAACTGGTCCAAAGACGGGCTACAAAAATGGTGGACGCTCTTAAGCATAAAACCTATCAGGAAAGACTTCATGAACTCCATCTGTATAGTCTGGAGGACAGAAGGGAAAGGGGGGGGGACATGATTGAAACATTTAAATATGTGAAAGGGTTAAATAAGGTTCAGGAGGGAGGTGCTTTTAATAGGAAAGTGAACCCAAGAACAAGGGGGCACAATCTGAGGTTAGTTGGGGGAAAGATCAGATCAGGAAATATTATTTGACTGAAAGAGTAGTAGATGCTTGGAACAAACTTCCAGCAGACGTAGTTGTTCAATCCACAGTCACTGAATTTAAACTTGCCTGGGATAAACATAGATCCACCCTAAGATAAAATGCAGGAAATAGTATAAGGGCAGACTAGATGGACCAGGAGGTCTTTTTCTGCTGTCAAACTTCTATGTTTTTATGTGTGATTTTGTTTTTTGTTTTGCTCTTCAGAAGGTTCGGGATGTGTTGTGGGTTCTCTTTAAAATCTCGTGCAAATGCTGGAGGTTTTGCTTTTGTGTGGCCAAGATCCTTATTTCACTCAGGAGGGAACTGTGCCATTTTCCACACAGCTGGCTTTAAGGCTGTTTGTTGTGGCATAAGTCGAAGAGGCTGCTTTCTGTTCAAGTTTTGAACAAAAACAAAGGCAGCATCTCTAAACAAGGCAACTGTGTCAACACTAAAGTGATTAGCAACTTACCGTATTTCCATCACAGAGTCTTTGAACAGATCAAATTTATTATTATTATTATTATTATTATTATTAATAATAATAATAATAATAATTAGATTTGCATGCCGCCCCTCTCCGAGGACTCGGCGTGCCTCACAACAAAATACAAAGTCACAAATCGAATATATTAAAAACACATTAAAAAACATTATTTAAACCATACAACTGAGTCATACCATACATAAATCTACCGTAGCCTAGGGGTAACTCAGTTACCCCATGCCTGGCGACATAGGTGGGTTTTGCGTAGCTTACGAAAGGCAAGGAGGGTGGGGGCAGTCCTAAACTCCAGGGGGAGTTGATTCCAGAGGGCCGGGGCTGCCACAGAGAAGGCTCTTCCACTGGGTCCCGCCAGACGACATTGTTTAGTCGATGGGACCCGGAGAAGGCCGACTCTGTGGGACCATATTGGTCGCTGGGATTCGTGCGGCAGAAGACGGTCCTGGAGGTATTCTGGCCCGATGCCATGTAGGGCTTTATAGGTCATTACCAACACTTTGAATTGTGACCAGAAACTGATCGGCAACCAGTGCAGTGCAAATTCCTTTACTCCTTCCCTCCATCTTAGTTTTTCTCCTCCATTCTCTGTCTGGATTTGTTTCTCCTGTTGCAATAGTCTTTCTGGCAAATGTCTTTCCACACCATTAGATTTCCCAATGAAATATACGAGAATTACCTTCAGTGGTAGCAAGGAGCTATAAGGACATAAAACATGCAGAAAATGAATTATTAACTTTCCCATCCAACCAGCGACGGCTGTTATGTTTTGTGTTATAACCCATTAACCCCGAGACGAGGAGAGGCAACCGATTAAAACAAACAACGGCACCCACAACCAAAACAAGGCCAGAAACGTCAGGGTATCTTCTTGGCAACGTCGTCTTTCAAGCTCGAGAAACTCTGGATTACAAAAGCGAAACCACGGAGGAGAAAATAAATTGCCGAGGTTTGCACGATTCTGCACCTAAATTGAGACCCTGCAACAGTCATTAGTGAATGGAAATTAGGGGGAAGAATAAGAGGTGCATATTTGCGGGAAGTTTCTCAGCTTTTTCAAGGTTTAGAGCAGGACTGTCCAACCTTGGCAAGTTAAAGACTTGCGGACTTCAACTCCCATAATTCCCCAGTCAACTATGCTTAGGTATGAAAACTGACTGGGGGTCTGTAGACCAATCACCAGGAGATGGTGAGTTCTGGTCCTGCCTTAGACATGGAAGTTGACGGGATAACTTTGGACCAATCACCAGGAGATGATGAGCTCTAGTCCTGCCTTAGACATGGAAGTTGATTGGATAACTTTGGACCAATCATCAGGAATTGGTGAGTTCTGCCTTAAACATGGAAGCTGACTGGATAATTTTGGACCAATCACAAGGAGATGGTGAGCTCTAGTCCCGCTTTACATATGGAAGCTGACTGGATAACTTCGGACCAATGTTTTTTAAATATTGGATTTGTCACTTGTCATTATTGTTGTGAGCCACCCCGAGTCTTCGGAGATGGGCGGCATACAAATCTAATAAATTATTATTATTATGAGTGAGTTCTAGTCCTGCCATGGGCAAGGAAGCCAGCCAGATGAAAAGAAAGGAAGGTAGACAGGATTGGAACAGGATTGGATTGGAAAGGCTTGAAATAGTCCAGCCATGAGGACAGATGGCTGATGATAGTAAGTGTTGGCAAAAGAAGCCCACTTCCATCCACCAGGCATGTGGATTTGACCAGCTGCTTGAGCTAAGCTTTTTCAGAAGGGTCTTTGCCTTCACACGATCAAGAAGATGATAGCAAAACTACTCCTTCTGGGAGAAGATGTTGCAGAATGGCTATGCCTAATTGTGACTTAAAAGGGAGACATGAAATGATTTCAAAACTCTACATTCCCCTGCTCTGTCAAGCTTCCGCTCTCGTAGCCCGAGGGGGATTTGACAGAAAGGAAAGCAACGAAGCTCAAAATGTCAACAGTCCTTTTCTGAAAGACCACCTGGAATAGAAAGAGGGGAGACGATGCTCAGCAGATATTATGGGCTACCCTCCCTCCCTTCCTCCCTTTGAGATCAACCCCGCCCAGAGCAATCAAGGGAATACTAAGGAGCTGGGATCCAAAAAACCCACTCAAAAGCATTGGCTTTGCTCACTGTTGACGCAAAAGACATAGTGAAAAATAATCCTTGCTAATTCCAACCTTTGCCGGGGTAGCACAGTGGTTAGAGTGCAGCCCTGAAGGCTACTTCAGCTGACTGCTAGCAGTAGTTCAGCAGTTTAAATCTCACCACCGGCTCAAGGTTGACTCAGGCTTCCGTGCTTCTGAGGTGGGTCAAACAAGGACGCAGATGGTTGGGGGCAAGAGGCTGATTCTGTAAACAGCTTAGAGAGGGTTGTAAAAGCACTATGAAGCAGTGTATAGGTCTAAATGCTATTGCAATTGCTATGCTATGACTAAAGGCCTGGAGACTAAAATATTTGAAGAATGGTTGCAGCATATATAGTAAGTATAAATGCTATTGCTATTGCTGATCACCCAGAAATACCTGGGAGAAAAGTTGCTCATTGACCCCACTTCCCTATTCTGATGTGCCCTGCTTCTAGATCAGGGATGGTGAACATTTTTTTCCATTGGGTGCCGAAAGAGCCATGCATGCAAGTGCTCACACCCATAATTCAATGCCTGGGGAGGGCGAAAACAGCTTCCCCCACCACCTGGAGGCCCTCTGTAGGCCAGGAATGGCCTGTTTCCCAACTTCTGGTGGGCCCGGTAGGCTTGTCTTTCCTCCCAGGAGATTCCTAGAGAGGCCCCAGAAAGGCTTCAACCCGCCTTTTCCAGCTCTGTTTCCTCCCAGGAAATTCCTAGAGAGGCCCCACAGAGGCTTCAACCTGCCTTTTCCGGCCCTGTTTCCTTCCAGGAGATTCTTAGAGAGGCTCCACGGAGGCTTCTCCCTGCCTTTTCCGTTTATAGTTTTGGAGGCTCGGGTTTGTAAGTGGAAAATGGTTCTTGAGAAAAGGCAAAAAAAATCTTGAACACCGGTTCTTATCTAGAAAAGTTCGTAAGTAGAGGCATTCTTAGGTCGAGGTACCACTATATTTCTCTCCTGCAACACAGAAAATGCCCAATCCAAACTCCAAGCCTATCAGATGGATTGGGCTAAGGAGATGGAATAAGGCAAGCTCAGGGAAATTGTGGACCCAGGTCTCCTGCCAATTTCAAGCCAACACTTCATCAACCCCCTTCTCCCTAAACAAACATGAATTAACAGTTGCCAGCCCGCAGGACCGGATCGATAAACAAGCTAGCAAGCTCAGCTACCAGCTTTGCATGTGAATGAGGCAGGGATGGAACAAATGATTGTAGGCAGGGGGGCGGTGATGGGCTACCAAAATTTTTACTACCACACCGTGGGCGTGGCTTATGCATTTTGTTTCAACATCTTTCAGTGCAAATTGGGTGCTCTGGGGTGGAGCTCCAAATTTTGCTACCGGAACTGCATTCCTGACCATTCCCATAGGAGCCCATCACTGCAGCGGGGGCAGGGTTTCACATAATTTAACAACCAGTTCGCCCCAGCACTGAGAATGTGCATATATACTTTGCTTGTGCATGCATGTGCACCAGTGGTGAAATCCAAATTTTTTAATAACAATTGTGTGGGCATGGCTTGATGGGAGTGGCAGAGGAAGGATACCGCAAAATCTCCATTCTCACTCCAGGGGGAAGGATTTATTTATTTTGTTTATTTATGTATTTGTCAAACAATTATAGGATGGTAATTTGTACAAATAAAACATTAGATAAGTAATGATAAAAAGTAACGATAGAAGACAATAAGACAGGGATGGTAGGCACAATGGTGCACTTATGCACGCCCCTTACAGACCTCTTAGAAAGGGGGAGAGGTCAATTGTAGATAGTCTAAGGTTAAAGGTTTTGGGGTTAAGCGTAGAAACCACAGAATCAGGGAGTGCATTCCAGGTGTTGATCACTCTATTACTGAAATAATATTTTTTGCAGTCTAGTTTGGAGCGGTTGACATTGGGTTTAAATCTATTACGTGCTCGTGCGTTGTTGCGGTTCAAGGTGAAGTAGTAGCTAACAGGTAGGACATTTTGGTATATGATTTTATGAATTATAGTTAAGTCGGAACGGAGATGATGGAGTGGTAAGTTGTCCAATCGAGGAATTTCCATTCTGGCGGAGTCAGGTATTTTGTTGTGAGAAGAGGAGTGAAGGACTCTTCTTGTGAAATATTTCTGGACTCTCTCATTTGTGTTGATGTCAGATGTGGAATGTGGGTTCCATACATGGGAGCTGTATGCTAAGTTTGGCCTGACAAAGGTTTTGTAAGCTCTTGTTAGCAGTTCAATATTACCAGAGAAGAAGCTGCGAAGGTTCTTGTAAAAAAAGGATGTTGTACTATCTCCATTCTGCTCATGATAGCAGTCTTCCAATACTTTCAAGGGGCTGGCATAGCATTCCAGAGGAAGGATACTGCAAAATCCCCACTCCCACCCCGATCCTGGGGGAAGGATATTGCAAAAATTTCCATTCTGCTCATTGTTGTGGTTAGCTCTGGCCCAGCTCCTGCCCCAAGGACTGTGGATGTGGGGGAAACATCCACATGCTGCAGGCCTGTTTTGCCCCCGGTGGAATCTGCTGATGAAGGCTCCTCTGACCAAGAAGACATGAGTGACAGGGAGGAGGAGAGTGGGGCAGACAGCTCAGAAGGAGATCAATTCTCTAACTCCTCCTTGGATTCGGAACAAGAGTTAATGATACAGCCACGCATGCGGAGAGCGATGCATAGGCAACAACAACTGAGAGATTATTATCAAAGAAAATGAGGCCACCTGTGGTTGGGTGGGGCTGTGGTCATTAGTGAGGCTGCTATAAATAGCAGCCTGTGGGTTTGGCCATTGTGGAGGATTATCTGATCCTTGTGTTTCGTGACTGCTTTACTGACTTTGACCTTTTGTGGGCTGATTTTTCCCCCGCTTTGAAACTAAACCAGAGCAAAGTGTGTGTCACTTTGTGAAAGAAGAAGGACTGTGAATTGCCTCACAGCTGCAAGCTAAGTATCACAGAACTGATAAGGGACTTGTACAAATTACCAGTTTGTTCGGAGACGAGTGCTCTTTGATATACCAAAAGAGGGCTTGGTTTAAGTGAATTTTCATTATAAAGAACATTGTTTTGAATTTTCAAACGTGTGTGTGTCTGAAATTTGTACCTGTGAATTTTTGGGAGGAGTCTACCAGAGAGCCCGACAGAACAGTTCATGATAGCAGTGGCTGCCCCCCGCCCCCTCACTCCAAATCACCAGGAGTAGAACATGACTCTTCATCCCGCAGTGGAACAATGGAGGAGATGGAAGGTGATTGCAAGAAATATTTCCCCTCCAAATGAGATCAATCTCCTGTGATCAAGTGGAAATCTATGCTTCAAGTACTTTATTTACTCTCTTTTTTTAGGACATGTAAACCTGGAGGATAAGTAATAACCATTTCTTTTCATATTGATCAGACGATTATGTTTTCTGACAAAGAAATCACTGCCTGAAACACTCAGATTTTTCTAAGACGGAGCATTTAAAGCAGATGGACTACCATTGAGACTGTGAGTCTATGACAAGCCCATCTCTCAAAGATGAAACTGGAGAACCAGTAGCGTTTTCCTACTTGTATCGCCGACGCCATCGTACCACTACAAATCGGTGGTGAGACTACACTTGGAGTCCTGTGTACAGTTCTGGTCACGGCACCTCAAGGAGGATATAATGGAACTGGAAAAGGTGCAAAAAAGGGCAACAAGAATGATCAAGGAAATGGAGCACCTCCCTTATGAAACCAGGTTGATCTCTTCAGCCTTGAAAGACGGCGTTGAAGGGGTGACTTAAAATAATGCATGGGATAGAAAAGGTGGATAGAGAAAATTTCTTTTCTCTATCACACAATACTAGGACGAGGGGGCCCTCTCTAAAGGTCACAGGTGAGAAAGTGAGGATTAGCAAGGATTATTTTTCACTATGTCTTTTGCCTAAACAGTAAGCCTGGATTCTGGCACCATCTTTCATTGGTCACATTACCACTCCCACCTCATTGTCTCTGGTGACCCATGGGATTTTGCGCGCAAGTTTCAAGGATTCCAAAAGGGTTAGGAAAGGCAAGGGCAACAAAGGAGTTTGATGTCAGGGAAAATCTGATTTCAGAACATTTAATCTCCGCAAATGTGCTGGCATTCATACCTGGACCGGGAGTCACTGCTCACTGTCACTCATGCCCTCATCACCTCGAGGCTCGACTACTGTAATGCTCTCTACATGGGGCTACCTTTGAAAATTGTTCGGAAACTTCAGATCGTGCAGAATGAAGCTGCGAGAGGAATCATGGGCTTCCCCAGGTATGCCCATGTCACACCAACACTTCACAGCCTGCATTGGTTGCCGATCAGTTTCCAGTCACAATTCAAAGTGTAGGTTATGACCTATAAAGCCCTTCATGGCATCGGACCAGAATATCTCCGAGACCGCCTTCTGACGGACAAATCCCAGCGACCGCTAAGATCCCACAGAGTTGGCCTTCCCGGGTCCCGTCAACGAAACAATGTCATCTGGCAGGGCCCAGGGGAAGAGCCTTCTCTGTGGTGGCCCTGACCCTCTGGAATCAATCCCCCCTGGAGATTAGGATTGCCCCCACCCTCCTTGCCTTTTGCAAACTCCTTAAAACCTACGTCTGCCATCAGGCATGAGGAAATTGATTTCCCTGGGCCGTTTCCGTTTTATGTATGGTTTGTCTGAGTGGTATGACTGTTTTTTATATTAAAGGGTTTTAAGTTGTTTTTAACTATTGGATTTGTACTGTTTTCTTGTTGTGAGCCGCTCCGTGTCTTCGGAGAGAGGCAGCATACAAATCTAATAAAATAATAATAATAATAATAATAATAATAATAATAATAATAATAATAATAATAATTCAATCAGTAAGAAGTTTTTAATTCAGCAATCAAAGTTAGCTCTGGTTTAGGACCAGATCTGCCTAAGAGGCCTCCATCTTTTCCTAGACTTGTTAAAACCAAAGGAAGGGGAGATTTTTTCAAGTTGCTGGGGGAAAAAATTCTCTTTCTTACACCACCTGCATCAAACAGGCAGTCGATTTTCAAAAGTGTGCTTTCATAATGCAACTTTAACACAGCAGCTACTGGGCTGCTTCTGCCATCCAATCTTCAGTGTAAGCACCCAATACCATTTATCACATCTTGTGTTTGTGCCTCTCTCTCTCTCTCTCTTACTTTTATGTACATTTCCTTGAAATATTATCAATAATCTTTTCAATTCCGGGAATGAAACCGCTTCCCCAGTCATCTTTTCATCTGCTGCAGCAGAGATTAAATTGCAATTTTCAGGTGATGTAGTCACAAATCCACCTACATCCCCCCCCTTTTTTTTTTCTTCTTCCTCTCCTTTTGTGGGTGCAAAGTTGTGCTTCCATAATTCCTACCGATGGGCTTTCTAGCAAGTTTATCTTTTGTGTCATCAAGGCCCTGCCATGCTGGCTCGCTATCTCTGCTCCGAATTGAACGGCATACAAATTGAAACCCAGAGGTCGCCCAGAAGTCCCTCCCGCCTTGGCTACCGACAAAGAAAACGTGAATAAATGTTGGCGGAGAATCAACGGACGAGAAAAGCAAACGTGCCCGAATTCCTTCGGAAGGATTTTTTTTTAACATCTGGGCGTTTGCCAAGGAGGTGCCACATCAGGGCATCATTCACTCCGCAGAAAAAGAGAGGCTGAGACAAAATTAGCCCCGGCGTGCTTTGAAGGAGGCAGCTGCACAACTTGTAGATATAAAAGCTCCTTGACATATTTTTGGCGACTCCGAAAAACTCCTTTCCTTTCTTTCGCAAGGTTCCATATGCTTTTCCTGAGCGGCGCCCTGCAAATCAGCTTTTGCGTTTTCATTTCTGCCAACAAACGAGGAATTTCGGAGATGGTGGAAAGTTGGTTGGCTAATCACACACACACACACACACACACACACACACAGAGTAAATAAAAGGGGATGACTGTGCTTCATGATTTCCAATGAGGGTTTTTTTCCCATTTGTTAAAAAGGGCAATTAAGCTAAGATAAGGATTTGGAGATGTACCTGAAACAAATAAGGATATATGAAAATTGACAATTAGCATTGTTAAAGGTCTCTTTGGCCCCAAATTTACTAGATGTGTAAAAGCAATTGATGATGAGAATAGAATAGAATAGAATTTTTATTGGCCAAGTGTGATTGGACACACAAGGAATTTGTCTTGGTGCATATGCTCTCAGCGTACATAAAATAAAATATACATTTGTCAAGAATCATGTGGTACGACACTTAACGATTGTCATAGGGGTCAAATAAGCAATGAAGAAGCAATATTAATAAAAATCTTAGGATATAAGCAACAAGTTACAGTCATACAGTCAACATGGGAGGAAATGGGTGATAGGAATGATGAGAAAAACTAGTAGAATAGAAGGGCAGATTTAGTAGAAAGTCTGACAGTGTTGAGGGAATTATTTGTTTAGTAGAGTGATGGCGTTCGGAAAAAAACTGTTCTTGAACCCATGGTTCAACCCTAGGCTACAAATGTTCTAATTGATCCATAGCTATGCTGGTTGTGGAATTCTGGGATCTGAAATTCAACCCATCCAATTACCAAGCCTGGGAACTAGTCATCTACAAATAGTTTGGTAACTATTTCCTTTCTTTCTCTGTTATAAAAAAAAGAAAGAGAAGACGGTGCCCCCCCCCCCCCTAATGGCTCCTTCTTTTCCTTGGCTTAACTCAGGCTCTCCTTTTTCAAGGTGGTATAAACTGCTAGGACAGGCAGTTTATTCTCCACGATAAGTGGGACTTTCTATGATTCATTACTTCCAGGGAGAAAACTTAATTTCTTCTAAGGGAAGTGAAAGTATTTCATCTATATCGGGATTTTCTTGGCATCTGAGAGGAGTCAGAAAATGAACCAATAATCTGACAGCAATCGCAAAGAGAGAGAAAAGAGAAGAAAATCACCTTCTGTCTATTCCACACACACACACACACACACACACACACACGTCTGCAAAGTTCTTGCCTGCTGGGTAGTGGTTGGAAGACAAAACTATCAATACGGCGGATAGGTGGTGAGGCTGCCACCAATTGTCATGACACAACAAAACTCCTCCCAGGCAAAAGCTGGAGGGCAGAGATGATGATGAGGGCAATGGAAGGGTCCAGAGGGAAGCAAAACTAAAATGAAGAGGGTAGGACATATTTTTCTCCAAATCCTTTAGACACAGTGGTCCTCCACCTTTCTAATGCTGCAATACAGTTCCTCATGTTGTGGTGACCCCCAACCATAAGTCTAGCTCCAATTCTCCCAACAGAGCTTTAAGCTGATTGGCAGGGAGGCCAGAGGGACACCCCCACTGTATACGACTGATTGGTCGGATTGTAAAAATATGTTCCAAGGCGCCAGAGGAAGGAAAGAAGAGGAGAGAGAGGGAAGGAAGGAAGGAGTCATGCCTTGCCCTAGGTGACTACGGAAGGAAGGAAGGAAGGAGGGAGGGAAGGAAGGAAGGAGTCATGCCTTGCCCTAGGTGACTACGGAAGGGAGGGAGGAAGGAAGGATGGAAGGAAGGAAGGAAGGAGTCATACCTTGCTCTAGGTGACTACAGAAGGAAGGAAGGAAGAAATGAAGGAAGGAAGAAAAAGAGAGAGGGAAACAAAGGGAGAAAGAAAGATAGAAAGAAGGAAGGAAAGAAAGAAAGAAAGAAAGAAAGACAAAAATTCTACATCCTGCCCAATTCAAGTTGGTGCAGGCAGGGAATTCCCCAAACCTCAATTAAGAAGCCGAAAAGGGTGGCTCTTGAATCAGGAACCCATGACGAGACAGGCCTGGAATTTGCAGGGTGGGTTTGTATTCCAAAGCACCCTTGTTCCATTCTGCCCTGCACGCTCCCTGCAAAGGAGAAGCGATTTGCATATATAGCTTCCCTGGAAATTGGCTTCTGACTTATTTAATCTCTACCCAGAGGAAATGGTTGCAGTTAAATGGGCTTATGAGGAAGGTGCTGCAGATGGGCCTTTCAGGGGAAAGAAAGAGAGCCTCAATGAAGATTTATGCCCCAAATTACCATGTAAATATCTCAACCATTTGCGGCTCTCCATCACTCTCCAGCTCAGATTGTCTTTTAAAATGGATTTACTGATGGAGAGGCTTCAAATCCCAGAACTGGCTCCCAGAAAGAAACACACACAGAGCCCAGGAGAAAAAAAACAGTGTGTGTGTGTGTGTGTGTGTGTTCATGTGTGTGTGTGTAAAAGCTCCATGTGTAAACAGGGTATTGAAAACAGGAGCATCACCACATTTATCGCTACGGGTGATGTGCTAACAGATCTGCAGCTGTCAATCGTGCGCAGCCTTTCCAGATTATTATCCCGAGGTTGAGAAAGGCTTCCTCTTTCCTTATTCAGTACTCTCCCCCCCTCCCCCAATTTCTTTCTTTCTTTCTTTCTTTGGTTAATAATCTGTATTGATTTTATTTGCTTGCTATCTTTCTTTCCTGCTGTATAATTTCTTAAAATAAGATGCGCCGTAATAGCTTTTGTGATTTTTCCTGTCTCGGCGCTAGATGAATACATCCATTTAGATTCTATTAAACGAAGCCCGGTGAAAGAATTCGGGAGGGGGTGGGTGGCAGGGGAGAGAAATGCAGAAGAGGTGGGAGGAGGGGAAGGGAAGGAAGGAAGGAAGGAAGGAAAGAGAGAGTGGGACAGGCAGAGAAGGAGGGCGGGAGAGGGAAAGAAGGAAGGAAGGAAGGATAGAAAGAAGGAAAGAAGAAGGAAAGAAGGAAAGAGAGAGTAGGACAGACGGAAGCAGAGAAGGAGGGAGGGAGAAAAAAGGATTCTATTAAACGAAGCCCGGTGAAAGAGTTCAGGAGGGGTGGTGGTGGGGGAGAGAAATGCAGAAGAGGTGGGAGGAGGGGAAGGAAGGAAGGAAGGAAGCTCGGTCTCTGAAAGGAGAAGGGAAGAAGAAGGGAATGGAAAAGGAAGCAGGGAGGTTGCGTCGCAAAGGACCGTTCCTCCCGCTTTGGACTGGTTCGGTTGAAATGGTAGCAGTGGTGGGCTGTATCTGGTACGGGGCCACACGGTAATGTGGTAGCGAAAATTGTGATGTGCACACAGCTGCGCATCCCGATGCATGCATGTGGCTCCGCATGAGATTCGGGTTCTGCGCATGTGCCGCAAGTGAAATCTCATGCAAGGCGTCAGGCATGGGAGATTTCACCTATTTTGGGCAGTTTTTTGCTTCTGTGCATGGACTCAATCACAGAATCATAGATAATCATAAAATCATAGAAGTTACAGAATCATAAACAATCATAGAATCATAGTCAATCATAGAATCATAGTCAATCATAGAATCATGGCCTCAATCATAGAATCATAGACTCAATCACAGAATCATAGATAATCATAGAATCATAGAAATTACAGAATCACAAACAATCATAGAATCATAGACTAAATCATAGAATCATAGACTCAATCACAGAATCATAGATTCAATCATAGACTTATAGAAACATAGAAACACAGAATCACAGAATTCTAGGAATTGTAGAAATCACAGAATCACAGACAATCATACTCATAGACTCAATCACAGAATCATAGACAATCATAGAATCATAGACAATCATAAAATTGTAGAAATTACAGAGTCATAAACGATCATAGAATCATAGACTCAGTCATAGAATCATAGACTCAATCACAGATTCATAGACACAATCATAGAATCATAGACACATAGAAACATAGAAACACAGACTCACAGACAATTATAGAACCATAGAAATTATCAAATCATAGACAATCATAGACTCATAGAGTCAACCACAGAATCATAGACTCAAGCATGAAATCGTAGAAACATAGAAACACAAAATCTCAGAATTCTAGAATTGTAGAAATTACAGAATCATAGACATAGACTCATGGACTCAATCACAGAATCATAGACTCATAGAAACATAGTAACATAGAAGCACAGAAACCATAGGCCTCGTTTCCAGATCTGGTCTCCCGTGATGAGTTTCCACTGCTTGCTTCTTATCTTGTCCTTAGTCAGGTCCTACGGAGAATGAATCAACACCCTCTTCCCTGTGACAGTCCTTCAAAGATTGGCAGGCTGCTCCCAGGCCCTCACTACCAGAAGAGGCTTGCGAGACGCATCATGAATTGGGACTTTCACGAGAGGCATCCATAATACTCCAGAGAGCTTGCCCTTCTACTACCAGAACTCAATCCTAAACCAATACCAAAGGATGCCGCAATAGGAATAAAGTCCAAAGGGCTTCCAGATGTTGGCTGCGCAATCCTTGGCCATTCGGGTGCAAGGTTGTTCTGTCTGGGTCACTCCGGAAGCTATGACCAACCCAAAATGATAAGCCAAACACACCGGTAGAATTCACACACAGTTTTATAATGAGAAAGAGAAAAATAACCAACAGAAAATGTCCTTACAAGTCAGGAAACACTGGAACTCCAAACAGATACACAGAGGCAATTGTCCATACAAAAACACAGGATTCTTGATGCCAAGACGAGGCTGTAGATAACAGACATACACCTCCCACGGATCTTCAAGACTGCTGGGCCACGAGCCAGGAACAGAAACGCTGAGAGACAACGCAGATTACAGCAACTCCACTCTGATAACACTCCGCACTGTTACAAGAGTTTGCCTGCCTTATAAACCCTTCCCTGCTAATGAGGACCACGCCCAAGCCCTGGTGTTCCTTATTCAATGCTGATAATATCTCTTCAGTTGCTGCCTCCTTTGATCTATGCGTCTCTGTCGCATATCAATGACAGCTTGTGCGTCCTCATCCAATGACTCTAGAGACTCCAAGCTACTGGCTTGAGAGAGCCCCTCCCCAGGGCTCCCAGGCCCCTCTTCCTCATCACATTCCTCTTCGCTCTCATCCTCCCCCGGGCATGGAGCCAGCAGAGATGCAGCTGGTCTTTCATCTGCCTCAGGCTGAACCACAACAGTTGTCCTCCAAGGTCCCACAACCCTTAGAGAGCCACAGATCCTGCAGTCCACGTATAACTCTCTTCTCCAGCAGATTATTCCAGGATTCACCGAGGGACTTGGCCCTCCCTGCTGTGTGGCATCACCTGGCTCTCGAAATGATGCCTCCTCAAATAATTGCTTCCAGCCCCACTTATTTGTGCTGCTGTGTATTCTCCATAATGACTTTCCCCCACTTAGTGAGTCTAGTGGGAGGACAGGCTTCTGCCAGAGTTCACAAGATCGCTAGGAGTTTCTCCACATCACCCTCCTAAATGGGCTTTTTTGTTTCAGGCAACAACTGCCAGGGCTGAACCCTGCCTTCAGAAAAGACTGTTATTCTGATTACAACCCTATTGTAAGGTTTCATCATGTCCTCCAGTTTCGCTGACAAGGGGATCAATTATCTTGGTCTGAGACAATCAACACAGGAAGATCTTTTGCAGCAAGCAACCCTCAACCTGGTAGATGGGAGTGAATCAGAATAATAATGTGCTACAAATAATATGAAGAAGCCTCATTTGAGAGCCGTGCTTACCAAGAGGAGTAAAACAAGAGTAGTCTTTTTTTTAAAAAAAAAAAGAAGAAAGGGAGGGAGGAGAAATAGAGAGGCAGAGACGTGTCCAGATGAGAAGGATGACATTTGAAAATTCCACGTAGGAACCAATTTTCACTGCTTTCGCTCCCTGTATATGTACATTGATCCCCCGATCATTGCGAGGGTTCCGTTCCAGGACCCCTCGCAATGATCGGTTTTGCGCGAAGTAGCGCTGCGGAAGTAAAAACACCATCTGCGCTTGCGCAGATGGTGTTTTTACTTCCCAGCAGCGAGGAGCCGAAGATTGGGGTTCCCCCCCGCCCACGCAAACTCCTCGCTGCTGCCGCGCCCGCCGCTCGCCCTCCCTTCGCCCGGCCACCCGCCGTTCGCTCGCTGCTTGCCCGGCCACCCGGGTTCGTTTGGCTTCGGGACATGCCGGCGGCGACGTTTTAAAACAGCCGCGCGGCTTCCCAACTTAGTCCCGAAGTCAAAGGCGAACTTCGGGACTCAGTTGGGAAGCCGCGCAGCTGTTTTAAAACGTCGCCGCTGGCATGTCCCGAAGCCAAACGAACCCGGGTGGCCGGGCGAGCAGCGAGCGAACGGCGGGTGGCCGGGCGAAGGGCGGGCGAGCGGCAAACGGCCACCCACCGCTCGCCCGCCCTTCGCCGCTCGCCCACCCTTTGCCCGGCCACCCGCCGTTCGCTCGCTGCTCGCCCGGCCACCCGGGTTCATTTGGCTTCAGGACATGCCGGCGGCGACGTTTTAAAACAGCCGCGTGGCTTCCCAACTGAGTCCCGAAGTCGCGCGGCTGTTTTAAAATGTCGCCGCCAGCATGTCCCGAAGCCAAACGAACCCGGGTGGCCGGGCGAGCAGCGAGCGAACGGCGGGTGGCCGGGTGAAGGGCGGGCGAGCGGTGAACGGCGGGCGAGCCGGGCGAACAGCGGGTGGCCGGGCGAAGGGCGGGCGGGCGGCGAAGGGCGGGCGAGCCGGGCGAACGGCGGGCGAGCCGGGCGAACGGCGGGCGAACGGCGGGTGGCCGGGCAAAGGGCGGGCGAGCGGCGAACGGCGGGTGGCCGGGCGAACGGCGGGCGAGCGGGTGCTGGGGGGGGCTTCGCCCTCCCGCCAGCAAGAGGGGGAAGACCCAGGGAAGCCGCCCAGCAGCTGATCTGCCCGGCGCCATCTATGCATGCGTGCCCATAGAAAAAAAGGGCGCGCATGCGCAGATGGTGTTTTTACTTCCGGGTTCAAAAATCGCCATATAGCCATTTCGCAATGATCGGGCTCGCAATACCCGGGGGATCACTGTATATACAGTGGTACCTCTACTTACGGACTTCATTCGTTCCGTGACCAGGTTCTTAAGTAGAAAGGTTTGTAAGAAGAAGCAATTTTTCTCATAGGGATCAGTGTAAAAGCAAATAATGCATACGATTGGGAAAACCACAGGGAAGGTGGAGGCCCTGTTTCCTCCCAGGAGATTCCTAGAGAGGCCCCACGGAGGCTTCTCCCCGCCTTTTCCATCCCTATTTCCTCCCATGAGATTCCTAGAGAGGCCCCACGGAGGCTTCTCCCCACCTTTTCCAGCCCTGTTTCCTCTCAGGAGATTCCTAGAGAGGCCCCACGGAGGCTTCTCCCCTCCTTTTCTGGCCATGTTTCCTCCCAGGCGATTCCTAGAGAGGCCCCACGGAGGCTTCTCCCCACATTTTCCAGCCCTGTTTCCTCTCAGGAGATTCCTAGAGAGGCCCCACGGAGGCTTCTCCCCGTATTTTCTGGCCCTGTTTCCTCCCATGAGATTCCTAGAGAGGCCCCACGGACGCTTCTGCCCACCTTTTCCAGCCCTGTTTCCTCTCAGGAGATTCCTAGAGAGGCCCCACGGAGGCTTCTCCCCACATTTTCCAGCCCTATTTCCTCCCATGAGATTCCTAGAGAGGCCCCACGGAGGCTTCTCCCCACCTTTTCCAGCCCTGTTTCCTCTCAGGAGATTCCTAGAGAGGCCCCACGGAGGCTTCTCCCCACATTTTCTGGCCCTGTTTCCTCCCAGGAGATTCCTAGAGAGGCCCCACGGAGGCTTCACATTTTCCAGTTATAGTTTCGGAGGCTGGGGTTTGTAAGTGGAAAATGGTTCTTGAGAAGAGGCAAAAAAAATCTTGAACACCCGGTTCTTATCTATAAAAGTTCATAAGTAGAGGCGTTCTTAGGTAGAGGTACCACTGTATTTTGCAGTTTTAGACTAGCAAAGCATCTGTTCTGCATTTGTTTATTAATTCAGTTTGGGAGGCAATCTCATCTCCAAAAGACTCTGGACAGTGGACAGCAGAAAAAACTACAACAGAAACCAAGCATATATGAGAGGTGGTGGTGCAGCCAAATGAGTCGGCTAAATCTAAAACCCTAATTGGTTGCATCTCCTACCTCGACTACCTGGGATGGCTGGGCAGCTTTTTCCCAGGGACACCTGGGCTGTTGTGTCTCTCAAGGATGCAGTACCACACTTCCTCTACCTCTTCAGGGATGGCAGTGCAACCAATCAGCTCCGGGGTCCAATCCAATCTTAGGGCGAACAGGAATGCGCCCGGCAATGAGTCAGAAGGTTTACTGAATTGCAGACGCCTTTCAGCGAAAGAGAAAGCAACTTATTCTGAATTCCCCTTCTTTTCACAAAGGACTTAGCATTCTGCCTGGGTAGCTACCGAATGCCGAATTACTGCTGGGAGAAACATAACTTGGAAAGGTGGAATTTGGCCAGCGTCTGAACATCAACACCCCATGTACAAAATTGATGCAGGTCTTGAATTTCTTTAACTAATGGGGAACTGGCATAGCAGCATCTCCTGTCACACTGACCTTCCTTCGAGTGACGGAAAGACAGGTTCTTCTCATTAACTGCTACCTCCTTTGATTGGACGAGTCAGTTATATAACTGATATTTAACTGATCCCTGGGAAGGGAGAGAGAGAGAGAAAGAGAGAGAAAGAAAGAGAAAGAAAGAGATAGAGTTAGAGGGAGAGAGAGAAAAAGAAAGAGAGAGAGAGAGAAAGAGAGGAAGAGAGAGAGAGAAAGGAGAGACATAAAGATAGAGAGAAAGAATGAGAGAGAAAGAGTGAGAGAGAAAGAGAAAGAGAGAGAAATAAAGAGAGAAATAATGAAAGAGAAAGAGAGAGAAAAAGAAAGAAAGTGAGAGAGTGAAAGAGAGAGAGAGAAAGAAAGAGAGAGAAAAAGAAAGAAAGAGAAATGGAGAAATAAAGATAGAGAGAAAGAATGAGAGAGAAAGAGAGAAAGAAAGAGAGAGAGAGAAAGAGAGAGATCATCCCTAAAAGCTTAGGGTTATGGGTGAACTTTGACACAATTAAGGGAATGAGGAGGAAGTAAGGACCTTGGATAAAAGTACCAAATTTGGGATATTTGTTTATGGAATTTTGGACAGAAATATATAATTACATATGTTTCGATATTATGCTTTAGGTATGGATGTTGGGGTAAAGCTGGTGAAAAGATAAATAATTCTTTTTTAAAAAAAGAGATAAGGGGTGCAAAATTGCTCAAAATCCAGTTTCGACATTGCCAACCCACCTGAAAATGGATGGGCTCCGTTTGAATTTTCCACTGAGGTGTGGCAGGTGCCCATCTAATCCTCCAGCTGACCGGAAGGCCCTTAATTGGATTCAATATCCTGAATTCGATTCAATTCGGAGATTCTGGGCGAAGAGGTCGAATTGATCCAACTGCCAATGGATCTTCAAAGGGAAGATTTGTGGACTCCAATGATTAGACATCACTTCCAATTGCTGTCCTGTCGTTCCCCTGTAGATGCTTTTAATTGTGTAGCTGTATTTTCAGACTCTCTGCTTTGTTTAGCAGAAAAAAACTGTTCTCTGCTTGTCTTCAGAGTCGTACAGAAAGCTGAATATATATAATCAGATTCATAAAATCCAGTCAGTAACAGAGCAACCCTCTCTCTCTCTGAAGGCTGCATCCTAACCATCCAACAAAGACAGCTGAGTTCCTAGTTTAATTACAGTTTTCATGGCTTTGTGCAACCAACAAAGAGATTGCAGGTAGATCTCAGTTTAATGAGCACAATCGGGGCAGAAGCAAAGACTTTGTTAAATGAGCCGCACTTGATTTTAAGCCTATTTTTTTGCCATTTGGTAAAAAGAATCAGAATACTAAATATAAACTTGGAGGAATTGAACGTATGGATGACCCTCACTCTGTCAAAGACCTTGGAGTACTCATACCCAATGACCTAAGTCCTAGAGCTCAGGGCAACATTATTGCCAAAAAGGCTTTAAGAGTTGTTAACCTAATCCTTCGCAGCTTCTTCTCTGGTAATATTGATCTGCTAACCAGAGCATACAAAACATTTGTCAGGCCAATCCTAGAATGTAGCTCACCTGGATGGAACCCACATTGCATATCTGACATCAAGACAATCGAGAGAGACCAGAAATATTTCACAAGAAGAGTCCTTCACTCCTCCTTTTTCCTATGGGAAAATTGCTTCTTCTTACAAACGAACCTGGTCCTAGAATGAATTAAGTTCGTAAGTAGAGGTACCACTGTAATAATTCAAGACTTGGTTGTGCCACATGATTTGGATTCTGTGTTTCCTTGTGGGTGGGTTTTTAGAAAAAGCAAGGTGTCGCATTCCAAGGTTAATTGAGAACTTTTTCTGGCGGCTACTGTTCTACAGATCACACATCTGCTGGTCTATAACTGATAAGTCTTTGACATCATCCTACCTTGAGGGTTTGTCCCAGAACAGGAGGAAAGAAAAATGTACAGCGAGATTAGATCTTCCCCACCAGCTATGATGTTCAAACCACCGTGAATTGTGGTTCTGCTTGCAAGATTTATCCAATTTGGACAAACCGTCCAGCCTACTGTCATTTTATACCACATTCTTCTTCTTGTTGTTGTTTTAAGAAGAAGCAACACTCTACTTGTTTTCTCTTTTTTTACCTGGGGAATTGGCCTGACTTAAAACTCAGCCCTCTGTTTTATTCTAATTATAATTTTATTAAGTATTTTTTTTAAAAAAATGATAGATAACAAGAAAAAGGAGAAAAGGATGAATAAAACAGAAAAATGAATAAAATAGAAGCGTACAAGGATCAGACAACCAGGATGGATTTTTCAATAGCTAATGAATTAGTTTTAAGTAACTGGACATGTTCCGAAAAACAGAGGTCACGGTTAAAATCCAGACAATATATAAATATCAACAGCAGTAGTCAACACAGTATAAATCACAAAATGGGTTAAAAATTACTCTTCGTTCTATCCAGGTCTACCGAAGATCTGTTTTGATTTCACAGTTTTGGCTTCTGTTTGCAGAGAAATATTGGTATATAATTGCTCATCGGCGAATGGTGCAGATAGATCTGGGACCACTCAGGGATATGACTGATGACTGAACATTTTTCAGGCTAACTTGCAAATGTTGGAGTTACTATTTGCATGCCAACTAGAAATACTGATAGGATAGGATAGGATAGGAGAAGAGAAGGAGAAGAGAGGAGAAGAGAAGGAGGTGAGGAGAAGAGAAGAGAAAAAGAGAAGAGAAAAAGAGAAGAGAAGAGAAAAAGAGAAGGAGAAGAGAAGGAGAAGAGAAGATAATTCTTTATTGGCCAAGTGTGATTGGACACTCAAGGAATTTGTCCTTGGTGCAGATGCTCTCAGTGTACATAAAAGAAAAAGAGACACATCAAGAATCATGAGGTACAACACTTAATGATTTTCATAAGGGTCAAATAAGCAATCAGGAGACAATCATTAATATAAATCATAAGGATGCAAGCAACAAGTTACAGTGAAACAGTCGTAAGTGGGAGGAAATGGATGGGAAAAAACTAGTAGTAATAGTAGTGCAGACTTAGTAAATAGTTTGACAGTGTTGAGGGAATTATTTGTTTAGCAGAGTGATGGCGTTTGGGGGGAAAACTGTTCTTGTGTCTAGTTGCCTTAGTGTGGACTGGAAGGCCTCTGAGGTCCCTTTCCATATCTATTCCGATTAATGTTGGGAGTTGAAGTCCACAAGTCTTAAAGTTGCCATGGTTGAACACTCCTGCATCAAGCTACTGCAGGTAATATAGCAGCATTCAGGTGACTTATTTAAGCAACCAGTCTCTGCTTTCATTAGAAAACTCCTGCTAAACTTCTAATTCCTGATCTGCTTTTATGCAGAAAGCTGCACTAATCCCATAGCAAACTTGATGGATTCATGGCTATTTATACTTCCGAAGGGAGTTAACTGATCCAAACCGATAGTAGGATTAGACACGAAGTTTGGCCTTTAAGAAGCCTACTCTCATTTTTATCACACAAGGGCAAAAAGGAGAAAAAATGTACAGAAATTTCCTGCCGGGCCAAAGTATAGCTCTTTTTTACGAATCTCATTAGGAAACCAATTATACGGGTAACATCAACATCCCCATGTTTACAAGGGGAAATAGAAGGAAAGAAGGCAGAGTGTGTACAATTTTTATTTTCCGAAAATGAAGGCTGTTTCTTTCAAACACCTTTGCTTTCATAACTCGCACAATAAAAAACGCTCCCAGCCGAGTAAATGGTATAGGAAACCTAGGGGAAAATTACATTTCATTTTGTCATAACCGAGGGAGAGAGGTGATTATCAAATCAGTTTGTTACATATACCTGCTAAAAGTGAGAAACAGCCCTATTTACAAACTAACATGTAATTGGAAAACACAAGAGTTCTAAAATGTTAGCTTAGCAGGAACATTATACTTAGCTGTAGTTCTAATCATAATAATAATTCTGGAGCTAAATCTAACCTAAGGACTCCGATTTTATAATCCAATTAAAGCAAGGGTCTACTCATTAAACCTGGTTTGGAATTGTGGTCTCTTATTTGCTTATCTGCTGTCTCTTTAAAAAAAATGTTTTTTAAAAAGTAGGATCAGTTCTATTTAACAATAAAGCTAAGATCTGCATATAAATAAGACTACAATCTGTTTTAGGCATTATATTTATTTATTTATTTATTTATTTATTTGACTTCTATGCCACCCTATTCCCAATGGAACTCAGGGTGGCTTACAATATGAAAAAATACAATATAAAGGAAGTCAAACATTAAATTAAGACAGTATAACCCTATATTAAAACCTACAAGGCAAATAATCCAATATACATACAGACATTCCACTCACACACAATTTGGCCATGACAGATGTAATATTCATGGTTTCCATGCCTGCTGGCAAAGCCAGGTTTTCATGGCTTTTCAGAAGGCCACTTGGGTAGGAGTACGGACATCAGGGTGGAGTTCGTGCTATAATCTTTTATTTCTTTCAAAAAAAAAAAAGCTTGTGCACAATAAAAAGGTAGGATAGATGAGCACACTACATTTGAATTTAAAGGCTATGCGGAAGTAAGGGACTGGGAATATTTGAATATTTATCCTTTAGCCTCAGGATATTCTTGTAGAGTAATAGAATGGAATGGAATGGAATGGAACGGAACAGAGTAGAGTAGAATAGAATAGAATAGAATAGAATAGAATAGAATAAAGTTGAAAAAGTGCCCTCAGAGATAGAATGGAGGACATTAGTTCTGCAACCCAACAAGACCGACACAGACTTCAGAGAATAATCAGAACTGCAGAAAAAACAATGGCTGCCAACCTGCTTTCCATTGAGGACCTGTATACTGCACGAGTCAAAAAGACGGCGGGGAAAATATTTACACACCCGTCTCATCCTGGACACAAACCTTTTCAACTCCCACCCTCAAAACATCGCTACAGAGCACTGCACACCAAGATAACTAGACACAAGAACAGTTTTTCCCGAACGCCATCACTCTGCTAAACAAATAATTCCCTCAACACTGTCAAACTATTTACTAAGTCTGCACGACTATTACTACTATTTTTTTCCCATCATCCCATTTCCTCCCACTTGTGACGGCATGACTGTAGCTTGTTGCTTGTATCCTTAAGAGTTTTATTAATATTGATTGTTTCCTCATTGCGTATTTGACCCCTATGACAATCATTAAGTGTTGTACCACATGATTCTTGACAAATGTCTCTTTTTCTTTTATGAACACTGAGAGCATCTGCACCAAGACAAATTCCTTGTGTGCCCAATCACACTTGGCCAATAAAGAATTCTATTCTACTCTACTCTACTCTACTCTACTCTACTCTACTCTTTTCTCTTCTCTTCTCTTCTATCAATCATCCTAGTTGCTCTCCCAGAATAGCTAGCTGCGGAATTCTGGGAGTTGAAGTCTACAGGTCTTAAAGTTGCCAAGGTTATAGACAACACAAGTTTAAGACATTCTAGTAATGTTTGTGTGTGTGTGTGTGTGTGTGTTTATGTTGCCAAAAGCAAAGTATTTTTCAATTGTAGTAAGAACTCGGAGGAAAAATTATAACTGGAATTTCTCCTCTGAGGGCCGTGTTGAATCCTCTTTAGCAGCAGACTCCTTTTATTAGTTTTCTGCTTCATCCGGGGAATGAATTAAAAGCTGGGGCTCCAAGGGTATCCAGGGGCAAGGCAGGTTCCATGGGAATGGAGAGACGGATGTCTTCAAGAAATGGAATAGAAGATTTTTCTGCAAATAATCAAAATCTAGATTCCTGAAATACATGGCATCTGTCGGAATAATGACCGATGGAGTTTGACCAAGATGTCCTTGATGGTTTTAGCAAATTTGTTTTAGAAAAACCTTTAACGTCTGTCAAAATCAATAACTGCCTTTACAACTTGAGATGGTGTGACAATAGTTTTAAATCCAATGTATGGACTTTCACTGCAGTGGTGGGATTCAATTTTTTTAACAACTGGTTCTGTGGGCGTGGCTTATTTGGGGGCTTAAGAAGGGAGTTGACCCTGTAAAGTGGAAAAAAACCAAAAGGAGATTTCTTCTAATAACTGGTTCTCTGAACTGCTTAGAAATTAAATAACCTGTTCTAGTAAACCAGTGGGAACTGGTAGAATCTCAATTCAGCCTCACACACTCAAACTGGGCTTTTTAAAAAGAGGTGTGGCTGGAGCAGAGAAGATACACAGCCCTGGTCAATAGCCAGGATATATAAATTAAAATCCACTCATTGGATGATTGTAGGGCAGTTCTTTGTATCCTTAAGATTTTTATTAATATTGATTGTTTCTTCGTTGCTTATTTGACCCCTATGATGATCATTAAGTGTTGTACCTCATGATTCTTGATGAATGTATCTTTTTTCTTTTATGTACATTGAGAGCATCGGCACCAAAGACAAATTCCTTGTGTGTCCAATCACTCTTGGCCAATAAAATAATTCTATTTTATTCTATTCTATTTTTCAATCTAATTTACCCCATGATTATATAGCTAAATGACCAATAGGAGTAGAAGGGATGAGAACTGGTGTATAGAAAACACAACCTCGTTGACTTTTTAGAGGCATTTTGCCTTGAGTTCCTGCAGTAAAATGCATTCCAGAGACAAGTTACTGCCACTTTGCGCTACATTCTGCTTGTGTACAAAGGTCTAGGACGGGGTAGGCAAAGTTGGCTCTTCTATAGTCTGTGGACCTCAACTCCCAGATTTCCTGAGCCAATCATGAGCCAACTTTGCCTACCCCTGGTCTAGACCTTCTCACCACAGCCAACTTGCTGTGGCCAACACACCATGTCCAACCTATCATGGGAAAATTCACCAAACAGCCAACAGGCACAACGTGGTGGGACAAAAGTCACATAATATCAAAGAAGTGGTGGACAAGAATCATTAAAGTAAGGCTGTGGAAGGAGGGACAAAATGAAATGTGAATAGCAAATCAGAATCAAAACAAGGCTAGTTGTTCAACCTCCCGTCTGTATTTTAAAAATTAAAATACCGTAGGGTTTTTTGTTATCTTAAATGAATTAAATTTTGGAACAGGGAGTTGTCTGTAATGAGCTGTCCAATTCGATGTGTACAGAAACCACTTAGAGGTGTGGAAAGAAAGATCGTAGCTGCTCCGTTCTGCCAGATAGAAAAAGGGCACCACATGGTTTTGTAAAGACCCTTCAAAGGGGCACTTTACTCAAAGCTGTGCAGTGCGACATCCTGGAGGGTTCGACAGAAGTGTAATGATGACCCCAAAGAGTCACAGTTGGTCCAGGAGGGGATTTGGCAGCGAACTTTGCAAGGCAGCCGTTTAGCTCCTGCACGGGGAGCTCTGGAGAAAACTACATCTGTAGTGACAGATCTCCACAGATTAACATTGCTCAAAGGCTCTTGTCAGCATTCCTCGTAATTTGTATGTGATTCGCCGATGATGATCTATGTCTAAGTATGCCCAGCGTAGCAAAAATGCTGATGCATGGTTACATCCTGGATGCGCGCAGCTTCAGAGGAGAGATTAGTGATGGGGATAAGCATTGCAGAAGTAAAGATGGGTTGGTGTGAATTCATCCATCGCGCAAAGGGCCTTGGGGCAAGATGGGTGTGAGAAAAATATTCATGGAATAATTCCACAGGAGACAAATGAACAGAAAGAGATTTTTACTCCTTGATCAAGGAGAGCCAACTCATGTCAAAGATCCAAACTTAAGAAGGTAATTTACATCTTCATACATCCATTTTTTAACCCCAACCATGTTTGTCTCCCAGTATTCTGGAACCTCCCATTCATCATGACCCTAGTCATGACATACATACATCCATAATGTGTTTTTTCCTCTCTTTCTTATGGAAATTTGTGCAGGATTTCCCCAACCAGAAATCCCCTAGCCCCAATTTGTATCCTGTTTTGTATAAAGTGTAATTAAGATACAATGTCATATTGAATACATGTTTGCATAGGTGGATGGGGTGGATGAGAAGCGAAATGTCTTCAAGAAAAAAACACACAAATAAAATTCAATTACTTCTTGAAAAACCATCTTTCATGGTTCTGGTGGTTGTGTGGACTCTGGCCAAAGTAAAAGATTTGCAAAGTTGTCTTCTGGGTGTGTGCAAGATTCAGAAATTTCACAAGTTGGCACAAGCATATGATTTATTTCACTTGCTTACTTTCTTTCCCCTTAATGTTTAGATAAGTTATTTTGATGCTGGGATTATCTACATCTCTACCAGAATGTTTGAAATAGTAATCCATGCAATTCAGGGATTGAAAAGTTTTTGGATGGCTGGACACAGCTAATTCTGGATAGTGTGAAACTGTGACCTGGAGAACACAACAGACAGGCTCAGGAGTTGGAGGAGGGAAAAAAAAGATTTAGAAAGCAAGGACTTATTTCACAGACTACGATTTAATAATTTTTAGTAATCAGAGAATATGTGGATTCAATCACGGAGTGATGGGGAGACAAACTTGGTCTCCCAGGTGCAAAGAATCTGTGTTTGTGGGTTTCTAAGCAAAGCCTTTGATTTAGAAGCATTTATCACATTTTATGTAAGAAACAGCTGAGTCACTTGAAGCCTAAAATACCGAAGCTTTTAATTCTGAAAGTTCCTAATTCTAAATTCTTCCCTTATAGAATAAATGAAATTATTAATTCAGATAGGAAAACAACCATGTGAAAATCACTTGCCTTTCTCCCGAAAAGATGCTAAAAATTAAAATCGCATTTGCTAAAGATTTGGTGGGGGAAAGTGTGGTTCTCTTTGTAAAAAAAAAAAAAAAATTATGTTCCATTTAAATTCTCAAGGCACAGGTAATAAAGCAAGTGGAAGATGATTGATGAATGTCATCTTTGTGAAGTGTGAAGATGAAATGCAACAAGAAGACTAAGATATATGCTTTGGAAGACCATGGAATTTGAGCTGGCTATCTTTTTTTTTTAAAAAAAAATCTTTCTAACCTGCCAGGATGCAGAACTTAACTTCAGACTGATGCCTGAATATGAAGACATCATGAAGAAGCATTTTGATAAGTTTCTTAGAGATGTGAGTCAGGGCCAACCATGATCAAGTATTCGAATGGATTGAGGTGGCTGAACGTTGCCTAAGGTCGTTGCCTTCAGGACCACGGACAGCTCCTCGAATTGATTTTTGTCTGGTGGTGGAATTCTGGCTTTGCCTGCTTGGAAATGTTCACAATAAATCACATAAACTCATTTCATCTTCTTTCCTGGATCCTAAAAGGTGAAGGAGAAGCTGTTCCTCTCAACCATTAGATCTACATATTCAGTCTATAAGTAGGAGGAGAGGGAGGACATCAATGAAATGCATGCAGACGTAGCTAAATTCCTGGAGAATACGGGATGCATAACAATGATGATGGTGATGATGATGATGATGATGATGATGATGATGATGATGATAACAACAACAACAGCCATAGGGAAAAATCCCAAAAGTCACAAAGGGTCATTTCTACTAATGATCTCAACTAGGCAAGGTTTCCTTCCAGATAAAAGCAGGGAGGGAGGGAGAGAAAGAGAGAGAGAAGGAGAGAATGGAAGAGGGAAAGGGAGGGAGAGGGGAGAGGGAGGAAGAGGGAAAGAGAGAGGAGAGGAGAAGAGAGGGAGAGAGAAAGGAAGAGGGAGGGAGAGGGACAGAGGGAATGAGAGAGAAGAGTAGAGGGAGAGAGAGAAGGGGAGAGGGAAAGAAAGAAGGGGAGAGGGGAAGGTGGAAGAAGAGAGGGAGGAAGAGAGAGGGAGAGAGAGAAGGGGAGAGGAGACGTGAGGAAGAGGGAGAGAGAAAGAGAGAAGGGAAGCGGGTGAGGGAGAAAGGGAAATACAGAGAGAGGAGAAGGTGAAGGGAGAGAGACGGAGAAAGAGAGAAGGGAAGAGAAGAGAAGAAGAGGGAGGGAGAGGGAGGGAGGGAAGGAGGGAAACAGAGGATGCGAGAGGGAAAGCTGGAGGGAGAGGGAGAGAGGGAGAAAGAAAGAATGAGGGAGAGATGGAGGGCTTATAACATTCATTTTTCTTTAAAGCATGATGTGAGATTGTGGAGAACTCAAGTGATGGATTTATGTATTTATTTATTTTATTTATTTATTTTGTCCAATACAAATTGAAAGTTAAAGAGAATAAAAACATGTAGTAGTAAATATCAGGGAAACGATAGAAGAAAAGATATGAGAATAGAATGCGTCAATGAAGAGTAGAGGAAAGGATATATGAATGGAAGAGAAGATATATAAATCCTGAAACGAATCTTCTAGTTTAGCGACCAGCAGGCCCTGCTAAGTAATCTAACTGCCCTGAAAGCCGACAGGCCACAAGAGAAGCTCCAGATCAAGAGCATTATCTAAATGTCTATTGACTCCGGCTGGATTGCAGCGAGGATGGATGGGGCTCCCGGTGTCAATATTATGATAACAAAGAAGCAATTAGTCAATTGAAATGGACCCGTGGGGAGGGACTCCTTTGTAAGTTCTTGTTAATAGTGATCACCTTTGAGCCCATCTCTCGGTTTCTATCAATAGCCGTTGCAAAGGCCTTAGCAGCACGCTGTTCTGGCCTGCTGTTTATGGATCTAGCTTTTGCTCCTCCGCAAACTGTTAATATGCACTTGGTTCCATGTTTTGGCAAGCATGTTTTCCATTTTTGCACTTCATTATCATCCAGAAGCAGTTTCTTGGGATATAAAAGAATGATAGATCCATAAAGTTGATTCCCTAGTCAACGAACTACCAACATTTCATCCTACCAACATTTTGGGTATGCATTTTTTAAAATTTTTCGCCATATGTAAATAACAAAACACTGTTAGCAAATACTTCAAAAGAAAAGGATTTAGGGGTCGTGATTTCTGACAGTCTCAAAATGGGTGAACAGTGCAGTCAGGCGGTAGGGAAAGCAAGTAGGATGCTTGGCTGCATAGCTAGAGGTGTAACAAGCAGGAAGAGGGAGATTATGATCCCGCTATTTAGAATGCTGGTGAGACCACATTTGGAATACTGTGTTCAGTTCTGGAGACCTCACCTACAAAAAGAAATTGACAAAATTGAACGGGTCCAAAGACGGGCTACAAGAATGGTGGAAGGTCTTAAGCATAAAACGTATCAGGAAAGACTTAATGAACTCAATCTGTAGAGTCTGGAGGACAGAAGGAAAAGGGGGGACATGATTGAAACATTTAAATATATTAAAGGGTTAAACAAGGTCCAGGAGGGAAGAGTTTTTAATAGGAAAGTGAACACAAGAACAAGGGGACACAATCTGAAGTTAGTTGGGGGAAAGATCAAAAGCAACATGAGAAAATATTATTTTACTGAAAGAGTAGTAGATCCTTTGAACAAACTTCCAGCAGACGTGGTAGATAAATCCACAGTAACTGAATTTAAACATGCCTGGGATAAACATAGATCCATCCTAAGATAAAATACAGAAAATAGTATAAGGGCAGACTAGATGGACCATGAGGTCTTTTTCTGCCGTCAGACTTCTATGTTTCTACTACCAATATCCAACCATATACATATGTCAAATTCCCATATCAGTAATGTACTTTAAGGAGTTTCTCTACTTTCTACCTTCTTCCTCCTTCCATAACTCCATCTCTCCAATATTAAAGGTAGTATTAAACTTTAAAATCAAGAACAAAGAAAAAGAGGGGGGGGAAGCAAAGAATAAAAACAAAAGCTAACATTCTATAAGTCCCATATTCACCATTATTTATGAAGAAAGGGAGAGAGAAAAGAAATAGAATGGAATTCTATTCTATCCTACCAATATTGATAGGACATGCCACTTGTATATAGAAAGAGAAAAAAGTCACTCCCTTCTAGCACTGAAGATGTTACCGAGTTGGGTTATGAAACACCTGCAAGAAAGCAACCAAGCTCAGAGAGCACCAAGGACCCCCATAGTCGTTGTCGTCCTCCTCCTCTTCCTCTCTTCAAACTCCACTACTCTCTAGCACTGATGATGTTACCTAGTTGGGTTCTGAAACATCTGCCCGAAAATCAACTTCAGAGCACGTCAAGGATCTCTCAGTTCACCCCTGGGCTACAAATATTCTCTTCCATTGATCTTAGGTTTCTTTTCCTCGCTTTAATCTTCTGATACTTCTCTGAATCCCTTACCGAAGCCTTAATGGAAATAATATTTCTTACAAACCGATAGGTTGAAATGGACCAGGGTAGACCTCGAGTTCTGGCAGAGTCCAGTGGGAGAATTTTTGCTCTTCCTTTCCTGCACGAGAGGAATTCTTTCCTCCACGTGTAAAGTGCTTCGCTTTGGGCCTGCCATTTGGGCTGAGGATTTATAGCACCATACAAGTTTATTTCGTGCAGCATCTTTCACAGCTCCTCTCCCTGCCTCCCCCCTCCCTCCTTCTGAAGATGTTGCAGAGTCAAATAAAACTAGACAGCTCGGGGCATAAATTCTGCGAAAGTTCTGGCTCCGAGACACAGGACAGTGAATAAATTGAAGCATTCAGTCATAAGGCTGTTAAATGAGGGAGAGAGAAGCATTCATGGGCAGGAATGATACATTTAACTTCGAAGGCGAAATGAAAAGCGAAGGAGAGAGAGGGGGGAAGAAATAACGAGAAGGGTGGGAGAGAAAGAGAGAGAAAGAGAAAATGAGAGAAAGAGCTAAGGAGACAATGTTGCATGTCAACAATTATAATTGACATGCAAATATCTGGAGAAGGAGATCCTAGTTCAAGTCTTTCTAAGACTAGAAGGCTGAAAAGAAGGGAAGGGAAGGGAAGGAGGAAAGGATTGGAAAAGAAAAGAAAGGAGGAAAGGAAAGGGTTCGAAGAAGGAATAGGTCAGGTTAGGCTAGGCTACGCTAGGCTAGACTACGCTAGGCTAGCCTTGGATTGGATAGGATTGGATAGATATTGGAATTAAGAATGGAATGGAGTAGAGTAGAGTAGAATAGAATAGAATAGCAGAGTTGGGAAGGATCTTTGGAGGTCTTCTAGTCCAACCCCCTGCTGAAGTTTCTTGGATGAGAAGCTAAATGTCTTCAAGGGAAAAACAAAAAAAAGTACAGTTGCCTCTTGAAAAAACACCTTTGGGACTATTATCATTATCATTTTATTTTTATTTTATTTTTATTTTATTTTATTTTATTTTATTTTATTTATTTATTTTATTTATTTTATTTATTTTATTTATTTTATTTATTTATTTTATTTTATTTATTTTATTTATTTTATTTATTTTATTTATTTATTTATTTATTTATTTTATTTTATTTTATTTATTTATTTTATTTTATTGTTATTATTTTTATTATTTTTATTTATTTATTAGATTTGTATTTATTTGTAGTAGATGCTTGGAACAAACTTCCAGCAGACGTGGTTGGTAAATCCACAGTAACTGAATTGAAACATGCCTGGGATCAACACATATCCATCCTAAGATAAACTACAGGAAATAGTACAAGAGCAGACTAGATGGACCGTGAGGTCTTTTTCTGCCGTCAATCTGCTATGTTTCTAATATACTAAGAACTGTGTGCAAGATACTGTGTAGAATATACTACATGTATCTGCTGTGTGTGAAGGAGATAATATAATATAAAGAGATAATATATGTCATACTACACTAAGGAGATAAGATTTGTCATACTATACGTACCTGCTTTGTTTGAAGAAGATGGACTGTATTATAATTACTGTCTAAGATTATGGTGATATTGCATATCTTGTAAATAATACTTTTATTATATGGTCTGAACAAACCACCATTGCCACATGTACTCTGGTTACAATACAGTATTTCTATCATTGGCTTTTAGACCAGTGTAGAATGTTGACACAGGAAATAGGATAAGGTCAGACTAGATGGACCATGAGGTCTTTTTCTGCCGTCAATCTTCCATGTTTCTATGAGTTTTGGGGAGCCCCAATTGTCATCGCCCGGCCTAGCCCGAGCTTCTGGTTTTCTGCCATGTCAGCCCCCAGGAATGTTGGGCCAACAGTCTCTTTAAACCATGGAAGAATGACAATCTCAGACGGAAACGACAAAACAAAGCCATAATTGCAGTGGGTGGTAAAACAGTGTCGCTAATTGACTCTTCTCCGGGCATTCCCCTACCATCTGTGGAAACGGAAAATAGCCGCAGTAACAGAGCTGAAATGGACAGCAGTTTCACCACATTAAAACCAAAATACAGCTGCCTTCGCCGCATTAACAGGGAGGGAGGGTGGTCCGTGCCAATGGCCCCCCGTCGGCTTCTATTTACCACCACAAGAAATCTTGCGCGTCTCCGATCGGTTCAAATGTTTTTCACAGAAAAGGAAAAAGAGGAAGGAGGGGTCAGTTTCGAGCCGCAGCTTGCCTTCCTTGATATTAGCACAATCTTCCTTCCATCTTTTAATTAACCCTCTTAATTACCTCCTAATTGGGATTTTAATGATTTCCCGGCTTTTATAACATATTTTCATCTAATTGCGACTGCGTACAAAGCCACCACTACCGCCGCTCAACACACGCACCAAACCGACTGTACTCCTGGGTCTGTGCATTGGCAAAAATATATGGTGAGATTTTCCACAATGCCTTAAGGAAGCTCTCGAGTGGCCAGGGAAATTTATTAAAACCCAGAGAATTCTGGGGAAACGGTCCAGGGAAGTTTGAAAAGAGTGTCTTCTTTCGTCCGGTTGGCTCGGACCAAGAGATGACCTCATGGCGGGAGGGAGGGGGGTGCACCGAATTGTACAGAGAGGTTTTCTAAGCCGCATTCTTGTCCATTGTTTTAAATTTCAATAGAATGAATGAGCTAGAAGGGACCTTGGGGGTCTTTTAGTCCAGCTCCTGGGTCAAGCAGGAGAACCTATAATATTTAATAATTATTTATTTATTTGTTTATTGGACTTTTATTTTATTTAATAAAATTTATTTATTACGACTTTTATTCGGGGCAGCTTACAACATATATTAAAACAATGTATAACATTTTAGATCCAATTAATTAAATATAAAATATAAAAACCCAAGTCATAATAATAGTAATAATAATAACAACAGAGTTAGAAACATAGAAACATAGAAGTCTGACGGCAGAAAAAGACCTCATGGTCCATCTAGTCTGCCCTTATACTATTTTCTGTATTTTATCTTAGGATGGATATATGTTTATCCCAGGCATGTTTAAATTCAGTTACTATGGATTTATCTACCACGTCTGCTGGAAGTTTGTTCAAAGGATCTACTACTCTTTCAGTGAAATAATATTTTCTCATGTTGCTTTTGATCTTTCCCCCAACTAACTTCAGATTGTGTCCCCTTGTTCTTGTGTTCACTTTCCTATTAAAAACACTTGGAGTTGGAAGGGCCTTGGAAGTCTTCTAGTCCAGCCACCTGCTTGGGCAGGAAATCCTACACCACCTGAGAGGAATGGTTATCCAACATCTTCTTAAAAACTTCCAGTGTTGGAGCATCCACAAGTTCTGGAGCAAGTTGCTCCACTGATTAATTGTTCTCACTGTCGAGAAATTTAATCATCATCATCATCACAGAGTTGGAAGGGACCTTCTAGTCCAACCCCCTGTTTAAACAGGAAACCCTACACTACTTCAGACAGATGGTTATCCAACATCTGCTCAAAAACGTCCAGTGTTGGGGCATTCACAACCTCTGGAGGCAAGCTGTTCCACTGGTCAACCATTTTGACTGTCAGGAAATTTCTCCTCAGTTCAAAGTTGTTTTTCTCCTTGATTCTTGTTCTATCCTCAGGTGCTTTGGAGAATAGTTTGACTCCCTTTTCTTTGTGGCAAACCCTGAGATATTGGAAGACTGCTTTCATGTCTCCTCTGGTCCTTCTTTTCATTAAACTAGACACGCCCAGTTCCTGCAACCATTCTTCAAATATTTTAGTCTCCAGGCCTTTAGTCATAGCATAGCAATTGCAATAGCATTTAGACTTATACGCCGCTTCGTAGTGCTTTCACAGCCCTCTCTAAGCGGCTTACAGAATCACCCTCTTGCCCCCAACGATCTGGGTCCTCATTTGACCCACCTCAGAAGGATGGAAGGCTGAGTCAACCTTGAGCCGATGGTGAGATTTGAACTGCTGAACTACATCTAGCAGTCAGCTGAAGTAGCCTGCAGTACTGCACTCTTAGTTGCACAAGAATGATCAAGGAAATGGAGCCCCTCCCTTATGATACCAGGTTTCAACGCCTTGGTCTCTTCAGCCTTGAAAGACGGCGTTTAAGGGGTGACTTGATCGAAGTGTATAAAATCATGCAGGGGTTAGAAAAGGTGGATAGAGAAAATTATTTTCTCTGTCACACAATATTAGGACGAGGGGGCACTCCCCAAAGCTCAAAGTTAAGAAAGTGAGGGCAAATCAAGGGAGATATTTCTTGGGTCCTTGGTTGATGGAATTCCCTTCCAGAAGAGGTCATGACAGCTGTCAGCCTGGAGAGCTTCAAGGCAGGATTAGACAGATTCATGGATGCCAAGTGTATTGGTGGTTATTGAAACGGATGTCCAAGTGCCGCCTCTATGTTGGTTGAGGCAGGCAGGATTCCCTTGAGTACCATTTGTTGGGGGTCAAGTGAAAGGAGGGTCTTGCCTTCTCTTTCTGCTCAAGATCCCCATGGACAATTGGTGGGTCACTGTGTGACACAGAATGTTGGACTCGATGGGCTTTGGCCTGATTCAGCATGGCTCTTCTTATGTTCTTATGTTCATCTTGCAACTTCTTCCAAAGTCTCAAAATCTTTTATTTTTTGTAGTGCGGTGACCAAAATTAGTTTCAGTATTCCAGGTGTGGCCTCACAACAGAAGGTCCGCAACTCACCGCTCAAAGAGGCACGTCTGATCGGATGGTTGGGTTAGCCGTTTGCCAAAGCCACCTCGTGCCTTTGATTGAAATCCAAAGTGACACGCTGGGGATTGACTTCCATCTGTAGTGGCCGGCTCATCCTCCTGGCTGTGTGTATAGATGAAAATAATGAGGTGTCTGCTTAGGCTGGCGGGGCTGGAGTAGCGAAGGAAGATGGATAACTTCAGCTTTGGAGACAATTTGAAAAGGGATAAATACAGGCAGCGAGTTATTCACCACGACGATCTGTAAAGAGTATTTTTTTAAAAAAAACCCTTGCCTGACACGATTGGTTTACATCATCTCTCTTTCCTCCACCTTGCCCCATTTATAGCCTGACAACCACCTGTGTAAGTGGTAGTGATGGATGGCTGCAAAGAGGTCCTTTTAATCTCTGGCCTTTTTTTATTATTGATTACTTCAAAGGTGTGAAAAACTGATCTTTGGCATTGATTAGGAAGCTGGAAGGGGCTGGTTTTGATGTAGGGAAGGGCAGGAGGCCAGAATAGTAGACGGGGAATTTGATAGATGGGGAACTTGTCAAATTTGCAGGTGACACCAAGCTGGCAGGAATAGACAACTCTCCAGAAGATAGGTTTAAGATTCAGAAGGATCTTGACAGACTTGAACATGGGGCGCTATCTAACAAGATGGAATTCAAGGGTGAAAGAAAGGAAGGTTCTACATTTTGGCAAGAAAAACAAAATGCATAGGTACAGTATGGGTGATACCTCTCTCAATAGTGGTGATTGTGAAAAGGAGTCTTTGGAGAGGGGCGGCATACAAATTTAATCAAATATTATCATTATCATTATCATTATTATTATTATCTTGGAGTATTAGTGGACAACCATTTAAATAGGAGCCTGCTAGCCAATCATTTTTTCCATTGCTCTATTTGCTCCAAATGTTTCTTTCCAGCTGCTAATGATGTTCCCAGCTCTTACTGGCTTGCAAGCTCTTTCATTGTTACTCTCTCTGAATAAGGTTTTTTTAAAGATGTAACCAAGGGATAAAATAATTAATACATGAATACCTAAGCAGATTCTTTTCCCTATTTTTCTCCCTAAAAACTAAGGTGTGTCTTATGCACCGTTGCATCTTATACTCTGAAAAATATGGTGCATTCACAAATAAAACCCTCCTAAGCATTACAAATGCCAAAGAGGTGGATGGGTGTGTGGGAGGAAGGGAGGGAGGGGGGGGGAGAGAGAGAGAGAGAGAGAGAAAGAAGCTCCATTGCATTCCTTTTCTCTCTCTCTCTCACTCTCTTTCTTGCTACCTTGTTTCCGTGACACTGGTGTCGCAGCCCCCTCCTGATCCAACTAAGGAGAGTTTCCTCTCCCCCCAATTAAGCCTGAGAGGAAGGAACGAAAGAATGTGTTGTGTGTGCACACTTCACAATGAGGACACGCATGCTCCTCCTCCTCCTCCCAAACCCCACTCCCTTCTAGCACTGATGACGCTACCTCATTTGGTCATGAAACATCTGCAAGAAAGCCTTCTGCTGCACGAATCCCAGCGACCCGTTAGGTCCCACAGAGTGGGTCTTCTCCGGGTCTCTCTCAACCAAACAATGTCGCTTGGCGGGACCCAGAGGAAGAGCCTTCTCTGTGGCAGCCCCGACCCTCTGGAACCAACTCCCCCCAGAGATTAGAATTGCCCCCACCCTCCTTGCCTTTCGTAAGCTGCTTAAAACCCACCTCTGCCGCCAGGCATGGGGGAACTAAGATACACTTTCCCCCTAGGCCTTCACAATTTTATGTATGGTATGTTTGTATGTATGATTGGTTTTTATATAATGGGTTTTTAACTGTTTTTTTAGTATTGGATTTTGTTGTACTGTTTTACTGCTGTTGTTAGCCGTCCCGAGTCTGCGGAGAGGGGCGGCATACAAATCCAATAAATATTAATAATAATAATAATAATAATAATAATAATAATAATAATAATAATAATAAAATAATCAAGCTCAGAGAACACCAAGGACCCAATAGTTCTCCTCCTCCTCCTCCTCCTCCTCCTCCCAAACCTCACTCCTTCTAACACTGATGGTGCTACCTAGTTGGTCCATGAAACATTTACAAGAAAACCACAAAGCTCAGAGAACACCAAGACCCCATAGTTCTCCTCCCCCCTCCTCCTCCCAAACCTCACTCCTTCTAACACTGATGGTGCTACCTAGTTGGATTATGAAACATCTGCAAGAAAGCCATCAAGCTCAGAGAACACCAAGGACTCTATAGCTCTCCTCCTCCTCCTCCCAAACCCCACTCCCTCCTATCACTGACGATGCTACCTAATTGGGCCATGAAACATCTGCAAGAAAGCCACCAAGCTGAGAGAACACAAGGGAATCTTCCAATTCTGAACTACCAGTATTCTATTGGCATTTCTTCCTTCCTACCTTGTAATTTCTTCACTTTGAATTCTTTGCTGGTCTATCTAGATTGCAAACTGTAAAAACAAACCCTGGGATTTTATCCATGCACCACATTTGGTTCTTTCTACCGAATCTGCCCATCCTTAAGCATTTGGTTAATAATGTCTACATATAAATGTCTACATTGATAAAGAACTGGAAGCGAGCAATCACAATGTGTGAACCATCTCAATTTGTTGCGGTGGGTTTTTTTTTTCCGTGCCCTGCTTTATTTATTTTTAATATTTTTTATTGGTTTTCAAAGTAAAAGGCATAACAAAATGAACAAACATTAAATTGACAAGATACTACATTTAACACAAAAAGGAGCTACAATTGCCCCGCTCAGTATAGAAGTCTTCTTAATACAGAAAGAAAAAAACTAATTATAGTTTAGATCAATACAGAAAAGTAAACATATCAATAAAATATCTCTATATAGTATACGCTATCATAAAAATTTTAACTTTTCAATACTTTCCACCAATTATATAATTGTGGTCTAAACCAATTCAGAAAAGTAAACCTATCTATAAAATACCTCTATATGATATATTCTGTCTAGTAAATTTAACTATTTAACACTTTATTTTGATATCTTTAAAAGTCTTTTTTTATATTCCACCAGTTGTAAACCTTCTGTCAAGTTTTATAAAATTCTGTTTCTACTTGGTTATTCAACCGTCTCGTCATCATATCTAATTCTGCACATTCCATAATCTTCCTAAAGACCTCTTCGTCTTTTGGAATTCCCTTTTCTTTCCATTTTTGTGCAAAAGCAATCCTTGCAGCTACTAAAATATGAATTATTAAATAATATGCAATACCTAATTTAAAAAATTCTGGGGTCAAACCCTGGGATTTTATCCATGCACCACATTTGATTCTTTCTACCGAATCTGCCAATCCTTAAGCATTTGTTTAATAATGTCTACATGTATGTATTAATAAGGAACTGGAAGCAAGCAATCATAATGTGTGAACCATCTCAATTTGTTGCAATGGGTTTATTTTTCATGCCCTGCTTTATTTATGCAGTAGTAAAACAGCACTAAAAAAAAATCTATAATATCTGACAGATCGCTCCCCCTCCGTAGGTTTCAAGGGAATACCTTTGCATAATCCTCCTTAAGAATTAAAAACAATTTAACGTCACTGTCACCCTTATGAAAAGGCACATGCTGAGCAAAATTTGATTAAAATCAAGATATTAGGAAAAAATAATGAAACTGTGTACAAACATCTCTGCAGACTAAAATAAAGTTTGCAGATGGATATGGCAGAATGGATTCAAGATATAAAAAAGAAAGAAATATGGAGGGAGAGAAACAGCGAGGAATTAGACGATCAAGCCATTCATCTCTAGCAAAATGAGTTTGTAGAAAATGCCACCAATCTCTTTTAAATTATGGGCCCAGTCTGATTATTCCAATCAATTCAGGAAGTCAAGCTGATTTAATTCCGGACTTCAACATGCTTCAGCTGAAGCATCAATTTGATTAAATTGGGTCAATTCATTTTTATTTTTATTTTTTCACAATTGCTTTAATAAAAAAGAAGGCTCGCTGACAAATACAGAAACCCTTAAACCTATTCGGGAACACCAGATCCAATTTGACAATTCAGCTTCCTAATTGGATTTTGAGAAAGTCAATTCAGCTCGGAGAGTCAAGGGAATTGGCTCCAAATCAAATCTCTAGACAGAAGATTTACACAGCTGTAAGCAGGCAGAAAGTCCAGTTTGGTCTAGTGGTTAAGACACCAGGCTAAAAAGCGGGAGATGATGAATTCCAGTCCAGCCATAGGCACAAAAGGCTGGCCTGAACTAGAAGTTCCATTCTCCTGGGGATGGACTCAAAGTCTCCAGCCAGCTTTCATGTCTGATTAATCGGCAGCCATAGTGACCCTTTGAGAGCTGCATGCGACAAAACTTCCTTTTTATGTGTGCCAATTAGTGTACAGTGTTCCCTCGATTTTCGCGGGGGATGCGTTCCGAGACCGCCCGCGAAAGTCGAATTTCCGCAAAGTAGAGATGCGGAAGTAAATACACAAGTTTTGGCTATGAACAGTATCACAAGCCTTCCCTTAACACTTTAAACCCCTAAATTACCATTTCCCATTCCCTTAACAACCATTTACTCACCATTATTACTGGTACTCACCATTGAATAAGACACTTAGTGATCCTGATATTTATAAACATAATTATTTATTAACAATAATTATATTTTTTGTTATTTATTTGCAAAAATTATTAGTTTGGTGATGGCATATTACGTCATTGGGTGGGAAAAACCGTGGTATAGGAAAAAAACTGTGAAGTATTTTTTAATTAATATTTTTTTAAAAACCGTGGTATAGGCTATTCGCGAAGTTCGAACCCGCGAAAATCGAGGGAACACTGTATATATTCAAAGTGACAAAAATGTTCTCTTCTCTTCTTTGCTTCAGAATTCTATTCTATTTTATTCTATTCTATTCTACTCTACTCTACTCTACTCTACTCTACTCCACTCCACTCCATTCCATTCAATTCTTCATTCCAATCCTATCCAATTCCAGCCTAGCCTAACCTAATCTAACCTAACCTATTCCTTCTTCTATTCCTCTCCTCTCCTCTCCTCTATTTCTACTCTACTCTACTCTACTCCACTCCACTCCACTCCACCCCACTCCATTCTTCATTCCAATATCTATCCACTCCTATCAAATTTCAGCCTAGCCTAACCTAATCTAACCTAACCTAACCTAACCTATTCCTTCTTCCTTTCCTTTCCTTTCCTTTCCTCTCCTCTCCTCTCCTCTGTTTCTACTCTACTCTACTCTACTCTACTCCACTCCACTCCACTCCATTCCATTCTTCATTCTAATATCTATCCTACCCTACCCTATCTTAACCTATCCTATTCCATTCCTGGTGTTGTGGATCAGCCTGAGTCAGATGAAAGACCAGCTGCATCTCTGCTGGCTCCATGCCCGGGGGAGGATGAGAGCAGAGAGGAAAGTGACGAGGAAGAACGGCCTGGGAGCCCTGGGGAGGGGCTCTCTCAAGCCAGTAGCTTGGAGTCTCTGGAGTCATTGGATGACGAAGCACAAGCTATCATTAATATGCGACAGAGACGCATAGATCAAAGGAGAGATCAATTGAAGAAATATTATCAGCGTTGAATGAGGAACACCAGGGTGGGGGTGGTCCTCATCAGCAGGGAAGGGTTTATAAGGCAGGCAAACTCTTTCAGCAGCGTGGAGTGTTATCAGAGTGGGGTTGCTGTTATCTGCATTGTCTCTCAGTGTTTCTGTTCCTGGCTCGTGGCCCAGCAGTCTTGAAGACCCATGGGAGGTGTATGTCTGTTATCTCAACAGCCTCGTCTTGGCCTTAAGGATCCTGTGTTTCTGTATGAACAATTGCCTTCATGTATCTATTTGGAGTTCCAGTGTTTTCCTGATTTGTAAGGACATTTTCTGTTGGCTTCTTTTCTCTTTACCATTATAAAACTGTGTTTGGATTCTACCGGTGTGTCTGGCTTATCTTTTGGGGTTGGTCATAGCTTCCAGAGTGACCCAGACAGAACACCTTCTCCTGTTCTGTTCTGTTCTTCATATCAATATCTATCCTATCCTACCCTATTTATCCTATCCTATTCCTTCTTCTATTCTGTTATGTTCTGTTCTAAATTGACTCAACAACTGTGGCAAGGAAGGTGATAAAATGGAGCCAGAATCACTGTCTCAGCCACAGACATTTTGGGCTCAATGGTGAGTCTGTCAATCAAGGACTATCCATAAGGGGACCAGTTGCTCAAGAGGAGAATGTGCATTGCTACAAAAAGTCCTCGGTGGAGAGGAATTCTTTGTTTGTGCAGCATTACACAATGGAGTAAAGGGCTTAGGAGTGCATGGCAAGTTGATTTACTCCCCTTCTTCCTGCTGATTCTCCCTAAACGGTTTCATGAAGAATTTTTCAATCCGCACATTGTTTTCGCATCTTGTGTACCAAATGCGGCAACGCAACACTGATTTGTGTTCACACCCAGATAAAAATTAGATCTCCTTTGCAGCTAATCGGGCTTTTTAGCTGTGTAATGCTAAACAGCTTTTTTTTTTAACAGTTAGCCCAGTTTACTGCTGACAACACTAAATGGTTGACTAACATTAGCCACACTGGAGATTCAGAAATTGGATTATTCAACAGATTCCACTGTCCCACAAGCCTGTTTGTTAATGGTGTTCTACTGCATTAAGCTATTAATGAATGAATATTGAATAAAATCCTAACAAATGAGAAGTCGGGCTTTTACAAAATGCAGAAACCTCTGCAGTATATGGTGAGGATTACTGAGCCAATCCTCATTTCAAAGGCACAACGGAGGCTTTTGAACACTCACTGAATATCTGATTATCCGCCAATGGTTAACAGCAGATTTGCAGAATAAAACAGGGCCTCCCCAGGGGGTTGTAGCCTCAGTCTAAAGCCAGCTGTTTGGCCATCCGTGAGAGATTTAAGCCCACGGTGGACCACTGAGATTCAGTCAGAACAATGGCTTCAGTTGTCCCACCCTCAATCTTTGATTAAAACATGGCAGCATCCTGACATGCATTAACCTGGATGAGATGTACCGGTGCCTGGAAGTTGTCAGGGTCTGGATGGGGGCCAACAGACTCAAGTTCAACCCAGGCAAAACCAAGCATTTCCTCCTAAGGACTATTTGATCTGTCCATCCATCATTCTTGGGGGGAAGGGGCATTGACACCCAAGCAGTAATGGGAAGCCAAATTTTTTACTGCCGCACTGTGGGTGTGGCTTATTTTGTGGGTGTGGCCTAATGGTTATGTGACTAGGTAGGAGTGGCTTGCCAGCCACATGACCAGATGGGAGCAGCTTGAACGATCCTCATCGTTCAAGTGAACTGTTAAGTCCTCGATTTACAACCTTACCAGTGTCGCTTGCTGGGGTGACAATTTGCTTCGCGTTTCCCGCGCTCTCCTTCTTGCGTCGCCTCCCCTGCCTCAGGCTGGGTAGCTAGGTGAACGGGTGCTGCCCGAAGCATAAATGCTGCCAGCACCGCTTCCACCCAAGTCTTCTGCTTGCACCTCAGGTGGGAGGTGGCCACGCGAGGCTGGAGGGGAGCCAGGCAGGAGAGAGGGAAGCTCGTCCGAGTCCAGGAAGGAGGAAAGAGGAGAAAAGCAAGGAGCGCAGACACAGCAGCAGCAGCAGGGAAGAAAAGGAGAATCGAACCGAGACCAGTAATCCAGGAAGTGACAGCCGCCGATCAGCTGGGGATGCACATGCATCTTCATTTCTGCCGGTGGAACTGCATTCCACTCCATCCTGCCTGCTGACCACCCCTGCCCTTCAGATAGGGTTTGTAACTTGGGTGTCCTCTTGGATCCACAGCTGAGCCTTGATCACCATCTCTCAGCTGTGGCCAGGGGGACATTTGCCCAGGTCTGCCTGGTTTCCCAGTTGTGGCCCTATTTGAACCAAGAGGCTCTACTCACAGTCACTCAGGCCCTCCTCACCTCCCGTCTTGATTATTGCGACACACTCTACATGGAGCTACCCTTGAAGAGTGTTCGGAGACTGCAAATAGTCCAGAATACAGCCACGAGAGCTGTCATGGGGATGCCTCAGTACACCCATATAATACCTACATTCTGCGAGCTGCATTGGTTTCCTATTAGTCTCCGGGCACAATTGAAGGTGTTGGTTATTACCTGTAAAGCCCTACATGGCTCAGAGCCAGACTAATAATGGGACTGCCTCTTGCCGCATACCTCCCAGAGGCCTATAAGAACACACAGAGTTGGCCTCCTCTGTGGATGCTGTCAAAGTCCCTGATGAAGACGATGTCTTCAGAGGGGCTAAGAGCAACCCAGACATGAACACGACTCACTCACGAATGCGAATCCTAGAAAGAAGACTTGGACACATTCTCTCTCTGGGTGAAGTGACACAGTATAGAGTTGTGTACTTCTTTTTATTTGGGAGCATAAGGAAATGGGGATAATTACACGTACATGTCAAGTGATACACAAACATCCAATAACATAACTCCAGACATGACATATTTTTGAGTCCTTCCTTTCCCACAAACTAATTTCCTAGAAACTTTTCCTTTGAGCAAATGTTTCTCACACCTAATTTTTCTGAAGCCTTCTGCCTTATCACAACCAATCTCCTCAATCACCCTCTCGTCCTGTGTTTGCTTCAGGCAATGTAAATCTCCCCTTTGATCATATAACGTCCTGTCTGGAGTGATGTAAACTTGTTTATCAGTGAGATGTTTATTGAGCCCTTTTGTTCCCCTGTTGTAATTTACCAGGGATACAGACTAAGCAGTTAGTGCCGTCCTATCCTGGCTTATAATGTGTTGTGGTTCAGCCTGAGGCAGATCAAAGGCCAGCTGCGTCTCTGCTGGCTCTATGCCCAGAGGAGGCTGACAGCGAAGAGGAGGGGGCTGAGCAGTCGGACGGGGGAGGGTCCAGTCAGGAATGTGACGAGGAAGAACAGCATGGGAGCCCCGGGGAGGGGCCCTCCCCTGCCAGTAGCTTGGAGTCATTAGGTGACGAGGCACAAGCTGTCATTGACATGCGACAGAGACGTTTAGATCAAAGGAAGGATCAATTGAGGAGATATTATCAGCATTGAATAAGGAACACCAGGGCTTGGGTGTGGTCCTCATTAGCAGGGAAGGATTTATAAGGCAGGCAAACTCTTGAAGCCATGTGGAGTGTTATCAGTTTGGAGTTGCGGTAACCTGCATTGTTTCTCGGCGTCTCTGTTCCTGGCTTATGGCCCAGCAGTCTTGAAGAACCGTGGGAGGTGTAGGTCTGTTATCTACAGCCTCGTCTTGGCAGCAAGAATCCTATATTGATGCATGGACAATTGCCTTCGTGTATATATTTGGAGTTCCAGTGTTTTCTGTTAGCTTCGTTTTCCTTGAACATTATAAAACTGTATTTGAATTTTACGGTGTGTCTGGCTTATCTTTTTGGGTTGGTCATAGCTTCCGGAGTGACCCAGACAGAACATAATGGAATCAGGGTAAGCAGAGCATTTTTATGCTAGAGGTCCATATATATGTATAATTATGATATAATCCTATTCTAACATTCATGCTATACTGCAACACTCCTCTGTGTTCCATTGACTAAGCAGTGCAAGTTGGTGAGGACGCGGGGGAGGACCTTCTCTATCGCTGCCCATTTCCAACATTTCCAACAACATTTCCAACATTTCCAACACGAGTCATTGTGGTAAATTCATCAGGGTGATGTTTTATCCCAATTACATCCAGTGTAACCTTTTACAGGGATGGCTTTAAACACCGCAGTTATTACAGGAGCTGCTTTTCAGCCACGGGAGATTTAATTTTAGTGGGCGTTTTTTGACGCTTTAGTGTGAATGCACCTCTCAAAGGAGAGGAAGGCTAGGAGCACGGATAAAGAATAAAGAACGGCAGATCAATGGGGTAAATGGCATTAAATTCCAGCCTGCAATTTAAAAAAGGAAGGAAGGAAGAAGCGAAAAGAAAAGGCATCAAAGAATGATCTGTAGTTAATCACCTTCCAATGTGAAGCCATCAAAAGAGGTATAGATGTTCCTTGTGGCTAAAATAGAATTGATGTGGTTTTCATATAAATGAGATTCCTTCCTTCCTTCCTTCCTTCCTTTCCTTCCCCCCTTCCTTTGTTCCTTCCTTCTCATTCCCATCTTCCTTCCTTCTCCCTTCCTTCCTCTCCTTCTTCCGTTCCTTCCTTCTTTCCTTCCTTCTCATTCCCATCTCCTTCCTCCCTCCCTCCCTCCCTCCTTTCTTTCTTTCTTTCTTTCTTTCTTTCTTCATTTTCCAAAGCAGGCTATGGATACAGCTAATGTTAACTTAGGACTTTATAAATTTCACAGTGCAGCATAGCAGTCCAGAAACACATACAAAAATGCACATCTTAGGGAGAAAGGGCCCATTAAATGCTTTGCAAAAATAACATGTTAAATACAGTACATATAGTGTATCATGGAGGTGCAAAAAGAAGGACATACTAGAGGAGAGAAATTAAAACACAACCCATCTGCTTTCATTTTATTGCTGACTTTGTGTTTTAAAACACAATCACATGTGCTGGGTATTAATTGCCGCATCAATTACCTCCTACCGAGGATTGTGTAATCGTTTTGAAAATATGGCCTAGCCATATTTCCCTTATTAATTTCCTCCAGCCTTGAAAACTGCTAGATGTATTTAGTTGTTAATATACAAACGATTAAATTTTGATCCAGAATCACATGAGAAATTAACGTGATGGAAAAAAATCCAAACACAAAGAGAAGATGAGACAGTATTCTCTTGGAACACCTGGGGAAAATAGATAAATACTTCAAATCGGTTGGTTTGTAATTCTTGTAATTCCAAAGACCCAGAGAGTTTATATTCCGATGATAATTTAGTTTGCAGCTGGAAGTATCTACAGGTATTTCTTGACCAAAACTTCTGTTGCTAAGCAAAGAAGACTTTAAGTGAAGCATCACACGGCTGTCTCCAGGTTTCATGATTGTTTTTTGCAAAGGCCATGAATAGAATAGAGTAGAATAGAATTCTTTATTGGCCAAGTGTGATTGGACACACAAGGAATTTGTCTTTGGTGCAGATGCTCACTCCCTTGATATATTTAACTTTTCTAGATAACAACCGGGTGCTCAATATTTTTTTTGCCTCTTCTCAAGAACTATTTTCCACTTACAAACCTGAGCCTCTGAAATTGTAACCGGAAAAGATGGGGAGAAGCCTTTGTGGGGCCTCTCTAGGAATCTCCTGGGAGGAAAACAGGCCCGGAAAAGATGGGGAGAAGCCTCCATGGGGCCTCTCTAGGAATCTCCTGGGAGGAAACAGGGCTGGAAAAGGTAGGGAGAAGCCTCTATGGGGCCACTGTAGGAATCTCCTGGGAGGAAACAGGGCTGGAAAAGGTGGGGAGAAGCCTCCGTGGGGCCTCGCTAGGAATCTCCTGGGAGGAAACAGAGCTGGAAAATGTGGGGAAAAGCCTCTATGGGTCCGTTGTAGGAATCTCCTGGGAGGAAACAGGGCCGGAAAAGACAGGGAGAAGCCTCCATGGGGCCTCTATAGGAATCTCCTGGGAGGAAACAGGGCTTCCACCCTCCCTGTGGTTTCCCCAATCACACACATTATTTGCTTTTACATTGATTCCTATGGGAAAAATTGCTTCTTCTTACAAACTTTTCTACTTAAGAACCTGGTCTGTTTGACTTCTATGCTGCCCAATCCTTGATGGCCTGGAAGTGTGGCCATCGATCTGCTTCTTCATTTCGGGATCTCGGGCAATCCAGACAAATTCCCGGAGATAAAAATTGGCAGCCAGTGTCAGAAGATCTTAGAAAGAAACGGATGCTTTGTACGTAAGCGCCAATGAAATTTGCAAGAGAGATGGAAGCTCCTTGAACGTTTAATGGCGCCATCAATAGAAGAGCGAAGAATGGAACTGTTTTTGTTTATTACCTGGCAGCTGAGAGAGAGAGAGAGAGAGAGAAAAAAATGGAATAAATGGATTAATGCCCTGAAATAAATGCCTCGAGGCTCAGGTTTCAAATCTTTTCAGCGCCATGAGGAAGAGTAAACAACTTAACTTCCTCCGTTTTAAAAAAAATGAACTCAGGATCTATTCTGTGCATAATACTATTCAGTTTAGGTCTTAAAGTTATAAAAATGAAGCTTACAGATCATGTGATGTATTGTGCTGGCGATGGATAAGGAAGATTTTACCCTATCTCAACAACAAATGCAGTTTTGCATTTGCCTTATAAAGATTCATTTTCTCAGCTTCTGCCCTGATCTCGCTGAATGCTATTCTTGTCTTCGGGAAAATTGGTGCTTTTCTCTTTTTCTGCAAATCTAATAAAGATTTCCCTCCCTCCTTTCGTCTAAGTTGGAATCATTTAAAAAGAGACATTTAAGGAAACCAGGCCAACGATAAAGGACGATGGCGTCCTGTTCGAAATTTCCTTCCCATTTAAAGAGAAAATATGATGAATCCTCCAAGAAAAAAACCTTTGGACAGCGAATCAGTTAAACAGCTGGATGTAAAACAAATGTATTCAGAATATTGCTCAAGCTTTGATGGGGGAATTTTGGTTTTTAGGTAGAATCAAGAGAAATTATGTCTGGAGCATTCCCACGATCCATTAAGCTCACAAGTCAGTCTTTTAAATCCTATTCTATTCTGTTCCATTCCATTCCATTCCAGTTCATTCTATTCTATTCTATTCTATTCCATTCTATTCCATTCTATTCCATTCTATTCTTATTCCACTCCACTCCACTATGTTCCATTCCGTTCCATCCCATCCCATTCCATTCCATTCCATTCTATTCTATTCTATACATTATGACACCAGACTTCAAACTTTGGGCTTGGACAACCTGGAACTACCCCGCCTACGGTCTGACCTAAGCGTAATACACAAAATTATCTGCTACAGTGTCCTACCTGCCAATAACGACTTCAGCTTCAAACATAACAATACCCGAGCAAACAATAGATACAAACTCAGTGTAAACCGCTCTAAACTCGATTGCAGAAAATACGACTTCAGCAACAGGGTGGTCAACGCCTGGAATGTGTTTCCTGATTCTGTAGTTTCTTCCCCAAACCCCCAAAATCTTTAACCTCAAACTGTCCACTGTGGACCTCACCCCATTCCTGAGAGGTCTGTAAGGGGGCCTCCATAAGTACACCAGTGTGCCTACCCTCCATATACTACTGTCCCCATTTATTTGTCCCCATTTCCTGTGTTCCTGTCCATGTTTATACCTATACTTGCAATCTCGTATATGTTTTAATTTAATTTAATTTATTTAACTTCTAAGCTGCCCAATTTTTGTTGTGGGAGGAGGAGTGAAGGACTCTTCTTGTGAAATATTTCTGGACACTCTCCATTGTATTAATGTGTGATATGCAATGAGGTGCGCTGTATTCAAGAATTGGTCTGACAAATGTTTTGTAAGCTCTGGTTAGCAGTTCGATGTTACCAGAGAAGAAGCTACCTAAGATTAGACTGACAAATCTTAATGCTTTTTTTGGCAATGTTGTTGCCGTGGGCTCTAGGACTTAGATCATTGGATACGAGTACTCCAAGTTCTTTGACAGAGTGAGGGTCGTCTACAAGTTCATTACCTTCAATTGCTCTGTGTGGCTCTTCTCCCCTCCTGCCTTGTTCCAGTCTTATCTGTGTGCAATCACACTCCACACAAAACGCAACCCGGGGGGAACCGAAGTGACAGCGATGAGTCTTTGGAGAGCTCTACCTTAATGCAGAGTGACATCGGAACTCATCGGGTGATGCAACGCACGTGGACAGCAAAGCCCATGGGGCTTGGCCCGGCACGTCGAGTCATCTCTGCAGGCTTCTGACTTTCCAGGCGGTAATTGCTTCCTCCCCCACCTCCGTATCGCTCACAAATTAATGTAATGTAGGGGGAGAATGAAGCTCATCGTTGGATTAGGACTCCTCGTCTTTTGTGCTCTCGTCCTGCAAGTCTTCGAGGGACAAAGGAGAGTTGGAGATCAGCATGGATCAAGGCATCAAAGGGCCTTTGGTCCTGCTCAAAAACTGAGTGGATTTTAGTCTCAGTGAGCATGGAGTTATTTAATTTTTCATAGATTTTCTGGAGTGCAAGCAGGAGATGGGAGAGAGGTGGTTCTCTCCAGTGGTTAGTTAGTTAGTTAGTTAGTTAGTTAGTTAGTTAGTTACTTACTTACTTACTTACTTACTTACTTACTTACTTATTTATTTATTTTGTCCAATAGACAATGAGGGTTTTAGTGGGTATATATCTATATACACATAATAAAATACATGATGAAGATTATAGAGGAGATACTCATAGTAAAATATATCTAAGAAAGAAGAGAAGAGAAGATATAGTAATAGAACATATCAATGAAAGAATAGAAGAAGAGATATAGGAATAGAAGAAAGGTATAGGAGATATAGGAGAGCAATAGGACAGGGGACGGAAGGCACTCTAGTGCACTTGTACTCGCCCCTTACTGACCTCTTAGGAATCTGGAGAGGTCAACCGTAGATAATCTAAGGGTAAAGTGTTGGGGGTTTGGGGATGACACTATGGAGTCCGGTAATGAGTTCCACGCTTCGACAACTCGGTTACTGAAGTCATATTTTTTGCAGTCAAGTTTGGAGCAGTTAATATTAAGTTTAAATCTGTTGTGTGCTCTTGTGTTGTTGTGGTTGAAGCTGAAGTAGTTGCCGACAGGCAGGACGTTGCAGCATATGATCTTCTGGGCAATACTTAGATCTTGTTTAAGGCATCTTAGTTCTAAACTTTCTAGGCCCAGGATTGAAAGCCTAGTCTCGTAGGGTATTCTATTTAGAGTGGAGGAGTGAAGGGCTCTTCTGGTGAAGTATCTTTGGACATTTTCAAGGGTGTTAATGTCTGAGATGCGATATGGGTTCCAAACAGATGAGCTGTATTCGAGGATGGGTCTGTCTTATTTATTTCTTTATTTTATTCATTTATTTTGTCAAGTCCTAGAATACAACTCATCTGTTTGGAACCCATACTGCATCTCGGACATGAACACCCTCGAAAATTGGGTGCTCTGGGGTGGAGATCCATTTTTGCTTCCTCACTGTGTGTTCTGTCCCGTCGTCCCCCCCCCCCCGGGTCTGGGCAGCAGCCCACCCCGATGCAAAGCAATGGTGGTACACCCCCCAGGACTGTAGATAGAAACATAGAAACATAGAAGACTGACGGCAGAAAAAGACCTCATGGTCCATCTAGTCTGCCCTTATACTATTTTCTGTAGTTTATCTTAGGATGGATATATGTTTATCCCAGGCATGTTTCAATTCAGTTACTGTGGATTTACCAACCACGTCTGCTGGAAGTTTGTTCCAAGGATCTACTACTCTTTCAGTGAAATAATATTTTCTCACGTTGCTTTTGATCTTTCCCCCAACTAACTTCAGATTATGTCCCCTTGTTCTTGTGTTCACTTTCCTATTAAAAACACTTCCCTCCTGGACCTTATTTAACCCTTTAACATATTTAAATGTTTCGATCATGTCCCCCCTTTTCCTTCTGTCCTCCAGACTTTACAGATTGAGTTCATGAAGTCTTTCCTGATACGTTTTATGCTTAAGACCTTCCACCATTCTTGTAGCCCGTCTTTGGACCCTTTCAATTTTGTCAATATCTTTTTGTAGGTGAGGTCTCCAGAACTGAACACATTATTATTCCAAATGTGGTCTCACCAGCGCTCTATATAAGGGGATCACAATCTCCCTCTTCCTGCTTGTTATACCTCTAGCTATGCAGCCAAGCATCCTACTTGCTTTCCCTACTGCCCGACCACACTGCTCACCCATAGACGCCTGGATCCCTGCTATTGAATTATTTAATTGCTGTTAATCGCTCTCCCCCATGTTATAGCATTTCCAGTTTGTGTCAATACTTCCATTTTAAACAGAGAGTTGTAGATTGGAGTTCTCTGCGGTGATCCGTCGGCCCTTCCAAATTGGCAAAGGTAGGCACATTAACCCAGACTAAGGATTTCTTTTTTCCTGGAAAATGTGATAATCATACGCTGGTGTATTTATTTATTTCACATCAGCATTCAGAAGAGGTATCTAGACAGGTGCCAAAATAGAAGACAAAGGGTTGCCACGGTTGTGCGTCTCTTTCCTCTCTTGTGCCAACGTTTCGTGGAGGAAGACAGACAAAAATGTTTTTCCAGGGCATCCAAATCAGTTTAAAAAAAGAGAGAGAGAGAGGCTGGTTTGGAAACTGCAATTCCTCCAATATTCCACCTTATTGAAGGCATTTTTGTGCAGCTGATTCCACTGCAGTCCATGCCAAGTCAAACTCAAGTGTGTTACAGTCCACAAGAACATTCTTCAGCCAAGCAATAGTACACCACTTTATTTATTTTATTTCCACATGGGTGGAAATTAAGCAAGGAGAGAAGCAACCTAGCACTAAGGAGAAATTTCCTGACAGTCAGAACGGTTGATCAGTGGAACAGAAGTTGCCTCCAGAAGTTGTGAATCCTCCAACACTGGGAGTTTTTAAGAAAATGTTGCATAACCATCTGTCTGAAATAGTGTAGGGTTTCCTATCCAAGCATTGTCCAGTTGACGGGACCTGGAGAAGGCCAACTCTGTGGGACCTAACTGGTCACTGGGACTCATAAGGCAGAAGGCGGTCCCACAGGTAATCTGGCCCTATGCCATGTAGGACTTTATTGGTCATTACCAACATTTTGAATTGTGTCCAGAAACCAATCGGCAGCCAATGCAGTCCACGGAGTGTTGGAGTGTTGGAGAAACATGGGAAGGTCCATGGCCATAGTTCCCTCTAAGCTGAGCAGTGAGCAATCTCTCACTTAAAAATCATCATCAACTCAGAGTTTTCCAAACCTGCCCAGAAGCCGAGAGGGAAATTTTATTATTATTTCTGTGCCGCCCAGTCCCGAAGGGACTGCTGCTCAGACACTATACTTTTCCGCCCACCCCCCCCAAAAATTAGAGGGAACACTGTCCATGGCCTGCATTTTGAGCTATCTGCAGTTTCCGAACACTTTTCAGAGGTGGCCCCATGTAGAGAGCATTGCAGTAGTCGAACCTCGAGGTGATGAAGGTATGAGCGACTGTGAGCAGAGACTCCCTGGCCAAATAGGGCTGCAACTGGTGCACCAGGTGAACCTGGGCAAACGACCCCCCTCGCCACAGCCAAAATATGATGGTCCAAAGTCAATTGTGGATCGAGGAGGACGCCCAAGTTGCAGACCCAATCTGAAGGGGTCAAAAGTCTCCTTGGGAGGCAGAACCTACAGCCAATCCAGCTTGATGTGGTTGAGTCTGAGCCTGTTAATACCCAGGCAGATTCTAACAACCTCCAGGCACCGCAACATGACTTCCACTGCTTCACTGAGATGTCAAGGTTCCTTTCAAACATCATGGATGAACATCGTAATTCTTCTGGATCTCAAGGTGCATAAAGTAAGTTATCTCCTCCCTATCTCCATCACCTTGTAATGTAGGGTGACTGAAAGATATTGACTCACCAAAGCCACTTGGGAAACCTCTATGGCTGAGGTTAGATGAAAACCAGGATTCAACCGTGATTCACCTTACAAGTACAATAAGTGCTGTTTCTATTTTCCAAACACTGGGTTCTTGTGAACAGTTCCATCACGATGCCAACAATTCATGCTTGGGTTGGTTTTTTTTCTGGAAGCATTTTTTACTTTATTTGTCTGGTTTCTCCACCACAACGGAGAAAAAAAGAATCTGGCTTGTCAGTTGGAGAAAAAGAGGGTAGGGAATAAACAATGCAGCTTTGAGTAAATGGGTTGCTGAGAGCAGTTGGATATATATATATATATTTTTCAGCACAGCAGTTTTAAAAGTGTCTATAGAAAGCCAGCCCCAGAGGCCACTTGAGTGAAGTGGAGAGAATCCTGATAGAAGAATTCTGTTAGCAGAAGCTTAAAAGGAGCTGTTGCTAGAATCCAAGGGAAGAGGGCCACACGTCTTAGATAATTTTTTGTTTTTAAAAAAATCCTTGGGTGAAGGAAGCCCCAAAACACACATCGTCTGGCTTGAAGCTTTGCTACCTTGAGACCTTTAACCAAATAAATCCAGGAGAGCTACTGAAATAATGAGAAACATATTCTCTACTCTCGTCCTAGAAATAAACAGTGTGCAAGTCCTATAAAATCAACCATATTTTTTCAGACTATAAGCCGCGTCGGTGTATAAGATGCACCAAGATTTCAAAGAGGCAAGTAAAAAAAATTATTCTTTCCTGTCCTCTAGGACAGTGATTTTCAATCTTTTTTGAGTCGCGGCACATTTTTTACATTTACGAAACCCTGGGGCACATTGAGCGGGGGGAGGGTGGGGGCTAAAAAAGGTTTGGACTAAAAAATTCTCTCTCTCTCTCTTCCTCCCTTTCGCTCTATTTCTCTCTTCCTTCTTTCTCTCTCCATCCCTCTTTCTTTCTTTCTCTTCTTTCCTTCCTCTCTTTTTTGCTCTCTTTCTCTCTCCCTCCCTCCCTCCCTCCCTCTATGTCTTTCTCTCTCTCTCCTTCTCTCCCTCTCTTTCTCTCTCTATTTCTTTCTTTCTCTCTCTTTCTCTCTCTCTTGCTTTCTCTTGTTCTCTTTCTCTCTCTCTCTTGCTTTCTCTCTCTCTCTCTTGTTCTCTTTCTCTCTCTCACTCTTTCTCTCTCTTGCTTTCTTTCTCTCTCTCTCTCTTGCTTTCTTTCTCTCTCTCTCTCTTGCTTTCTTTCTCTCTTGCTTTCTTTCTCTCTCTGAGCTTCGTGGCACACTGGTTGAAAAACACTGCTCTAGGAGCAGTCTGCAGACTTCCAAACCCTCTATGCCTCTGTTTTTCTGAAAATTGGGCCTGTTTTCACCTGTTTTTTCTTCGAAATTAAACTAGACATACCCAATTCCTGCAACCGTTCTACATATGCTTTGGTTTCCAGTCCCCTAATCATCTTTGTTGCTTTTCTCTGTGCTTTTTCTAGATGATTCCATTGAGCTGTTAGTACCTTTTGCAATTTTCATGTCTTTGGGGTGATTTTCAAAACCTCTTAAAAGCCATCTAAGGTCAGGTGATTCCGATGCATTTTCAGTTGTTGGTTTTGGAGGGGGGGAAATGAATTGCACGCTTAGTATACAGAAGTACCAGCTCTCCAGAACTGTTTCATTATGAGCCAGAAAAGGAAATGTCTGATATGGATTCCCATGAAATTATGGAAATATTATTCCATCACAGGATGGGCACCAACATGCCTTTTCCTCTTGAAGCAAATGGGGGGGGGGGGAAATAACTTGTTTATGCCTCTCCTTCTTGGTGCTGAAGAAACACAAATCATTTGAAACAGTGTTGTGTTTAAGAAAGAAGCATTTTAAAATGCACACCCAGCACATATAGCGTATAAAAACACATACGATTGTAATTAAAGACATATATTACAGGCTCTCGGCTAATAACTGGGAATACTGGGGAAATTACACTCAGTGAGATCGGCATTTTTTGTTTTTGTTTTAAAACACTGGAAAATAATTTGACAAAATGGAAAATCAAGTCTTCTCTTTCTACACTGACTAAAATTCTAGCTGGTGCCAGATGTACTTCGCCAGTGAGTCTTTTATTAATGCTAAGGCGGTGTCATCAGATATTTGTTAGGAGTAGAATTTGGTCAAATTGATAGTTTTTCTCCTCCTCCTCTTCCTCCCCCTTCTCCTTGCAAACTGATGATGTTATCTAATTGGGTAATGAAACATCTGCAAGAAAGCAGGCAAGCTCAGAACACCAAGGATCAGAAAGGATGTACCTATGGCAAATCACACCTTTCACGAAATTCCTTTGCCTATAAAGCTTTCAGATAATAGACAGCTTACATATAAGCCATTGCCACCATCACCTCCTCTTCCTCCTCTCATCTGCAATAGGGTTGATATTCCTGGAGGCGTCTGTAATATGGCAAATGATTTAGCTTTACTAGATAAGTGGTCAAAGCAATGGAAACTGCAGTTTAATGTTTCCAAGTGTAAAATAATCTGAGTATTGTATTGGCAGTTCTGGGTTAGCAAAAACTTCAGAAGGGAAGGATTTAGGGGTAGTGATTTCTGACAGTCTCAAAATGGGTGGAAAGTGCAGTCAGGCAGTAGAGAAAGCAAGTAGAATGCTTGGCTGCATAGCTAGAGGTAAAACAAGCAGGAAGAGGGAGATTGTGATCCCGCTGTATAGAGCGCTGGTGAGACCCCATTTGGAGTACTGTGTTAAGTTCTGGAGACCTCACCTACAAAAAGATATGGATCAAATTGAATGGGTCCAAATACGGGCTACAAAAATGGTGGAAGCCCTTAAGCATAAAACCTATCAGGAAAGATCGAAACATTTAAATATGTTAAAGGTTCAGGAGGGGGGTGTTTTTAATAGGAAAGTGAACACAAGAACAAGGGGGCACAATCTGAGGTTAGTTGGGGGAAGGATCAGAAACAATGTGAGAAAATATTATTTTCCTGAAAGGGTAGTAGATGCTTGGAACAAACTTCCAGCCGACATGGTTGGTAAATCCACAGGAACTGAATTTAAACATGCCTGGGATAAACATCTATCCATCCTAAGATAAAATACAGGAAATAGTATAAGGGCAGACTAGATGGACCGTGAGGTCTTTTTCTGCCATCAATCTTCTATGTTTCTATGTTTCTATACACACTTGATGAAATAAAATAAATACAATAAATAAAGATAATTGTGTTGGATTAGAAACTCTTTTCCAGCCTCCTCCTCCAGCCACCAAAAGCTGGCGAAGGGTTGAGGGTCTTGCTCAGATCTAACGCCACCTAAGTACCCAAGACTGACAGCGGTAAGCATTCAACTCATTTGGGCTTGTAATTTACGTGCTGTTGACGTTGGCCAGCCCAGCACCATTGGGTAATTTAGTATCCCTCTTAAATGAATCTTCCGCTGCCTTCTCAATTCTCCAGGCAGCCTTTCATCACACCGAGCGATGCTTTCTCGAACTCTTTCTGTTTCACATCAAATGTCTTCGCAGAGCCATTAAATATTTTATGGCTCGCTCTGTCTCTCGCAAAGGGTTTGGCTTCTCCACAGGGAAAGGATCAGGGACAGGGGTTATTGGAAAGAGGGAGAGGAGTCAGTAACCTGAGCAGAGTGCTAAGCAGGTAACCAACAAAAAGAAATAGGTAAAAGTCAAAGGAGATATTAATCTGGTTCCATGTGTCCTGGAAGACACTGATGGATCATGCGCAACTCAGGACATGGTTGATTTTTCACCCAACTCCCCATGGATTATTATTATTATTATTATTATTATTATTATTATTATTATTATTATTATTTATTGGATTTGTATGCCGCCCCTTTCTGTAGACTGGGGGCGGCTAACAACAATGGTAAAAACAACATGCGACAATCCAATACTAAAACAACTAAAAACCCTTATTTTAAAACCAATCATACATACAAACATACCATACATAAATTGTAGAAGCCTAGGGGGAAAGAATATCTCAGTTCCCCATGCCTGACGACAGAGGTGGGTTTTAAGAAGCTTACGAAAAGCAAGGAGGGTGGGGGCTATTCTAATCTCTGGGGGGAGTTGGTTCCAGAGGGCAGAGGCTGCCACAGAGAAGGCTCTTCCCCTGGGTCCCGCCAAACAACATTGTTTAGTTGATGGGACCCGGAGAAGGCCCACTCTGTGGGACCTATCTGGTCGCTGGGATTCGTGCGGCAGAAGGCGGTCCCGGAGATAATCTGGCCCAGTGCCATGAAGGATCTTCAAATGCCTGTCTTAGATATTGTGTTTAACATCCCTACATCCACTCTCTGTTGTGGGCAGCAGGCAGGACGGGGTGGAACGCAATTCCACCGGCGGAAATGAAGATGCGTGCGCAGCTCCAGCCGATCGGCGGCTGTCACTTCCTGGATTGCTAGTCTCGGCTCGGCTCCCCCTTTTTTCCCTGCTGCTGCTGCTGTGTCTGCGCTCCTTGCTTTTTTCCTCTTTCCTCCTTCTCGGCCTCGGATGAGCTTCCCTCTCTCCTGCCCGGCTCCCCTCCAGCCTCACGCGGCAACCTCCCGCCAGAGGTGCAAGCAGAAGGTGGAAGCGGCTCTGGCAGCATTTATGCTTCTGGCAGCACCCGTTCGCCTAGCTACCCATCCTGAGGCGGGGGGTGGGACCCAGGAAGGAGAGTGCGGGAAACGCGAAGCAAATTGTCACCCCAGCGATTTATTGTTATTACCCCAGTTGTTGTGAGCCGCCCCGAGTCTACGGAGAGGGGCGGCATACAGATCTAATCAATAAATAAAAATAAATAAATTATTGATTTATTTCTGCATTTATATGATTTATTTCTGTAGCGGTTGTTATTTATATATCATTTTTTAATTATTATTTTTTATTAATTTTAAGAAATAGAATATAAAACTCACACCCAACATAGAACAAGTGCCCAGTGATCGGTGCCCAGTGATCGGTGCCCACCGCCAGACCAACATTCACACCCCTCCACCTTCTTATATATACCATTTTAACTCAAGAGCAAAGTCTCTATTTGCATATTATAAAATGCTTCCAATTTATCCCTTGTAGCTTGGTCTCGGATGCTACTAACCATATCACCTTGCCTTGTCCCATCGTCCCAATTATTGTCGCAAATCAGTTTCATTAACCGAATTCATCCTTTTATCCATAATCTCAAATTGAATACGATCCACCATGTACCGGTACCAATTTTGCATTGTCCATTTTCTCGCATCCTTCCAATACTATTACCGCCTGAGCGCTTTCTATCACTGCTTGTTTTATTTCTCTAAAGTTATTTATATATCATTTTCTGATAGGTGACTGCAAAGCTACATAATCAGAATTAAGTATAATTAACACAATGGCTCCCCAATCAGCGTTCAATACTTTTTTCCTATGTCAAGAAACTGAAACAATATTCTTTCTTACAGCATGTGATGGAAATGTTTTCCTGTAAAACTGTATAAAAAGATTATACCGCGATACACATGTCAGTATCCCTGTCTCCGCGTGTATCAGTAACTATTATCATATATACCCAGCAAACGTATTAAGGCTGCGAGGGTTTTTTCTGCGATTTTTTTGTATCTGTCAGGGGAACAGTTTAATCAGTACAGATTAATTTATGTAGGAAGGAAAGAAGATGCAAATGAGGTGAAACAATGCAAAACTGTGCCGGCTCACAATCCAAATTAATTTTTAGCATTCTTCTAATTAACCTGGAATGTGGAGCGGAGAGATCAGAACACAGAATCTGTTTCACCGAATTTCTCCTGGGGCTGTCTACCCACCACCACTATAGAAATAATGATTTCTCCTAATTGGAATCACCATTATAATATTACTACACATTATTTTTTTAAAAAACAAAAAACGACACTGGCCACAATTGTAATGCTTACACCATGATTTGATCTAGTGTGGTTCTAGAAGATTGCCCAAGAGATAAGGGAGGAGTAGATGAAAAATTCAACCTTCTTTTCTTAGGCAACCAAGTAGTAGACTTTGGCCAACGCCAATTGATGGCTTCAAGTTTTGCCTCTGCTTGGCTCCTAAAAAAAGCTTTTATTTCTTCTTCTTAGCAAAACTATACTTTCTACATTCTATTTACATCACACTATCTTACTAGAAGACATACTACAATCATAAACCAACCATAGACTAGCTATAGACTAAACACACACTAATTACGTACTAAACATTATTGTATGCAAAGGTGCATTACAATATATACAGTTCTTAACCAATCAGGTTGTAGCACATTTTGGTGACCCACCGTGACTCAGCTATTCCTTTTAATTTACATTAATTACATTCTAGTTCACTGCCCGTTCGTTTCAAGGACCAGTCCAAAAACAACAGGAGCTTCTGATTGACACTTTGATTATCAATCTTATTTTCAAACTATCCATCAGGAGTCTCCACCAGCTTTCATCTGAGGTAGAGAATCTCCTGGGAGGAAACAGGCCAGGAAAAGGCGGAGAGAAGCCTCCGTGGGGCCTCCCTAGGAATCTCCTGGGAGGAAACAGGACTGGACAAGGCAGGGAGAAGCCTCTGTGGGGCTTCTCTAGGAATCTCCTGGGAGGAAACAGGACTGGACAAGGCAGGGAGAAGCCTCCGTGGGGCCTCTCTAGGAATCTCCTGGGGGGAAACAGGGCCAGAAAAGGCAGAGAGAAGCCTCTGTGGGGCCTCTCTAGAAATCTCCTGGGGGGAAACAGGGCCGGAAAAAGCAGAGAGAAGCCTCTGTGGGGCCTCTCTAGGAATCTCCTGGGAGGAAACAGGGCTGGAAAAGGCAGGGAGAAGCCTCTGTGGGGCCTCTCTAGGAATCTCCTGGGAGGAAACAGGGCCTCCACCCTCCCCATGGTTTCCCCAATCGCATGCACTATTTGCTTTTACATTGATTCCTATGGAAAAAATTGCTTCTTCTTACAAACTTTTCTACTTAAAAACCTGGTCACGGAATGAATTAAGTTCGCAAGTAGAAGTACCACCGTATTTGGAAGAGTCACAAAAAAGGTTGAGCCACTCTAAACGATACAGACAGAGCAAATTGAAAGGGACAACATTGGTCTCTGGTCGATGCTTCCAACTCATATTAGCTTGCAGATGTTTGGACCAATAGCAGGGCTCAACCATCTGCACATTTGGCACGAGCCAAATGGAAATCAGAATGGGCCACAAAATCTCATCTTCACAGAGGACACAATGACATGAAAATTTCACAACAAGCAAAACAGGAAATCTATGTGAGCTAAGAGGAATCATTCCAAATAGATGTGCTCAGTTCCAACGTGAATAATTCAGTGTCCTTAGCTTAGAACAGTGTTTCCCAACCTTGGCAAGTTGAAGATATTTGGACTTCAACTCCCAGAATTCCCCAGCCAGCAAATGGTGGCTGGGGAATTCTGGGAGTTGAAGTCCGAATATCTTCAAGTTGCCAAGGTTGGGAAACACTGCTCTATAGAGTCATTCTGAGGGCAGGCGTTGAAACAATTTGTGTCCAGGATGCGATGAAATAATGTGCTAAAGCTGACCAGACTAAGGACGCTAGCCAGATGAATACAGTACCTGGTAAGCAGATTCTTTTCCCTATTTTCCTCCCCCAAAACTAAGGTGTGTCTTACACTCCAAAAAATTCAGAAAGTTCCATTACAATTCCTACAAACTTGTTGAGATATATTTTATTGTTTTAGAACCAAGCGATGGGCAACACCTTCTAGGAAAGGAATCCTAACTGCTTGCTTCTAGATCATGAAAATAGGGGTTGCGTGATACTGACAATTTTATTTATTTATTTATTGGATTTGTATGCCGCCCCTCTCCGTAGACTTGGGGCGACTAACAACTGCAATAAAAACAGCATATAACAATCCAATATTAAAGCAGTTAAAAACCCTTATTATAAAACCAAACATACGTACAGACATACCATGCATAAAATTGTAAAGGCCTAGGGGGAAAGAGTATCTCAATTCCCCCATGCCTGATGGCAGAGGTGGGTTTTAAGAAGAGTACGAAAGGCAAGGAGGGTGGGGGCAATTCTAATCTCTGGGGGGAGTTGGTTCCAGAGGGTCGGGGTCTCCACAGAGAAGGCTCTTCCTCTGGGTCCCGCCAAGCGGCATTGTTTAGTTGATGGGACCCGGAGAAGACCCACTCTGTGGGACCTAACTGGTCGCTGGGATTCGTGCAGCAGAAGGCAGTCCCTGAATTTTGCCTCTAAAGTTTAACTTTATTCCATATTTGAAGGTTCTATGAATCTGGGTAAATTCTCAATCATCCAGTCTTCATCCATCCTTAGTGTGACAGCATATCTTTTCAAACTGGGCAGCATTTGGTTGTATGTCTGAGTAGAAGATGACATTTTTCCATTCCTGGCATGATTGCTTCAGGCAGCATCTGTCTTCTGAAAGACACCTTCTCAAGATGTCGAACGGCTGGTTTGTCATGCTAGATTATCAACAAACCTTTCCGATAAGAATATGAAATGCTGAAGAGAGAGTTCTACCAAGGGAAGCAGATGGACCCAGATGAATAGTTTATCTAAGGGAAGAAAAAGTCAACACGGGTTTATGGAGGACAAATGGCATTTGTGGTGTCCTTGGTGCTCTTGGAGCCTGGTTATTTTTGTCAGGATTAGCAATCCTGGGTGATATTTCATTGTATTACCGTATAAAGTAAAAAGTAGAATGTCAGATGCCAATGCTTAGTGATTGGGTGTGAACTGCAACTTGATTAGGCCAGAGCATTATAAGATGCAAATCAACTGTACCATGATTATTCCCTTGTGGTTGTTTGCTGTTTGCTGTTGATGGTAGCTGTTAGTTGGCTGGCTGGAGCAGTTTGAGCATGACTTAGATATTGAGTAGAACTGTGATAGTGATATGAAGAAACCTGGATAGGCTTCGTATCTACTAGAACCCTGGATTAGTTTAGTATCTACTTGTAACATGGATTGGTTGAATATCTACTTGTAGGTAAGCTGAATATAGCTGATATAAAGTTCCTGTAGATAGAAGACTGAAGTTGAAGATACTTTGCACTGAAGAGTAAACCATTGTTTTCTACAAATGTGTCTTCGTCATTTATCTGGTTCGTTAATTGCCACATTATCTACGAAATCTACGAAAACGTGTGTGTGTGTGTGTGTGTGTGTGTGTGTATGTATGTATATTATACATTTTAACACACACATATATATATATATATATATATATATATATATATATATATATATATATGTCACATGGGGTTTTTTTGCTGAATTTGAAAATTAAGGGAGACTAGGATAGATCTATTTCGGCCTTATTTTGGCCTCATCAGCTAGCCATACCCACTGGGACTTGAACCTGCAACCTTTGCCTTCTAAGGCAGAGAATTGTCCTCTAGGCTACAGTATCCAATCCCTTCAGCTCTGCACCAGGGAAGGGTTACATATTTTTGTGTCGAATCACCCTGGTGTATTGAAGGAACATCACAGCTCCTTATTTGCCTCTCAGCCCAACCCAGGGCCATTTCCAAGGCAGTTAATTTTATCGATAGCTGACAATTCTATCTGTATGTATCACATGGTTTTTTTGCTGAATTTGAAAATTAAGGGAGACTAGGATAGATCTATTTCGGCCTTATTTTGGCCTCATCAGCTAGCCATACCCACTGGGACTTGAACCTGCAACCTTTGCCTTGTAAGGCAGAGAATTATCCTCTAGGCTACAGTATCCAATCCCTTAAGCTCTGCACCAGGGAAGGGTTACATATTTTTGTGTTGAATCATATATATATGTGTGTGTGTGTGTGTGTGTGTTTTCGTAGATTTTCACGGGTACAGGGATGACGGTCTTGGCATATTCGAGTTTCTTCCCACGTAGGATTCAGAAATTTCTGGCGACGTTTCGACGAGGTCCCACTCGTCATCTTCAGGCTGGTGCTTCTGTCCTTGTTCTAGGGCGAACACAGCGAGACCTGAGCTGCCTTCCCTCTATAAATACTGGTGGCTGGGTGTAGTTTGATGGCTCAGCAATTGCCTGCTGTGTAGAAACTTCCTGGTGAGTCAGTGGGGTAACACCTGGGGTCGTTGATGTAACTGAGGTATGCTGATTAGTTAATGATTGTGGATTAGGGGTGATATCCTGAGTAGTTGGAGCTTGCAGGCTACTTAGTTGTTTTGCAATATGTGTTCTGAGTCTGGTTTCAGTTTCTATGGCTGGGATACGTTTGTTAATGAGGGCTGGTTTCCAGATGTCTGGTAGGCGGGAGGTATCATCCCGCTTGTTCATATTTTGGGGATGTTTTTCTATCTCGATGGCTTCCATGATTATTCTTTTGCTGTAGTGTTCTGTTTTGGAAAAAATATAACTTTTTTCCATACCAAAAAACAAACAAGCAAATAAAATAAATAAATAAAATTCGACTGAGCCAATTCACTGCAGCATCCGCCTGGTGAGTTGTTCTCATTCCTCAGATATCTGTCCCATCTTCCAAGATTAAGAGTTTGGTCCCCTCGCTCTGAATTGTTTCAAGCAGCTAGGTCTCAAGAGAACCAAAAGTCAGCGTCTTCATTTTTACGAGAAATGATGCGTTCAGTCAGCCAGCTGCCTCTTCCCATGGTGTGTTGGTGCACAAATGCGCACACACACACGCACACACAACTTGTGACAGATGGCGGTCCCTTGAATGACTGTCTCAATTTTTATCTGCTCTTATCATCCACGACTTAAAGTTCCAAATACTGTAGAACAACAGCCGACTGATAGATCGCCCCTAAAGTGCTAAGCTCCAGTGCTCGTAATAACCCTCCCGAAACTACAATCAATCAGCGGAGGGAAAAATACCTAACAGCAAACTATTTAGTACCCAAGTTACCTGTTCTTGTCAGAGATGGATGGGAGTAGAGCTCCTTGCCAAGGTTCTACAACGTGAGTATTATTTTTGTTTTTTTTGCTCTTCCCTCTGTCATTCCTTGCACAGATGAGAGATCAACCTATTAAAACTGGATTAAACATGCCACTGTGCTTGAACGACAAGGCGAAAAGAACTTTGACATCAATCGACACATATTTGTTGAAAAGCTAGGGATAATCACTTCTCCTGCACATCAATGTTTAGATGGCCTAGGTCAGGGATGGCGAACCTATGGTACAGGTGCTGGCACGCAAAACTGTTGCCCTGCGTCTCAGACATTAACACCCTTGAAAATGTCCAGAGATACTTCACCAGAAGAGCCCTTCACTCCTCCACTCGAAACTGAATACCCTACGAGACTAGACTTTCAATCCTGGGCCTAGAAAGCTTAGAACTACGATGCCTCAAACATGATCTAAGTATTGTCCACAAGATCATATGCTGCAATGTCCTGCCTGTTGGCAACTACTTCAGCTTCAACCACAACAACACAAGAGCACACAACAGATTTAAACTTAATATTAACCGTTCCAAACTTGACTGTAAAAAATATGACTTCAGTAACCGAGTTGTCGAAGCATGGCACTCATTACCAGACTCCATAGTGTCATCCCCAAACCCCCAACACTTTACCCTTAGACTATCCACGGTTTAACTCTCCAGAGGTCAGTAAGGGGCATGCATAAGTGCACTAGAGTGCCTTCTGTCCCCTGTCCTATTGCTCTCCTATATCTCCTATACCTTTCTTCTATTCATCTATCTCTTCTTCTATTCTTTCATTGATATGTTCTATTCCTATATCTTCTTTCTTAGAGATATTTTACTGTGAGTATCTCCTCTATAACCTTCATTATGTATTTTACTATGTGTATACCCACTAAAACCCTCATTGTGTATTGGACAAAATCAATCAATGAATCAATTAATAAATCAGCTCCAATGTGCATGTGTGTGCTGGCCAGCTGATTTTTTTCTTGCACAGAAGCTCTAGGAGGGCGTTTGTGGCTTCCAGAGAGCCTCCAGGCAGATGGGGGAGGCGAGATGAGCGAGATTCTATGCTCCTCTTGGTGCATCCCAGGATTGTGTTTGTCTTTTTTGCAGCTGCTTCACACTGTCAACTCATGTTTAATCTGTGATCTACCAATACACCCAGGTCCTTCTCACCTGTGCTGCTGCTCAGACCTATTCCTCCCATTCTCAGTAGATCAATCTCAGGCTGGATTATTGCTTTTTCCTTCTCTGATGCTACATTCTCCTTGACCAAAATCTATGATGCATCCATCTCACACCTGTAACAAAATATCTCTTCTTTGTGGTGACTTTTCACTCACAGCCACCAGCTTCCAAGTGATACAAACTAGGATCGATGACAGATGCCTGACTAACTCCCTGGTAGAAAAAAAAATCACTTAATTAAGAGCTCATCTGTACCCAGCAGTAACTAAGGGGTTTTGTGCTTTATCAATCAATGCTCAAATGCAGCATGGAGCAATCTAAAGTTGGAGCCTGTACAATCTCTCATGGAGTATTTGGTCCTGTTCGATTGATTTTTTTTTTGTGTTCCCAGGTGAACATCAATAAACATCAGTCCATTTGACAGGATGCACACCAGCGCAAAGAGAAACGGGCGAACGACACTTATTTTATAGAACGAAATATTTATCAGTTTTGCACCAAGGATGAATGCTGGGTTTGGGGATCAAATCTCTGAGTAAAATCTATCAGGCTTTCTTTCTTTCTTTCTTTCTTTCTTTCTTTCTTTTTTCTTTCTTTAGAAACATAGAATCATAGAAACATAGAAGACTGACGGCAGAAAAAGACCTCATGGTCCATCTAGTCTGCCCTTATACTATTTCCTGTATTTTATCTTACAATGGATATATGTTTATCCCAGGCATGTTTAAATTCAGTTACTGTGGATTTACCAACCACGTCTGCTGGAAGTTTGTTCCAAGGATCTACTACTCTTTCAGTAAAATAATATTTTCTCATGTTGCTTTTGATCTTTCCCCCAACTAACTTCAGATTGTGTCCCCTTGTTCTTGTGTTCACTTTCCTATTAAAAACACTTCCCTCCTGAACCTTATTTAACCCTTTAACATATTTAAATGTTTCGATCATGTCCCCCCTTTTCCTTCTGTCCTCCAGACTATACAGATTGAGTTCATTAAGTCTTTCCTGATACATTTTATGCTTAAGACCTTCCACCATTCTTGTAGCCCATCTTTGAACCCTTCACTTTTGTCAATATCTTTTTGTAGGTGAGGTCTCCAGAACTGAACACAGTTCTTTCTTTCTTTCTTTCTTTCTTTCTCTTTCTTTCTTTCTTTCTTTCCTTCTTTCTCTTTATTCAACAATCAAAGCCCGATCAGCTACTAAAATTGCTTTTAAGGAAACTACGAAGGAAAATAATTCCATGCAACATCAGTAATCTATACCTTTCAAAAAATGGCTGCTAGTTTCAGGCCCTGGTCTGTTCGGTCTTTTATAGATTTCTTTTTTTGCGCACGTTCTAAGGGCATAATTTATCATAAGCATAATATGCATTAATAATGCAACAAAGCTTGGGATGATAAAACACAATGAGGAGGGAGGAAAGGATGACAAAATCACAAGGCTGGAGAAACGGTGGAGAAATGGAGGAATTTGGTCAGGGAGGGAGAATAGAAGCCTAGGCTTGTAATCAAGAGAATCTAAAAATACCTGCAATTTTGAACATTATGCAGATAAACATCTGAGAGTGACTGTGATTAAGGGAGTCAATGATTGAGAGGCAAAGCAAATAATGAAGTGTGCACTGGATGTTGTGTTGTAAACAACGTCCCTTTTGTGTGTGTGCCATACACACATGTAAAGAGTAGAGCTTGCATTACAACAGGGTTATTCCAGTGAAGGGCTGCAAATTTTTTTACTGCCACACTGTAGGCATGGCTTATTTTGTGGGTGTGGCTTGCTGGCCATGTGACCCGGTGGGAGTGGCTTGACAATCATGTGACGGGAGTGTTTAAAGGTCATATGACTGGCTTAAAGTTGGCCAACTTGATGTCACTCATGTCAAGAGTTTGGGTTAGGGTGCCTGGCCTCTCCTCGCCTCAAAGAGATACAGTTTCCCTCTCTATTTACTATTATTGAACATAGAAACATAGAAGATTCTCCTACCTCCCCGAAGATCATCCCTGTGGACCAATAAAATCTGATTAATCTTGGAGCTTCTACATGTAGGCGTCAATAATGAACTTCAAACTATCTCCTTGAAGATTCTTGCGGATGGCCTTCGAATTCCAGAAGTCCTTTTGCTCTGTTCCTTAATCCAATTCAAGGCTAACACATTCAAGATCCAACCTGCCCAGCATGTCATAAATTTGTCAGGGGCCATCATTTTAGCAAATGACGGAAACATCCATGGCACATAGCAGATTTAAGCATCCTAAATCAAGGGATGAAGGTTCTCAGGGAACCATTTTATGAATCGTAGGCAAACGTTGAGAATTAGGAAAACCCACAAGAGGGACTTCCTTTTTTTCCCATTCCCTCCACAGCCCAGATAAAAATTTATGGGTTTTGCTTTGGATAAATCTCTGCAACAATTGAGGGCTAGATAGACTACACTAAAGGGACAACTGAAGGACCTCTTGCTTGAGTTATCCAACTTTGGGAGGAACACATAGGTGGGTCCTTCCCAGTTCAGACCGGCTTGCCCAAACTAGTAACGACCCACTGGTACCGAGCTTGCACAGGAGGAAACGAACGGAGAGGGGCGGCATACAAATCCAATAAATAATAATAATAATAATAATAATAATAATAATAATAATAATAATAATAATAAATAAATGCTGCCAGCGCTGCTTCCACCCACACCTTCTGCTTGCACCTCAGGTGGCCACGTGGGGCTGGAGGGAAGCCGGGCAGGAGAGAGGGAAGCTCATCCGAGACCAGGAAGGAGGAAAGAGGAAAAAAGCAAGGAGTGCAGATGCAGCAGCAGGGGAAAAAAGGAGAGTCGAACGGAGACCAGTAATCCAGGAATTGACAGGTCCAATCAGCTGGATCTGTGCACGCATCTTCATTTCCACTGGTGGAACTGCGTTCCACCCCGTCCTGCTTGCTGTCCACCCCTGGTTAGATCCCAGCCCTGGAGGACGAGTTCACTCCAGAATTCCCTAGAAAGTTTATCCTGGTAGAGAAACAAGCTACACGATCCCTTGGGGGCTTTGTTTCAAGTGACATCCAGTAGGCAGGCTACTTCAGAAGCAGAGCCGTTATGTCTCTCGAGGTGGCTGTGGAACATCAGCTGACCTCCATGCGGATCTGATGGCTCTTAAGAAGGTGGCTGGATGGAAAGACGAAACTGGAGGAACAATTAGTCAAGCCCCATCCTTTCAGCGGCTCCTTTTTCTCGGGGAAACCCTGTGGCTAAATTGCAAGAGGATGCTAGTGACCTTCTCTCAAGGAGTCAAAAGATCAGGCAGTTGACTGCTGAGCTCCATATATCCGATGCTCTTCTGTCATTGTTCTCCTGTCTCGGCATTGACATTGGCATGACAAGAGCCCGATGGCACTAATGCACTCGCTTCTTGTTTCTTGTGATGTACCCAGAAATAATGAATGAAAATAGCATTAGAGAAGAACACAGACAATTTTTTTTTGTGTGTGTGTGTATTCATTCCGTTGCTTTTTGTGCAGCTTTTGGTATTGCTCCCAGTCTGACAGTCTACTAAGTATCCACTCAACCTTTATTCTCCATCCTCTGTAGATTTGATAATAAGCACCTTTATCAATCTCTTGCAACAAAAGGCAAATATGGAAAAGATATAGATGTTAAGAAGTTTTGTTGGCATCAAAGCAGTAATGGGCTCCTGCCCCCACAGGCGGGGGGTAGTAAGTTTATGCACTATTTATTGAAAATAGTTTTTTTATTGTCTTTCCTTCCATAGTACCTTAGTAGGACCTTTAATGACTTTTAAAATATGAAATAATTAAATAGCACTCATAAACGCTTTAATCATGTTATCTAGAACTGAACTTTTATAGCAATTCAAGAAAATTAAGCTACTTGCCTAATCTGTTATCATATTGAACCTTGTGGCGCTGGGAAGAGCTGCTCGGCATCAATCTTTTTTACGGTCCAGCCCCTCTCGCTCAGAGAGCATGCTCGAAGCCCAGAGCTGTCTCCTCGCAGCCAGACCTTCGGACGTCGGACATCGGAGGCGGTTTTCCTCCCGGCCAATGTCTCTAAGCCCAAGACCATCATGGATTTCTCTGACCCTTCCCCTTCACTTAAGGTGACCAGATGTCACATTTTTAAAAAATTGGGACTTTTTGAAAACACCGTGGGATGCAGGACAAATTGCCCCAAAGCGGGACAGTCCCATCAAAAGCAGGACGTCTGGTCACGTTACACTAAGCACATGGAAAACCCTGCTAGTCAGAACCACAGCACTGCTGCAAAAGTGGTTGTCAAATCAGATTGGTCGCCTGATTCATGTTACGACCATCACAACTGAGAAGCAGGATAGGCAGGCTCCGTTACAGTCTGCGTTGCGGTTATATATCATTTGCTTTCTCTTATCTTGCGCCTTTCTTATTTCACATCTTTAACACACCATTTCTTTTTCATTTCTGCACTCTGCGTAGTGTTGCGTATCCCCAAAAGGAACTGCATAGAGTAACTACTCAGTACGTGTAAGTACATGTAAGCATATCAGGGAAACTTATGCTACTTTGCGCTCTGAATATTGGGCAACCTCGGCAGGGGTTTATTTATTTTTTGGTGCAAAACCTTTCCGACATCTTTGGAGGCCTGGGTGTGGGAGTGCTTATTTTGCTCATAATAGTCTGACACCAATTAATCACTGTGAAAACATGTAAATATTTTTTCTATGCATTTAGCTCAGCTTGGGGCAATTTCCACAGTATACAACAGAAGACTAAATGGAGAGGGAGGGGGGAGAGAGAGAAATTTTAGCTTAAAGCTGTCAGTAGGCATCTTCAATAAGTTGTCAAGCTTGCTTTAAATGATGTGCTTAGCAGTTAACATTCTTTTCTCTCTCACTCACGAAGCTCCTCGGGCTAACGGGTGCAGGAACTGGGTATGTCTAGTTTAATGGAAAGAAGGAACAGGGGAGACATGATAACTGTGTTCCAATATCTGAGGGGTCGCCACAAAGAAGAAGGAGTCAACCTATTCTCCAAAGCACCTGAGGGTAGAACAAGAAGCAATGGATGGAAACTAATCAAGGAGAGAAGCAACTTAGAACTAAGGAGAAAATTTCTGACAGTTAGAACCATTGATCAGTGGACCAGCTTGTGAATGCTCCAAAACTGGAAGTTTTTAAGATGTTGGAAAACCCTTTGTCTGAAGTAGTGTAGGTTCTCCTGCCGAATCAGGGGGTTGGACTAGAAGACCTCCAAGGTTCCTTCCAGTTGTTGTTGTTGTTGTTGTTGTTGTTGTTGCCAAGATTGAGAAATACTGGCCAAACAAAAGACATCAGAGTTGTAAGTTGTCTAATCGAAGAATTTCAAGTCTGGCGGAGTCAGGTATTTTGTTGTGAGTGGAGGAGTGAAGGACTCTTCTTGTGAAATATTTCTGGACTCTCTCAATTGTGTTGATGTCAGATATGCAATGTGGGTTCCATACAGACGAGCTGTATTCTAGGATTGGCCTGACAAATGTTTTGTAAGCTCTTCTTAGCGGTTCAATATTACCAGAGAAGAAGCTGTGAAGGATTAGGTTAACAACTCTTAAATCCTTTTTGGCAATGTTGTTGCAGTGGGCTCTAAGACTTAGGACATTGGATATGAGGACTCCAAGGTCTATGACAGAGTGAGGGTCATCCATAAGTTCAATTCCTGCAAGTTTATATCTAGTATTCTGATTCTTTTTTTCCAATGTGTAAGATGGAGCATTTAGTGGTTGAGATGGCTCTGAGATGGCTCTGGAAACCTGATAAAGATGCTGTGGTTTTAGAGGAGACCCTCAACACATACACACACAAACACAAATACAGAGGGAGAGAACGAGAGAGAGAGAGAGAGAGAACAAGAGAGAGAGAAAGACAGAGAGAGAGAGAGACAGAGACAGAGAGGGAGAGAGAGAGAGTTGGATTCCTGAAATTCTCAAGGAACTGATCTTTTCTGTGGATGTGACACATTCTATTTTTATTACAACATTTTGATCGTATCTAGCCAGGGCTGAAAGATTCTGCTGTCAGCTAGTTACAAAATGTGAGAGGTTGAGCAACCGAAGAGTCATAAATCAGACTACGCCTGCGTAAAGTTTGACACCAGCTCAGCTTTTTGCTCAGTAGAATCCCATCTCTGTGTAAGACACCGGGGGCCAAAGACCGTTGTTACTTTGGAGAGTGTAGGGGTCCACAATCTTATGTTAGGAATAGCAACCCTGGGTGATATTTCATTGTAGGACCATACAAGGTAAAAGTTGAACTGTATTACCATATAACATTGATGGCGAACCTATGGCACGGGTGCCACAGGTGGCACGAGTAGCCATATCTGCTGGCACATGAACTAGCTCAGCTCCAACATGCATGTGTGTGCTGGCCACTGATTTTTAGCTCACACAGAGGCTCTGTGAGGGCGTTTTATGCTTCTAGAAATAATTAATAATAATAATAATAATTTATTAGATTTGTATGCCGCCCCTCTCCGAAGACTCGTGGCTGCTCACAACAATGATAAAAAGAATATTATAATGGCACAAAACTAATATTAAAAAACTAAAAACCCTATCATAATTAAAAACCAAGCAGCACATACATACCAAACATAAATTATAATAAGCCTGGGGAAAGATGCCTCACATCCCCCATGCCTGGCAGTATAGGTGGGTCTTAAGTAGTTTACGGAAGACAAGGAGGGTGGGAGCAGTTCTAATCTCCGGGGGGAGTTGATTCCAGAGGGCCGGGGCCGCCACAGAGAAGGCTCTTCCCTGGGGCCTGCCATACAACATTGTTTAGTCGACGGGACCGGGAGAAGGCCAATTCTATGGGACCTTATCGGCCGCTGGGATTTGTGCGGTAGCAGGCGGTTCCGGAGGTACTCTGGTCCAATGCCATGTAGGGCTTTAAAGGTCAAGCTTCAAGGGGGATGGCGGAGAGTGTTTTTATGCTTTGGAGACTGGGAGGGCAAAAAACGAGCCTGCTGGGGCCACCAGAAGTTGGGAAACAGGCTGTTTGCTGCCTCCAGGGGGTGTTTTCACCCTCCCAACAAATTGAATTATGAGTGTGGACACTCGCGCATGCATGATAGCAGCACCCATGGGGAAAAAGGCTCACCGTCACTGCCATATAAGGTAATGTCGAATGTAAAGCATGCTTATGCTGAGCCATTGGGTGTGAACTGCAATGTGATTGGGCCAGAGCATTATAAGATGCAAATCAACTTCATCATTTCCCCGTTTGAGCATGAGTTAGATATTGAGTAGAATTGAGATAGTGATATGAAGAAACCTGGATAGTTTTAGCATCTACTAGAAACCTGGATTGGTTTTTTATCTACTTGTAACCTGGATTGGTTAAATATCTACTTGTAAGTAAGCTGAATGTAGCTGATGTAAGGTTCCTGTAAATAGAAGACTGATATTTTTCACTGAAGAGTAAACTACTGTTTTATACAAACGTGTCTTCATTCATTTATACGGTTCATTAAATCGCCACCGTATATTCAGATATCTTATCTAGTCCTTGTTGTGGTTAGCTCTGGCCCAGCTCCTGCCCCAGGGAATGCGGAGGTGGATGTGGGGGAGACATCCACATGCCGCAGGGCTGTTTTGCTCCCAGTAGAATCTTCCGACGAAGTCTCCTCTGACCAAGGAAGCGTAAGTGACAGGGAAGAGGGGAGTTTGGCAGGCAGCCCAGGAGGAGATCAGTCATCTGTATCGTCCCTGGTTCTAAGCTTTCTAGACCCAGGATTGTAAGTCTAGTTTCGTAGGGTTTTCTGTTATGGGTAGAGGAGTGAAGAGCTGTTCTGGTGAAGTATCTCTGGACATTTTTGAGGATATTAATTTATTTTTTATTTTTTTATTGGATTTGTATGCTGCCCGTCTCCGCAGACTCGGTGCGGCTAACAACAGTAATAAAACAGTATATAACAATAATCCAATACTAAAAACAGTTAAAAACCCATTATATAAAAACCAATCATACATACAGACATACCATGCATAAAATTTTAAAGGACTAGGGGGAAGTGTATCTCAGTTCCCCCATGCCTGGCGGCAGAGGTGGGTTTTAAGCAGCCTACAAAAGGCAAGGAGGGTGGGGCAATTCTAATCTCTGGGGGGAGTTGGTTCCAGAGGGCCGGGGCCGCCACAGAGAAGGCTCTTCCCCTGGGTCCTGTCAGAAATGTGGTATGGGTTCCAAACCTTTGTTGCACAGGCTGAGGTGTGTCACTGCTACCTGAGCTCAGCTCCCTGCTCTTTTCACCCGTCGCACCAAATCTCAACTCCTGGCCCTGCTTTCTCACCCAGCATTTCCAACCCTTTGGCTTCGCCCTTCTCACAAAACCTTCAGCTGGATGACCTATCCATCATCTCGGAGGGTGTCCTCTTTCAAACAGGGAGCTGTAAGACGTGCCAGGCAACCATCTCGTCCTTTCACCGAGTGTGCCTCTAACCACAAAGAAAGAATCACTGCAGGTTGAAAAAAAACAAAAAAAACAAAAATAGATGATGTTCTTTAATCTGGAGCAAGTGCCAACTGTCACGTCTGGCCTTTTGTTTGTTTCTGTTACATTGGGAGGGAAACAATCCCAGCCAAATGTTATTGGAGTGTTCGGCGGTTTAATTAGCCAGTAACCTGCAGTTTGCAGAAGGAGGCATTCGTTGTGGTGCGGGCCGGTTGTGTGTGTTTGTGTGTTTTGCTTCTGTTTTTGTTGTTATTCCAGAAGAGGAATGACTTCTCAGGCATGCAAGAAAAAGAAAACAGAGGATCCAATTGGTTGGGTCAGTGACAAAGAAGAGCTATGTCCTTTGCTAGTTGCAGAAACTGGTCTTCTCAAAGGTGCTTCTTAGATGAGAAGTGAAATCTTTTCAATTTTTTTTTTAAAAAAACAAACCAACAAGAGAGCCCAGTTCTCGTTTGGAAAAGCACTTTTGGGAACATTGTGATCTGGATGATTGAGAATCTCCGGAGACATTTGGAAATTTGGAATAAAAATTATAAAATAGCTGAATCTACTGCATGCAAGAAAAATCTATATAAGATGTATTATAGGCGGCACTTGCCACCAGCGAGATTGGCCAGAATGTAGACCAGTTTGACTCCAAAATGCTGGAAATGCAGATATAAAAATGGAACCTATTGCCACATGTGGTGGACTTGTCCAGTAATCCAAAAACTATGGTATAACATTAAGAATTGGCTAGAAGAAATAACAAAACAAAAAGTCCAAACCCCCACCCCCCTGAAACACTTCTACTGGGAATAATAGGCCGTAACATAAAGAAAAAGTACCATTATTATCAACAGACTCAAACTCAACCCGGATAAGACGGAGTGGCTGTGGGTTTTGCCTCCCAAGGACAATTCCATCTGTCCGTCCATCACCCTGGGGGGGGAGTCACTAACCCCCTCAGAGAGGGTTCGCAACTTGGGTGTCCTCCTCGATCCACAGCTCACATTAGAGAAACATCTTTCAGCTGTGGCGAGGGGGGCGTTTGCCCAGGTTCGCCTGGTGCACCAGTTGTGGCCCTATTTGGACCGGGGGTCACTGCTCACAGTCACTCATGCCCTCATCACCTCGAGGCTCGACTACTGTAATGCTCTCTACATGGGGCTACCTTTGAAAAGTGTTCGGAAACTTCAGATCGTGCAGAATGCAGCTGCGAGAGCTATCATGGGCTTTCCTAAATTTGCCCATGTCACACCAACACTCCGCAGTCTGCATTGGTTGCCGATCAGTTTCCGGTCACAATTCAAAGTGTTGGTTATGACCTATAAAGCCCTTCGTGGCACCGGACCAGAATATCTCCGGGACCGCCTTCTGCCGCATGAATCCCAGCGACCAGTTAGGTCCCACAGAGTTGGCCTTCTCCGGGTCCCGTCAACTAAACAATGTCGTTTGGCGGGACCCAGGGGAAGAGCCTTCTCTGTGGCGGCCCCGACCCTTTGGAATCAACTCCCCCCAGATATCAGAGTTGCCCCCACCCTCCTAGCCTTTCGTAAGCTCCTTAAAACCCACCTGTGTCGTCAGGCATGAGGGAATTGACATGTTCCTTCCCCCTAGGCTTATAAAATTTATGTATGGTATGCTAGTGTGTATGATTGGTTTTAACTTGTGGTGTTTTAAAATTAATTTAAATATTGGATTTGTTTACATTGTATGGCGATTGCTGTGAGCCGCCCCGAGTCTGCGGAGAGGGGCGGCATACAAATCTGATTAATAAATAAAAATAAATAAATTATCTAATTTTACACATATTCACAGTGGTCAGAATAACAATAGCTCAATACTGGAAAGAAGGATGGGTACCAAATGAAAACATAATAATTAAAAAGATCCGGGAATGTGCTGCAATGGACAAAATGACCATTGAATTAAAAGAAAAAGAAGACTCGGAGTACAGTACTTACAAAACTTGGAATTTACCATACGAATGGCTTGACAAAAGGAGACAAAATGATGTATGAAAATTGAAGAAATATTTATAAATAATAATAATAATAAAGAGAATCTCGAGAGACAGAAGTTGGTCTTCCGAAGTTGCTCCTCACTTCTTAAACCCAATAAAGATTTAGATTCTATAAAGTGTCATAACTCTGAGGTTAGTTGGGGGGAAGATTAGAAGTAACGTGAGAAAATATTATTTTACTGAAAGAGTATTAGATGCTTGGAACAAACTTCCAGCAGATGTGGTTGGTAAATCCACAGCAGCTGAATTAAAGCATGCCTGGGATAAACATCTATCCATCCTAAAATAAAATACAGGAAGGGCAGACTAGATGGACCAGGAGGTCTTTTTCTGCCATCAGTCTTCTATGGTTCTATGTTTCTAACTTGAAATACTGTATATCTTAAAAACAACACGCAAATGAATCTAACTACATCATTTCGGAATTAATGCATATTTAATAATCTGTCATCCCTAGCACAGCCCCTGTTGAAGGGTGGCCAGCCCCATAGGTTGTTAAGTGAGGGATAGAAATCAATTCACATGTCAGGCATTCCCTCTATAAAATAAAAGGCTGTGTGAAGTGTTGTATGTCTCCAGGTGACTGGAAATTATTAGCTTAGAGTCTGACACTCACTCTCTACTCTGTGTCCTGGTGTGATTTTGTTGTTAAAACTTCTGTTGCTCTCAGATCGTTTGTTTCCTTTCCTTCGCAAAAGATATTACACATTTGTCGCCCGTAAAGCAGAAAGGTGGCATAGCTTCACTGCCAGGGATTGGAAGGTGAGCCATGGGTTGGTTAGGGATGTGGGTTAGAAGGAGCATACAGAATGCAGCCGTGAGAGCAACTATGGGACTTCCTAGATACGCCTATGTCTCGTCAACACTCCGTGGCCTGCACTGGCTGCTGGTCAGTTTCCGGTCACAATTCAAACTGTTGGTTATAACCTATAAAGCCCTACATGGCATTGGACCAGAATACCTCCAGGACCGCCTTCTGCTGCACAAATCCCAGCGGCTGATTAGGTCCCACAGAGTTGGCCTTCTCTGGGTCCCGTCGACTAAGCAATGTCGTCTGGCTCGGTCCAGGGGAAGAGTCTTCTCTATGGCGGCCCCTGCCCTCTGGAACCAAGTCCCCCCCAGAGATCAGAACTGCCCCCACCCTCCTCGCCTTTCACAAGTTGTTCAAAACTCACCTTTGCCGCCAGGCCTGGGGAAATTGACATTTCCCCTAACTATCTTGGTTTATGTATGGTTTGATTGGGTTGTGTGATTATTTTATTACAAGGGTTTTTAAATTGTGTTTTTAAATATTGGATTTGTGCATTGTTTATCATTGTTGTGAGCCGCCCCAAGTCTTCGAAAAGGGGCGGCATACAAATCTAATAAATTATTATTATTATTATTATTATTATTATTATTATTATTATTATTACTACTACTACTACTACTACTATTATTATTATTAATTAGATTTGTATGCCGCCCCTTTGCGTAGACTCATCTACGGACATGGGCATGATCTAAACACCTGAGGGCTGCCAAAATTTTTACTGTGTGCATGGCTTTTTTTGTGGGCGTGGCTTGATGGTCATGTGACCACGTAGGAGTGGCTTTCCGGCCATGTGACCAGGTGGGAGTGGCTTGGCAACCTCTACTGGGCCCACCAGACGTTGGGAAACAGGCCATTTCCGGCCTCCAGACAGCTTCTGGGGGGCGGGAGAAGCTGTTTTCGTCCTCCCCAGGCATTGAATTATGGGTGTGGGCACTCGCACATGCATGATAGTGCATGCGCACGCTCTTTCAGCACCCGAGGAAAAAAAGGTTTGCCACCACTGATCGAGGAGGACACCCAGATTGTGATATTGGAACGAGAGAACCAGGATGCACCCAGCTGGCTTTGAGAGACAAGCATATTCCGAATTTTGGATGTGTTTTTGCTCATATTTCTGTTTTAACCCCTTTAGACTTAATATGGCGTTTCATCACATCTTTCACATGCTTTGAAATTATTCCCTTTCTTCCCCCTGGGTGGCCTTAATTACAACAGGATTATTTATCATCCTGGAAGAGCAATTAGCATTTAACCATAGTTGCCTCTTCCAGAAATTCGGCAAGGATACAAGATTTGCTGGTTTCATTTCCTTATTCTTTCACACACACACCCCTTCTTGTTCTCTTATCCATCACGCCGGTTGTCAAATGCTATTTTACTATTAATTAGGACATGAACTTGCTGGGATGGTTATTTATTAATAGATTCTTCCCAGCTTCTGGAAAGTTCATGATTAAAACAAAAGAATCAAGAGCAACCTAGAGGAACAGATGGACATGGCGTGCTAACCATGGCAGAAGCTGGTTAAAATTCCGAGCACAGCCAAAAACCTTGACAAAGAATGGAAAATAGAATCTATCATCATTATCAAAGAGAAAACTAGCACTCGACTTTAGAAAATGAATAGAAGATGCTCCCATATGGGGAGAGGAGAATTTCAGGCAGCAGATAAAGAGGATATTCCAAAAATGAATACACGTTATTTTGAAATTCACATGGAGGAAACAGAAGAAGTCCTACTAGCCACAGGGGAGCTGTTTCTAAAGAGGTGGCATAGTGGTTAGAATGCAGTACTGCAGATAATTCTGCTGCTTGCCAGCTGCCAGAAGTTTGGCAGTTCGAGTCTCACCAGCTCAAAGTTGACTCAACCTTCCATCCTTCTGAAGTTGGTATTCTGTCCAGACAGAAATAAAGGGCCACACATACTGTCCAAAATTTGATCAGAGGCAAAATCTATTGGTCAAATGAGTCATGCAATAAACTGGTTAACTCTAAGGAATTTTCACGTTGGCAGTGTTTCTCTAATGAGCCAAAGAAAACTTATAAGAGAGCCAGCAAAAGTCATAAACCTCCATTCCTGAAGTGTTTCTGGTAGTTGGACAAAACTTACTCTTCCATGGAACTCAGCTGCACATGAAACGGGCATGAAAGCAGCTTCGATGCACCAACTGCCGTGATGAGAAATATTGTTCACCACACCCACTTCTCCTTAGTATGTCTCTTATATACTGGCAAGGCGTAGCCAAGTGTCCCATAGATCTCTTAATACCAAGAACCCCTTCTTTTCAGATATTCGTACTCATGAAGGTTGGCTAAGCTTTCATCACCCTACCGATTTGTATTTCACTGATGTTCCTGTAGTCAAATTCCAAGCAAGTTCAGTTCAGTTGCTGTCCATGAGAGACCAGAATCTGCTTCAACAGAACAAACATTTGAAATGGATTGGTAGCTTATTAAGGGCAACCAATTAGCCATTTTTGTTTCAAGAAGAAACTGCATTAAGAATGTTGAAATGATTAAGACAACAAGCTCTGTTTCTTTATTTTTATTTATTTATTTATTCATTTGTCCAATACACAAATACATAGGAAGAAAAATTTATTATTTTATTTATTTATTTATTTATTTATTTATTTATTTATTTATTTATTAATTATTTAGATTTGTATGCCGCCCCTCTCCGAAGACTCGGGGCGGCTCACAACAAGATAGAACAAATCATAAATAATCAGAAAACTTTAAAATTTATACAAGATTTAAAAGAACCCCATATACTAACAGACGCACACACAAACATACCATGCATAAATTAAACATGCCCGGGGGAGGTGTTTCAATTCCCCCATGCCTGACGGCAGAGGTGGGTTTTAAGGAGTTTACGGAAGGCAGGGAGAGTAGGGGCAGTTCTAATCTCTGGGGGGAGTTGGTTCCAGAGAGTCGGTGCCGCCACAGAGAAGGCTCTTCCCCTGGGGCCCGCCAACCGACATTGTTTAGTTGACAGGACCCGGAGAAGGCCCACTCTGTGGGACCTAATCGGTCGCTGGGATTCGTGCGGCAGGAGGTGGTCTCGGAGATATTCTGGTCCAGTGCCATGAAGGGCTTTAAAGGTCATAACCAAATAGACATGTGATAATATAAAAGAGGGTGAAAGTGAACTTAGAGGAGAGGATATATGAAAGGAAGAGAATATATAAGATAGGTGAAAGAAAGGACAGGGGACGAAAGGCACACCAGTGCACTTATGTACGCCCCTTACTGGCCTCTTAGGAACCTGGAGAGGTCAATCGTGGAGAGTCTAAGGGAGAAGTGTTGGGGGTTAGGGGTTGACACAATTGAGTCCAGTAGTGAGTTCCACGCTTCGATAACTCGATTGTTGAAATCATATTTTTTACAGTCAAGTTTGGCGCGGTTCATATTAAGTTTGAATCTGTTGCGTGCTCTTGTGTTGTTGCGGTTGAAGCTGAAGTAGTCATTGACTGGTAAGACATTTCAGCATATGATCTTGTGGGCAATACTCAAATCTTGTGGGCAATACTCAAAATACTCAATACTCAAATCTTATGTGAAAAGATATGAAAAAAAATCAAAGGGAAATTGAAGAGAAAAGAATTCCTTATATCATGTGGCATTTAGGGTGAGACGTATATGGTAGTTAAAGAGAGAAGGTCAATCAATATTAAATAAAAGTTAAGTAAGTCCCTTAGTACATCCGTGCATTTCCGAAGGCTGATTAAAAGTTATCTTGTAGAATTGCCTCTACATGGTCTGTAAATGTCAGCCAACGGATAACTCAAGAGGTAGATTATAAAAGAGTTCTCCATCCCACAATATGGATAACAAATGTGATAGAAGCCTACCGTGTTTCTCTCTGAAAGGACTGATTTGACCACGCGTGGTCATTGACCCTCCTAGTTCAGCAGCAGTATAAATTAAATTTATGAGACTATTTTTTGGCTTGATGGTGGAAGTGAATAAAGAGCTGTTATGAAGTTCCTTTAAGCACCAATGAAAGAGAACATTTTGGAGTGACACTCAAATCTCCATGAAGGTCATGCCCTGCTTTTTCTTTCATCACAAGAAGAAGAAGAAGAAGAAGAAGAAGAAGAAGAAGAAGAAGAAGAAGAAGAAGAAGAAGAAGAAGAAGAAGAAGAAGAAGAACAACAACAACAACAACAACAACAACAACAGTTGGAAGGGGTCTTGGAGGTCTTCTAGTCCAACCCCCTGCTTAGGCAGGAAACCGTACACCACTTCAGACAAATGGATATCCAATATCTTCTTAAAAATTTCCAGTGTTGGTGAATTCACAACTTAGAAACATAGAGGATTAACAGCAGAAAAAGACCTCTTGATCCATCTAGTCTGCCCTTATGCTATTTCCTGTATTTTATCTTAAGATGGATATATGTTTATTCCAGGCATGTTTAAATTCAGTGACTGTGGGTTTACCAACCACGTCTGTTGGAGGTTTGTTCCAACCACTACTCTTTCAGTCAAATAATATTTTCTCACGTTGCTACTGATCTTTCCCCCAACTCATCTCAGACTGTGCCCCCTTGTTCTTGTGTTCACTTTCCTATTAAAAACACTTCCCTCCTGAACCTTATTTAAGCCTTTAAAATATCTAAATGTTTCGATCATGTCCCCCCTTTCCCTTCTGTCCAGATTGAGTCCATGAAGTCTTTCCTGGTAAGTTTTATGCTTAAGACCTTCCACCATTTTTGTAGCCCGTCTTTGGACCCGTTCAATTTGATCCATATTTTTTTGTAGGCAAGGTCTCCAGAACTGGACACTATTCCAAATGTGGTCTCACCAGCACTCTATACAGCGAGATCACCATCTCCCTGGAGGCAAACCGTCCCACTGATAAATTGTTCTGTCAGGAAATGTCTCCTTTATTTATTTTATTTATTTATTGGATTTGTATGCCGCCCCTCTCCGGAGACTCGGGCCGGCTAACAACAATAATAAGACAGCGTACAATAATAATCCAATAATAAAAATGATTAAAAACCCATTAATATAAAAACCAGACATACATACAGACATACCATGCATAAAATTCCTTAGTTCTAAGTTGCTTCTCTCCTTGATTAGTTTCCACCCATTGCTTCTTGTTCTGCCCTCTTGTGCTTTGGAGAATAGGTTGACCCCTTCTTCTTTCTGACAGCCCTTCAAATATCGGAACATCGCTGTTATGTCACCCCTGCTCCTCCTTTTCATTAAATTAGACATACCCAATTCCTGACGGATGTTCCTCCAAGGTGAATGTGGATTCGGTTCCCAAGCAGGAAATTGTTTATTTCTTGATATCTATATCGAGAAATTGGTGGGAGGGGAGAGACCCAAAACTGAGATGAGATAAGATTAGATTCCCTCCTGGTGATAGAAGAAATGCCCTCTGAGCAGCTAAGAAAAGCTTTTGACCCCAGAGAGAAAAGATGGTGAGATTGTATTTTCCACCACCCCGCTTGATGAAAAGTGAATGAAGGGAATATGAGACTGCCTTAAAAATAGGACCAGGGTGAATTGTCACTGCCACACAAGGTCAGACCTTTAGGGATGCGAGGCTGTACATTTCTGGATATGTCTGCAAAAGAGAGAGAAGGAGCAAGGGCATCTATAGTCCTTTCCTTGTTTGTTTTTAACAGGCATCCATGGGTTTTGTCCTTTCTGAAGGATGGGAGTTTGGAAAGGAGTGATTAACAAAGGAACCCAGGACCTCTCCAGTCCAGCTCCTATCCATAACTCTCCCTCTTCACATGACCTAGAGCAGTGTTTCCCAACCTTAACAATTTGAAGATATCTGGACTTCAACTCCCAGAATTCCCCAGCCAGCATTCGCTGGCTGAGGAATTCTGGGAGTTGAAGTCCAAATATCTTCAAGTTGCCAAGGTTAGGAAACATTGACCTAGAGGCAGTAATGGGCTGCTAGTCCCACGAGGGAGGGATGTAAAGGAGATAGTAAGTTTATACACTATTGAATACTTAATAATTTTTATTGTCCTTCCTTCTCTGGTATCTTAGTATGATCCTTAATTACTTTTAAAACAGGAAATAATTAAATAGTATGTTTTTTTTTACCCATAAATGCTTTCATTGGGTCCAAAGACTGGCTACAAAAATGATGGAAGGTCTTAAGCATAAAACTTATCAGGAAAGACTTCATGAATTCAATCTGTATAGTCTGGAGGACAGAAGGGAAAGGGAGAGGACACGATTGAAACATTTAAATATGTTCAAGGGTTAAATAAGCTTCAGGAGGGAAGTGTTTTCAATAGGAAAGTGAACACAAGAACAAGGGGACACAATCTGAGGTTAGTTGGGGGAAAGATCAGAAGAAAATATTATTTGACTGAAAGAGGAGTAGATGCTTGGAACAAACTTCCAGCAGATGTGGTTGGTAAATCCACAGTCACTGAATGTAAACATGCCTGGGATAAACATAGATCCATCCTAAGATAAAATACAGGAAATAGTATAAGGGCAGACTAGATGGACCATGAGGTCTTTTTCTGCCGCCAATCTTCTATGTTTCTAAGATATAAGGTATAGAAGAGATAGAAGGGATAGAAGAGATAAAAGAAAAGATATAGGAGATATAGGAGAAACTATAGGACAGGGAATGGTAGGCATATGATACTACTACGGAGTAGTATCTCTAGTACCTTAGTATGATCCTTAATTACTTTTAGAACAGGAAATAATTAAATAGTATGTTTTTTACCCACAAACGCTTTCATCATTTTAATCATTATCTAGAACTGAACTTTCACAGCAATTCAAGAAAATTGAGCTACTTGCCTAATCTGTTATCATACCAAACCTTGTGGGTTCAGTACAAAACCTTAAAATGTGACTGTGCTCCTCAACAAGTAGTGCTGTGTATTATTTGTCCTTTTTGTGGCAATTCAAATAATGTGACTTAATCAACTAAAAAAGAGTCGAAGCACCTATGGACTTAACCCTTGACATGATTGACGTCAGGTTGGCCACTTTTAAGTCAGTCACATGACCTTTAAGCCACACCTCTAGTCACATGATTGTCAAGCCACTTCCACCTGGTCACATGGCTGGCAAGCCACGGCCACAAAATAAGCCACGCCCACAGTGTGGTCGTAAAGTTCCTTTAAAGTTTAAACCATGGAGAAAAAGAAATAACTTGGGGATAAAATCTAATAAATTCCTATGTTATTAGTTGGGAGAGGATTATCTGATTCATGGGTATTAAAGTAAGCTTCATTGCCTTGGATTTATTAGATTTGTAAGCCCCGAGGCTCTAAGGCAAAGGTGCCCATTCAAGACACAACAACGACAAACAATAACAGCAGCGATAGCAGCAATTTTGGAATCCATTCTCTTAGCTCTTTGCCGTCTCCGTCGGGATTGCCTTCTCTTTATTACCTGGACGCCTTAAAAGTACTTCTGGGAAGGCAGGTGGGACGGGAATGAAATTGATCTCTTTAACGGAGGTGGCTTCTCTCCTCTCTTCGCTGCACTTCCATGTCCCGAGCCCTCCAACTTCATTTGTAACCCTGGACCCTTAAGAGCACTCGAGTTAATCATTTTGGAGTCACTGAGCCATTCAGAGTCCCTGACAGATGATACTTTTGTGAATATTGCTGCAGAACAGCCCCAAGAAGTCTTGCCTGAATGAAGATACCGGAGCAATGCGTTTTCCTATAGATTGATCCCAACCTGTTTTTTGGGGGATTGATGCCCCCAGATTACGATGTAAAACTCTTCAACACCACCGATAACACAACTACGCTCCAAAAAGACCTGAACTCTGTTTCTGAGTGGTCTAACACATGGCAACTAACCTCCTAAGAGGTCAGTAAGGGGCGTACATAAGTGCACTAGTGTGCCTTTCGTCCCCTGTCCAATTGTCTTTCCTTTATCTCATATATCATATATATTTTCTTCCTTTCATATATCTTCTCCTCTATTTTTACATATTATCTTTATATCTATTACTTCATGTCTATTCTCTTCCATATGGATTGTGTATTGGACAAATGAATAAATAAAATAAATAAATAACTCCAAATCTCAACTAGCAAATGCTCTGTCCTACACATTGAGAAAAAGAATCTGAACTCCAAATCTGAACTGAATAATCAAATTATCACAGATAACCCCCACTTGGTTAAAGACCTCGGTATACTAATAACAAAAGATTTAAGTGCCAAAGCCCACTGCAACAACATAGCCAAGAAGGCTTCAAGAGTTGTAAACCTAATCCTACGTAGCTTCTGCTCTGGCAGTCTCACACTACTTACCAGAGCTTACAAAACTTTCGCCAGACCCATCCTCGAATACAGCTCATCTGTTTGGAACCCATATTGCATCTCAGACATTAACACCCTTGAAAATGTCCAAACATACTTCACCAGAAGAGCCCTTCATTCCTCCAGTCGAAACAGAATACCCTACGAGACTAGACCTACAATCCTGGGTCTTGAAAGCTTAGAATTACGACGCCTTAAACATGATCTAAATATAGCCCACAAGATCATATGCTACAATGTCCTGCCTGTGGGTGACTACTTCAGCTTCAACCACAACAATAACACAAGAGCACACAACAGAGTCAAGCTCAATATTAACCGCTCCAAACTTGACTGTAAAAAATACGACTTTAGTAATTGGGTTGTCGAAGCGTGGAATTCACTACTGGACTCTGTAGTATCATCCCCTAACCCCCAACATTTTACCCTTAGACTATCCACGGTTGACCTCTCCAGATTCCTAAGAGGCCAGTAAGGGGTGTACATAAGCGCACTAGAGTGCCTTCCATCCCCTGTCCTATAGTCTCTCCTATATCTCATATTTCTTCTCTACTATATCCTCTATAACCTTCATTGTGTATTATTGAGTATTGGAGAAAATAAATATAAATAAATAAATAAATAAATATTGCTGCAGAACAGCCCCAGGAAGTCTTGCCTGAATGAAGATACCGGAGCAATGTGTTTTTCTATAGATTGATCCCAACCTGGGGTTTTTTTGGGGGGGGGGATTGATGCTCCCAGATTACCTGCCATTGCTGTTGCGATGGGAATTAAATGGGGCAGGGTGTGTACGGAAAGGATATTAAAAGTCAACCATCATGACTCAATGTCAGAACTTGTCTATGAAGCAGGAACGTATGCCAGCAAAATACATAATCTATAGAAGTTGGACGGTCTTTTTTTTTTTTCCCCGAGAAGAGCTGGAGGTGGCAAAGGAGCTGAGAAGAACCATTTATTATTTTTGATTTAGTGCTTCATGAACCAGGAAAAACATGGTTGATTCATTGGTTGTGTACTCTTCTATTGATCTCCGAGATTTACTTTTTGCAAACTTCTCATTCATCACTTTCCCCCTTTAACCATCCCAAGTATCTCTTCTCCAAAGAAAACGGCGTTTGGGATGAAAGAATCATCATAGCCATCTGCCCCAGAGCTAAGAAGGAGTGTGTGTGTGGAATGATGGTTTAGGACAAGGTTAGGCAAAGTTAGCTCTTCTATGACATGTGGACTTCAACTCCCAGAATTGCTGGGTCAATCATGCTAGCTCAGGAATTCTGGGAGTTGAAGTCCACATGTCATAGAAGAGCCAGCTTGGCCTACCCCTGCTTTAGGAGAACTGGAAAGTCAGATGTATGTATGTATGTATGTATGTATGTATGTATGTATGTATGTATGTATGTATGTATGGATTGTTTTGTTTGTTTAATTGAATTTGTATGCCGCCCCTTTCCGAGGACTCGGGGCGGCTCACAGCACCTAATAAAACAGTAGAAAAACAATTCAATTAATAACATAAACAATCGTTAAAAAATTCTAATTTTAAATTTCAATGAACAATTCATACAACAGTCATACTAGGAAACATTCATCGGTCAGGGGGGAAGATCTAGCAACCCCAGGCCCCCGACAGAGTTGAAGTCCAGATATCTTCAAGTTGCCAAGGTTGGGAAACACTGGTATATGGTATATGGTTTTTGACATGTTGTGAGCCACCCCAAGTCTTTGGAGAGGGGCGGCATACAAATCCAACAAATAAATAAATAAATAAGTAATAGACTTATATACCACTTCACAGTAGTTTTACAGCCTTCTGTAAGCCGTTTACAGAATCCGCCTATTGCCCCCAAGGCTGAGTCAACCTTGAGCCAGTGGTGAGATTTGAACTGGTGAACTACAACCAGTAGTGCTCTAACCCACTGCGCTATCGTCCTGAGACTTTGTCTTAGGCCAAACTACTGCTATCCTATACATGTTTGACCAAAGAACTGCAGAAAAAACAGTTGCTGCCAACCTGCCTTCCATTGAGGACCTATATATTGGTCGAGTCAAAAAGAGGGCGGGGAAAATATTTACTGACCCCTCGCATCCTGGACATAAACTGTTTCAACTCCTACCCTCAAAACGTCGCTACAGAGCACTGCACACCAAGACAACTAGACACAAGAACAGTTTTTTCCCAAACACCATCAGTCCGCTAAACAAATAATTCCCTCAACACTGTCAGACTTTTTACTAAATCTGCACTTCTATTTCTACTAGTTTTTCTCATCATTCCTATAATCCTTTTCCTCCCACTTAGGACTGTATGACTGTAACTTGTTGCTTGTATCCTAAGATTTTTATTAATATTGATTGTTTCTTCATTGCTTATTTGACCCCTATGACAATCACTAAGTGTTGTACCACATGATTCTTGACAAATGTATATTTTTCTTTTATGTACGCCGAGAGCATCTGCACCAAGACAAATTCCTTGTGTGTCCAATCACACTTGGCCAATAAAATTCTATTCTATTCTATTCTATTCAAATATATAAATAATTTATTTATTTATTTATTTATTTTATTTATTTTGTCCAGTACACAATAATACACAATGAATGTTATAGAGGATATAGTAGAGAAGAAATACGACATATAGGAGAGACTATAGGACAGGGGATGGAAGGCACTCTAGTGCGCGTATGTACGCCCCTTAATGACCTCCTAGGAATCTGGAGAGGTCAACCATGGATAGTCTAAGGGGAAAATGTTGAGGGTTAGGGGATAATACTACGGAGTCCGCTAATGAGTTCCACACTTCAACAACTCGATTACTAAAGTCATATTTTTTACAGTCAAGTTTGGAGCGGTTAATATTAAGCTTGAATCTGTTGTGTGCTCTTGTGTTGTTGTGGTTGAAGCTGAAGTAGTCTTTGATAGGCAGGACATTGCAGCATATGATCTTGTGGGCAATACTTAGATCGTGTTTTAGGTGTCATAGTTCTAAGCTTTCAAGACCCAGGATTGTAAGTCTAGTTTCGTAGGGAGTTCTGTTTCGGGTAGAGGAGTGAAGGGCTCTTCTGGTGAAGTATGTTTGGACATTTTCGAGGGTGTTCATGTCAGAAATGTGCTATAGGTTCCAAACATAGTAATAATATCACTGTGTAGATTTTGCTATACTGTCCAGACTCTATAAAGTCATTTAGATCAGATCGGAGGCGACTTAGTTGTAAAATGTCTAATCTCAGTATTTTAAGTCTGGTGGAATAAGGTAGATTATTAGACTGAGTCACTGCTGGATGACCCTGGAAATGTTGAAAGCCCGAAGTAGATGATGTCAGCCTACATTTAGAGGCCCGGTAATCCCCGAGCTCATGTTCTCAAACTGCTCCCTTCTCTTCTCTGTGCTGTTAGCCTTTACTTCCCAAAGTAAAACACTGACCTTCTGCAATCTGGGATGAGCTTCCGCTTCATCGATTATTGGCGCCCTTCCATTCATCATACTTACCGTCGTCGACTTCGACACCGCTTGCAGTATAAAGAAATAATGTCCACTTTCCCTATACAAAGGGGAAGGATTAAGCGGTGAAAAACATCGGCAATTTCCAACTAATCCAGCGCAGAAGATTGGTGGTTGTTTTTTTCTAATTAGCAGCAACCCTCTGGAAAGACAGAGCCCATTTACAAAGCTGGCAAGCCTCCAGATCGCACAGCATTGGTCCCCACCCGCCAAGTAATTGCACACTTCTGTTGTTATGGCATGTTACAGCAATGCCTTCGCCGTCAAGCGCCAGGCTCAAAACTCATGTTTCAAATTGTTCTGTGCCACCCGATGTGGTAAGAGTGTCTTTCTGGAGAAGACCACTGGTCCCTCACTAGGAATCGGCCGCCTATGGCTCTGTTTTTACCACGATGACCGAACCATTCAGGCTAAGCGATTTGGGCCTGTCTCTCGCTTTTGCTTGCTGGGGTTTTTTTGGGGGGGATGGGGGGATATTTTTGCAAAAGCATTTCTAATCAGCGGCAATTTCGCACAAGCTTTTTATGATTTAGCGAGTCCATTAAAGCTGACATTTGTGCGGCTCTCACACTCGTAAGGAGCTTTGTGGAGCATAAACATTGGAAATTGCCAGTAGAGGAAGACAATGTGAAAATCCTCCCCTCCCTCCCCTCCCTCCCCTCTGGATTGGGAGCACTTGTCTGCAAAATTTGGCTGTTGTGCAGTACACAAGCAATCTTCGGGCTACATGATAGGTCTGTGGCTGCTTATGGATGTATTGTTTTTCTCATCATTCCTTTCACCCATTTCCTCCCATGTTGACTGTATGACTGCAACTTGTTGCGTATATCCTAAGATTTTTATTAATATTGCTTCTTCATTGCTTATTTGACCCCTATGACAATCATTAAGTGTCGTACCACATGATTCTTGACAAATGTATATTTTATTTTATGTACGCTGAGAGCATATGCGCCAAGACAAATTCCTTGTGTGTCCAATCACACTTGGCCAATAAAAATTCTATTCTATTCTATTCTATTATTCGATGCCCAGACAGATGACAATAAGGAGATTATTAAATTTAGCCTTTGGGCATCTCAGAGGTGAGATTTGAGGTCCGGTTATCTGCTCGATACGAAATCTAAAAGGTCATGGGACTGTCCCAAGCACAACCTCCCAAGTATGTCCATGTTTCTCCAGCACTCCGCAGTCTGCATTGGCTGCCGATTGGTTTCCGGACACAATTCAAAGTGTTGGTTATGACCTATAAAGCCCTACATGGCATCGGACCAGATTACTTGCAGGACTGTCTCCTGCCCCTTGAGTCCCAGCGACTGGATAGGTCCCACAAAATCTGCCTTCTGCAGGTCCCATGAACTAGACAATGTTGCTTGACAGGGCCTAGGGGAAGAGCCTTCTCTATGGAGGCCCCAGCCCTCTGGAATCAGCTCCCTGTGGAGATTTGTATTGCCCCCACCCTCCACGCCTTCCGCAAGAGTCTGAAGACTCATTTATGCCACCAGGCTTGGGGCCACTAGATTCTAGCCCCCTGGTCGACGAATGTAATGTATGTTTGTTTTTTATGAATGGTAATGAATTATTAATTATTATTGGGGTTTTTAGATTAGATAAGTGGGTTTTATATTAATTGGATTTAGGATTTGTATTGTATTGTTCTTTTTTATGTTGTAAACTGCCCCAAGTCCCTGGAGAGGGGCAGCATATAAGTCCAATCAATCAATCAATCAATCAATCAATCAATCAATCAACTTTGCTTACTCAAATCTGACAAAGAAGAACTCCTTACTCCAATAATTCCTTCCTTCCTTCCTTCCTTCCTCTAACCCTCTCTTCTTCCTCCTCCTCCTCCTTTTCCTCTTCCTCTTCTTCTCTTCTTCTCTTCCTCTTCTTCCTCTTCCTCTCCTCCTCTCTCTTTCTTTCTCTCTTTCACTCTTTCTTTCACTCTCTTTCTTTCTTTTCACCCTCTTCCGTAGCCGCACTCAAATGGACCTTAAAAACATTCCTCTTTTAAGAGCATTGCATTAGTAATCAGGACCAACAACCTCTGATGCATCCATAAATGGATTCTTAATCCCCTCTCAGAGTAATCTAAGTCAGAGTCATCAGGATGGAAGAAGGGAAGTCTGTGGAGGCAACGCGAGTAGACTGAATCCATCAAACTATGTCTCTTATTGAGAGTCAAGGCTAAATGACTTGCAGCTTTTCCCTTGAATCTCATTACGGCAGCTGAGCATTGCCTTCCTTTTGGGGGGAAGTTATTGGTTTGGCATTTCTTGCAAAATAGTCTGGTTGTTCATTTCCATTTCCTGATTAATTTACGTTGACCTTGCTTGCTCCTGCTTTTAGCTCCATCATGAGTACATTTGGCTCCCTCCTTTTCAGAATTACAAAAGTAGTATCCTTGGACTGGACATGTCTTTGGAAAGTTAGCTTCCTGGGGAGGGTGGTGTTTTTCTTCTTCTTCTTCTTCTTCTTCTTCTTCTTCTTCTTCTTCTTCTTCTTCTTCTTCCTTCTTCTTCTTCCTTCTTCCTTCTTCTTCCTTCTCCTTCTCTTTCTTCTTCTTCTTCCTTCTTCTTCCTTCTCCTTCTCTTTCTTCTTCTTCTTCTTCTTCCTTCTCCTTCTCTTTCTTCTTCTTCCTTCTTCTTCTTCTTCCTCCTCCTCCTCCTCTTCTTCCTTCTTCTTCTTCTTCTTCTTCTTCTTCCTCCTCCTTGTCCTCCCCCCTCCTCCTCCTCCTCCTCCCCATCCTCCTCCTTCTCTTCCTCCTCCTCCTCCTTCTCTTCCTCCTCCTCCTCCTCCCTCCTCCCTCCTCCTTTCTCTCCCCTCCTTTTTGGGGCAAATTTTTAATTGAAAGTTGAGATGCTCCAAGGAAAACACCAGCCACCCCATTTCTAGGTAGCTTGGAAAATAAGGACGTCTAATGTCCATAGTTCATGGCTTTATTTCAAGCCTGGCTGTCTATCCAGAAGAAAAAGATGAGTGGAGAGTTTATTTTATTTATTATTACTTAGATTTGTATGCCGCCCCTCTCCGAAGACTCGGGGCGGAGTTGTCTTTTCCCCCTTCTGACAAATGGTGCCTTGCATCGGAATCTGCCTATGACAGCAGTCTGCAAGCCATGAAAGCAATATTTCGAGAGAACTGAATTGAAATTCCAACTGTATCTATCACCCACCTGATGGCACGCATACATATTTACGGAGAAAGTGAGGGATGCTTCAAACCGAGCGAGGAAAACCAACCTAGATTGGAACATGCAAAACCAAACATTAGCTCAGCTTTATTAGCCTGTTTATGCACTTTGCACAACTCAACGGCATTGATCGGAAGATATTTGACTCACTAAAGATCAAGGAGGACAGGCATAGGACACGAACCCAGGGACAGAGAAGGGAAATATTACATGCATTTTTTTTTCAAGCAATAGGAACCAGTAGAAAGTTAAAAGTAAAGGAATCCCTGCAGATTTTATTACACTACTCATTGCTGACTACAGGGGGCAGTGTTCACCTCTCAAATTTCAAGGCCATAGAGCTGGCCTAGCAGTCGTCTCTCACGTTTCAGGGTCATACTGCCACCTAGCAGTCTGAAGACATTTCTGCAGTCATGTAAGCTGCCTTACAAACTATCTATATTATATATTACTATATCTACAATATATCTACTATATATTACTATATCTACTATGTTATATTAGTATAATACATCTATAGTAGTCTCCCTTCCTTTTCATTATCAGCAAAATATGTTACACCTATAGATTATAGTTGTTGGCTGTAAAAAACGTATTTGCCTTGGAGAGGCAAAAAGTAAGCTGTGATGCTCCTTCAATATACTGTACCAGGGTGACTTGACAAAAAAAATCACATATAACCTATCCTTGGTACAAGCTGATATAGGAGATGAGTCTATAGTCCAATGGCTGAGTCCCCAGGTTCAAATCCCAGTAAGGGTGTGGCTACCTGATGAAGGCAAATAAGCCCGAAATAGATCTATAGTAGTTACCCTTCCTTGTCATTATCAGCAAAATATGTTACATATATATAATGTATAGTGTCTTTAAAATTTATATCATAGAAACATAGAAACATAGAAGAATGATGGCAGAAAAAGACCTCATGGTCCATCTAGTCTGCCCTTATACTATTTCCTGTATTTTATCTTACAATGGATATATGTTTATCCCAGGCATGTTTAAATTCAGTTACTGTGGATTTACCAACCACCTCTGCTGGAAGTTTGTTCCAAGGATCTACTACTCTTTCAGTAAAATAATATTTTTTCATGTTGCTTTTGATTTTTCCCCCAACTAACTTCAGGTTGTGTCCCCTTGTTCTTGTGTTCACTTTCCTATTAAAAACACTTCCCTCCTGAACCTTATTTAACCCTTTAACATAATTAAATGTTTCGATCATGTCCCCCCTTTTCCTTCCGTCCTCCAGACTCTAAAGATTGAGTTCATGAAGTCTTTCCTGATACGTTTTATGCTTAAGACCTTCCACCATTCTTGTAGCCCGTCTTTGGACCCGTTCAATTTTGTCAATATCTTTTTGTAGGTGAGGTCTCCAGAACTGAACACAGTATTATTCCAAATGTGGTCTCACCAGCGCTCTATATAAGGGGATCACAATCTCCCTCTTCCTGCTTGTTATACCTCTAGCTGTGCAGCCAAGCATCCTACTTGCTTTTCCTGTACATATTTTGTACATATCTGTACATATTTTGGATTTTTAAACTTTTGTTTACTTTTGTTTGCTTTTTTTTAAAAAAAATTAAAATTTATTTTCTTTAACTTTTTTTGTATTTATGTTTGCATTTTCTTTTTAAAAGGTAGAAAAATAATAAAGAACATTTAAAGAAGAAAGAAAAAAAACATGTATGCTTCCTGGAATGACTTGGAATAAATAAATAAATAGCCAAGCTGCTACAGTTTGGATGTTAAGATGACAGCAAGCGCTAAAAGGCATTCTATGTGTAATAGATTTTTTGCTGTGTCTTTTGTCTCAGCTCAAAACTCTCAAAGCCATTGGTGGAATCCAGCAGGAAGTTTATGGAGACAAACTATCCCACTTGCAACTGGTGCCACCTAGCAGAGTTTCAGCAAATTTATCACATTCTCTTCGATTTTGGTTTCTTCCCCCTCGTGGGTTGCCATATTGATACTGCATTTAAATTATGAATTATTTTGCTGGGCAAGTAAAATATTGTTGTTGTGAGCCGCCTGCTTTGGCACTTGTTCAGATGCGGTCATAGAATGATGGCTACCTCATGGTGATTGCAAAGATATGGACAGTGGACTTTTCACAGTTTTACTTCTAAGTGAATAAGAAAACTCAGGGGCCTTTGAAAGGCATTATTTTAATTTAATTTGACTTCTATTTATTTATTAATTAGATTTGTATGCCGCCCCTCTCCATAGACTCCGGGCGGCTAACAGCAATAATAATACAATGTAAACAAATCTAATATTTAAGTTAATTTTTAAAAACCCCAATTTAAGAAACCAATCATACATACTGACATACCATGCATAAATTTTATAAGCCTAGGGGGAAGGGAAAGTCTCATGCCTGGCGACAGAGGTGGGTTTTAAGGAGCTTACGAAAGGCAAGGAGGGTGGGGGCAACTCTGATATCTGGGGGGAGTTGGTTCCAAAGGGTTGGGGCCGCCACAGAGAAGGCTCTTCCCCTGGATCCCGCCAAACGACATTGTTTAGTTGACAATTCTATGCTGCCCAATCCCAATGGGACTCAGGGTGGTTTACAACCAGTTGAAGGGCTACCAAAATTTTTACTACCACACTGTGGGCGTACCTTATGTTGTGGGTGTGGCTTGCTGGCCATGTGACCAGGTGAGCGTGGCTTGACGATCATGTGACTTGACCAAGGATTTTCCAAGACCTTCCAAACAATCCCCATATCAATGGACTCAAAACAAGCAGCTCATCCAATTCAATCCCATCGTAAAAGTGAGCACCTATAGAAGAGTGAAATGACAGACACGTCTCACTTATAATTTTGAAAGCACATAGAAACATAGAAGATTGAGGCAGAAAAAAGACCTCATGGTCCAAGCAATGGGAGAAAATATCATTTTACTGAAAGAGGAGTAGATGCTTGGAACAAATTTCCAGCAGGCGTGGTTGGTAGAGATGGGCGAACCCAACGGTGTTCGGGTTCAGCAAGTTCGGCCGAATTTTATGCAAAATTCGGCCGAACTCAAACCCGAACAGGGAATCCCTCCCATGAAGAGATTCCGGGGGTGGAGCTTTGATGTCACCAGAAGGTTGCTAAGGACGCCAAGGTGATCACTTCCTGGATTCCATGGAAATAAACATGTTTATTCTTACATGAAAGGACTGCCCTTTGCTTGCAACGCTGCTGCAGTGTCCTTTTTCGTAAAAATAACAATGTTTATTTTTACATGAAGACCTCCCTTTGAAGGAGCTGGGGAATCCCTCCCACGAAGAGATTCCGGGGGCAGAGCTTTGACGTCACCAGCAGGTTGCTAAGGACTCCAAGGTGATCACCAATCCATGGAATCCAGGAAGTCATCACCTTGGCGTCCTTAGCAACCTGCCGGTGACATCAAAGCTCCAAACGCCGAACACGACCCTGAACTTTTGAAAAATTTTCAGTTCGTGTTTGGCATACCGAACACCGCAAAATTCGGTGCGGACCCGAATTGTGCGGGTTCAGTTCGCCCATCACTAGTGGTTGGTCAATCCACAGTCACTGAATTTAAACTTGCCTGGGTTAAACATAGATCCATCCTAAGATAAAATACAGGAAATAGTATAAGGGCAGACTAGATGGACCAGGAGGTCTTTTTCTGCCATCAATCTTCTATGTTTCTATTTTTCTATGAGATTGGAAGGAAGAACTGATGCCACGCTAGCGGCTTTGTGTGAAGGAGGAGAGAGCCTCGCTGAATGGCGGGTCTTTCAGCCGGCACGCACTGCTCACCGCGAATCATTTGGGGAGCATCACCTGCAAGAAAGGGAGATGCCAAGAGCTGTATCATTAGCCGTAAAGCTCAGGTACTTTTCTGTAGAGCAGCGGGAATTTCACCGGGCTGACTCGATGGCTTGCGAGTTATTACGTCTGGAGAAAAAAGCATAATCTTTAATAACTTCTTTCTCCTGCTTCCTTTTTCTTTCCCCTTTCTCCCTGCCCAATCCTTTCCTTTGCCTGTTAATGTCTTTAACAATCTAGGATATTAAAAGCTAAGAGCAGCGGCGCTCCCTACCAAGAGATAGAAGTGTTTTCATGTCTAATAAATCCACAGCAGCAGCTTCTTAGGGAACATCAGCACAGCCCAATTCAGTCCAGGATTAGACACAAATAGTCCCTGTCGGTGGACTGATTCATAAAAGAGATGCTTAGCCTTGTCAAGGCAACCAAGATGAGCCATTCCAGATAATACACTGGAAGAGCCTCGGTGGCGCAGTGGTTAGAGCACAGTCCGGAAAGCTACTTCTGCTGATCACCGGCTGCCGGCAGTTCGAATCTCAGTAGGCTCAAGGTTGACTCAGCCTTCCGTCTTTTCCAAGGTGGATAAAAGGAGGACCCAGATTGTTGGTGGCAACATGCTGACTCTCTGTAAACTGCTTGAGAGAGGGCTGTAAATCACTGTGAAGCGGTATATAAGTCTAAATGCTAATGCTATTGCTATGGATGAAATGGAAGGGAGGGAGGAGGGAGGGAGGGAAAGAAGGGAGGGAGGGAGGATAGGAGCCTCAGTGGTGCAGAGGTTAGAGTGCAGTCTTGCAAGCTACTTCTGCTGATCACCAGCTGCCAGCAGTTTGGCAGATCGAATCTCAGTAGGCTATCTATCTATCTATCTATCTATCTATCTATCTATCTATCTATCTATCTATCTATCTATCTATCATCTATCTATTTATCTATCTATCTATCTATTCTGCCGCCGTGTTTCAACCACCCATAATTACAGGATAATTAGTCCTGGAAGACACACACCACACAATAAAAGGAAAACCCAAAAGTTTTTATAAACAGAAAAACAGAAACATCTCCCTTTTTAAATGTCAAAGGGATTTTCTGGTACACACAATGCAATCCAATTGCTCACCCAATAACTGGGAAATTGAGTCCAATTCTAAAGTCCAGAGAGTCCACACACAATCTTGAACAGCACAAAAACCACGATCTTGATGAAACAATGAATCAGATAAACTGCCATGAGGCTAAAACACCAAGCTGCACTTTTATCTGTAGCACTAATTACAGCAGCACCACCCAACCACAGGTGGCCTCGTTTTCTCTTGCAATAATCCTTCAGTTGTTGTCTCCTATGCATCACTCTACACATGCGTGGATGTGTCATTAATTCTTGTTCAGAATCCAGGGATGATACAGATGATTGATCTCCTCCTGGGCTGTCTGCCAAACTCCCCTCTTCCCTGTCACTCACGCTTTCTTGGTCAGAGGAGGCTTTGTCGGCAGATTCCATTGGGAGCAAAACAGGCCTGAGGCATGTGGATGTTTCCCCCACATCCACCTGCACATTCCTTGGGGCAGGAGCTGGGCCAGAGCTATCTATCTATCTATCTATCTATCTATCTATCTATCTATCTATCTATCTATCTATCTATCTATCTATCTATCTGGGTTTCTATGCCACCCTTTTCAATGTTAATCTATCCATCTCAGCACAGCTAATATTTTTTTATGACACTTTCCGCCCTGTAGGATAATACGAACTCCCTACTCATCTTGAATGGCCAGACTTTAAATTTTATTTCCATGGGGGTTTGCCTGGATAATTGTGGGCGGCTTCTGAAACTACGAGGTTTGCAACTTAATGGGGAAAGTTCACAGCTCTGCCACGGGATTCACTTTATTACTTTTCTAAAACAGGCCTCTTCCTGCACACCCTCACAACACCACATATTGATAACTATGCCCTTTCTTGCAAGACCTTTTGTGGTTTATTGGCACCAGTCCTAATTCTTCTCTGAATTGCAAAGCTGCCCTTTAGCTCTTGTTCCCATCCCTGTTATCACAGCCATCCATCCACTCTTTCGTGAATGGAGCTAAAATTCAGCGTGGGCATCAGAGGATGAACTCTGGCAGACACACACGCACAGACACACAAGCACAGGTGTGTGGAGGGACAAAGGAAAGAGGATTGTGCACGCAGGCAGACAGGAAGAACTGAAGTTAGATGATGATTTTTCAAAATTTAGAAAGGAAGTCTGTGGATAACGCTCATTTTCAAGGTCGTCTGGGTGAGATCCTCCTACTCGCTGTCTTGAATTTGTCTGTTTTTGTGTCTCTTTGTCTATTGTGGTTCTGAAAACAACTTTCTAAAAGTTCAGCTATTTAGAGAATACGGAATGACAGACTTGCAAGGGGCCTTGGAGGTCTTCTAGTCAAACCCGCTGCCCAGGCAGGAGATCCTATACCAGGGGTTGGCAATCCACAGCTCGGGAGCCACATGTGGCTCTTTCATTCCTCTGCTGCAATTCCCTGTCGCTGTTCAGCTCCATAATTGATAGGACCTTTGTTTAGGACAGGTAGAGTGGAAAAGGATGCCATGCTAGGAGGAGACTCTATGGTAGGGGAACCAGACTTCCATTCGACAGAAGAAAAAGGATGTCATGCTAGGAGGAGACTCTATGATGGTGGAACTGGACTTCCAGCTGGCAGAGGAAAAAGGATGCCATGCTAGGAGGAGACTCTATGATGGCGGAACTGGACTTCCAGCTGGCAGAGGAAAAAGGATGCCATGCTAGGAGGAGACTCTATGGTGGGGAAACTGGACTTCCAGTTAGCCGAAGAAAATTATCAGATGACCATGATATTTAGGTTCCATTATGGTCTGGATTGTAGGAATATCTGCCCTAGACTACTCTGTAATTCAGTGGTTCTCAACCTTTCTAATGCCGCAACCCATTAATACAGTTCCTCATGTTGTGGTGACCCCCAACCATAAGTCTAGCACCAATTCTCCCAATGGAGCTTTAAGCTGATTGGCAGGAAGGTCAGAGGGACGCCCTGACTGTAAGGGCCTAATTGGTTGGATTGTAAAAATGTGCTCCAAGGTGCCAGAATAGAAGCTTTAGTTCCTAACACCAGGGGAAGTTTGTCTTTTTCCATGGCCTTAGGCGACCGCTGTGAAATGGTTGTTTGACCCCCAAAGGGGTCCTGATCCCCAAGTTGAGAACCACTGCTGTAACTTGAGATACTCTTTCCCCCATGTTTATGTTTATGCTCCTCTATACTCATCCGTTGTTCCTACCCTTCCTTTTTACAGTCCTTACATTCCCTATTTTATAGGATGTTTTTATATCTTCTAAAGTTTCATATTTTTTTAGATTCTGATGTATCCTCTCTGCTTTTTAATTGGCTTGAACCTCACCTTCCTTATGCTGGTCTATAACTGTAATAAAGTTTTGATTCGATTTGATTGGAGGTGACCCCAGGGAACTGAAAGGGCGCCATCAATCTTGCTGTCAGTTACCCTCTGTTGTAGAAGAGGGCATGAAATAGTGCCAACAACAGAATTGCAGCCTAAAAGGATATTTCTTGCAAGAGTGAGTATTTTTTCCCCTAGACTTCCAGATGCGTGCGTGCTTAAAGGCAGCTGCTTCTTTCAGAGGAACAAGCTGTCGAGTGAAAGTAACCAGGAACAGAAGTTGAATTCAAAAGCACTGAAAATTTATTCCATGCTACCCATGCATGAGAATCTGATCTGGCCCAGGCAAATTGGTGCCAATGGAATTTAGGAGAAGGTGGACTTGAGACTCTTGTGGCTACATAAGGATTCAAAACTAATGGCACACTTGACCCTACCTCCAACTCAGTCTACTCATCTCCTACTCAAGTCAACTTCTTTTGTTATTTCTCACCATCATTTCAAAGGGGAGCCCCAAAATGTATTTTCCTTGGGGTGTGTTAGTACTATGTACATAAATGGTTGGGTTTGGCAATATATGAACAAACTATCAATGTATGCTTAAATGGATTAGAACACTATTGCTTTAAGAGCTAGGATTGCAGTTAGCTATAAGAGGGCGTCAGAAATGCCTCTCTCTCTCTCTCTCTCTCTCTCCCCTCCATTTAGTCCAAACCTTATAATAATCCAACTCATTTTGTCCTTTTAATTCTATTGTCAATTTGCCCATTTCTGTACACCTGTATATGTTCTCAATCAATACATTTTTCCAATGGAGTTTTGTCATCTTTCCAATATTGGGCATAAGCAATTCTTGTTGCCGTGATAATATGTAATGATAGATATTGTATTTGGTTGTTGCTTTCTTGTTACTCCTAGTAGAAAGAATTCTGGAGTGTTTTCTATTTGTTTCTCTGTGATCTGTTGTAACCAAATGTTTCTATGCCCAATAACACTTTAAATAATACTTCTTATTTGTTAAACTCCTGACCCTCTGTCCAGACAAAGGATGAATCAATTTTTTTCCCACCATTTATTCAGAACCTAAATCAATAGCTGGCCAATTGGTGTTTTGCTTATTTACGAATAAATAAAGGCAGGCATTAAATCTAGAGTTATCTTTACTCTGTGCTTTTCACAGAAAGCTCCTTTCCATTTCGACCTCTTTTTCCTCTCATTTTTATCTTAAGAATCCTAGCTAGCTGATGTCACGAAGCCTTGGGCTATCGTAAGCTTTATAAATTATACCCTGGAACATTAACAGATATGTCAGGGACTATCATTGCAATTGATTATGGCCAAACTGTACTTGTCAACTAAATGAACAGAGTAGAGTCCATGATTCATTGTCTGAGCCTCATGTAATTCTTTGCTTGGTAAGCCAGTGACATACAAATTGGGTCCCGTTTTTCCTCCTGCGCCTGTTTATGGATGTTGTAACTGAAGAATTTCGCTGGCTGGATGGATGGATGATAGGTAGGTAGGTAGATAGGTAGATTAGATAGATAGATAGATAGATAGATAGATAGATAGATAGATAGATAGATAGATAGTTGTTTTTGTAGATTTTCACGGGTACAGGTATGATGGTCTTGGTATATTCGGGTTTCTTCCCGTGTAGGATTTGGAAATTTCTGGCGACGTTTCGATGAGGTCCCACTCGTCATCTTCAGGCTGGTGTTTCTGTCCTTGTTCTAGGGTGAACACAGCGAGACCTGAGCTGCCTTCCTTCTATAAATACTACTCAGGATATCATGGCTAATCTACAACCATTAACTAATCAGCATACCTCAGTCACATCAAAGACCCCAGGTGTTACCCCACTGACTCACCAGGAAGTTTCTACACAGCAGGCAATTGCTGAGCCATCAAACCACACCAAGCCACCAGTATTTATAGAAGGAAGGCAGCTCAGGTCTCGCTGTGTTCGCTCTAGAACAAGGACAGAAACACCAGCCTGAAGATGACGAGTGGGACCTCATCGAAACATCGCCAGAAATTTCCAAATCCTACACGGGAAGAAACCCGAATATACCAAGACCATCATAGATAGATAGATAGATAGATAGATAGATAGATAGATAGATAGATAGATAGATAGATAGGATGGATAGATAGGATGGATAGATAGGATGGATAGATAGGATGGATAGATAGATAGATAGATAGATAGATAGATAGATAGATAGGATGGATAGATAGGATGGATAGATAGGATGGATAGATAGATAGATAGATAGATAGATAGATAGATAGATAGGATGGATAGATAGGATGGATAGATAGATAGATAGATAGATAGATAGATAGATAGAATGGATGGATGGATGGATGGATAGATAGATAGATAGATAGATAGGATGGATAGATAGATAGATAGATAGATAGATAGATAGGATAGATAGATAGGATGGATAGATAGGATGGATCGATAGATAGGATAGATAGATAGGATGGATAGATAGGATGGATGGATAGATAGATAGATAGATAGATAGATAGATAGATAGATAGATAGATAGATAGATAGATAAAAATAAATCTGCATTCCCACCCTACTCTGGGGCAAACTAGAAGTGCTTTATGTGTGAGTTCTCCAAACTACTCAAAATTTCTGCTATCAATTCTCCAGAACCCATCAGGATTTCATCCCTCCTTCCATCCTTACGAGGTTGGTAAAATGAGGACCCAGATTGTTGGGGGAAGGAAAGAAGGAAGGAAGGAAGGAAGGAAGGAAGGAAGGAAGGAAGGAAGGAAGGACAATAGCACTTAGACATATACCACTTTACAGTGCCTTACAACCCTCTCCAAGCAGTTTACAGAGTCAGCATATTGCCTCCTACAATTTGGATCCTCATTTTACCGACATTGGAAGGATGGAAGGCTGAGTCAACCTTGAGCCAGTCAGGATCGAACAGCTGGCATTGAGCAGAGTTAGCCTGCAATACTGCATTCCCACCACTGCTCGACCACGTCTCTTCCAATGGTCATTGCTAAGTCATTGATGCAGTGGACATGAATTTGGGCAAACTCGGAGTCACAGTGGTGTACAAAGTTGCATTTGTCCTTGGATTGATGAAAAGTCAGACCCAACTTAGTGACCAAAACGTTGTCCAGTATCAGGTTTGTTTTTCCATCTATGTAATTATTTTCAACTGGTTGAGTGACATGTTGACCAGCTGGAAATGTTACTGTTCTTTCTCCAACAGCATTTTTTTTTTTTACTATTTTAGATCAGCTGTTGAAATTCTTTTTTGGAAGCAAAATGCTTCCAAATGCTTCTGACGCAGTTATTTTTCAAGAAGCTACATTTGAGAGGTCTTTGCGGTTTTGTTTTCTCAGAGAGATGTTCCTCCCCTGCTGAAGGATCCCTCTGGGTCCATTTACTGGGATAATTAATTTAATTAACAGTCTTCCTTCCCCCGACATGCTCAACATTTATACTGCAAGTCTGCTCTGGAATTAAAAAATGCCTCTGAAATGTAAGCCATGACTTTGCAACCTGATAATGCAGCCGATAAAAGTTTCAGGCAAAATCAGTTCCACCACCTGCAGAACTTCATCCAATTAATTTTTTTTTTTTAAAAAATGCAGATATTTTAATTAGAACTTTTTCATCAAAACGAAAGCCTAAAAAAATTAAAAGACAAAGAAGGGGAAAAAAAGATGGGCAGGAAGAAAGAAGGAAAGTGGTTAATAAAATTAAAAGCATAAATCATCTGTTCGGTCTTTTCTTCTTTCATCAAAAATTTAATTTCATATAAGTTTTCTTGTTAAAAAGCCGTATGATTTTTTTTTTCCCCGACCGTGAACTTTGCCCAAATTATATCATAATGTGGTAAAGACCAAACTCAGAAATCCTCAGGGTTTATTTCTTTTCTTTTTTTCTGCTCTACCTCTGTCATTTTCAAGCCTTCTTCCATGCAGGGCGTCTCCAAATTTTTTTAAAATGCATTGCTTTAATTTTTTTTAATCAAATAAAACCAGTTAGCCAGAGAATGTCTATAGTCTTTTTAAAGCCAATTTGCAATATGGAATTATTTTGAAAATGCATTTGTGCAATTTTCAAGGTTTGGTAACATTCATTTTTTTTGACCAAGAGAGAAAAAGGGAATCAAACAATAGGGTTTTTTTTCTGCTGGTATCACCAGATGCCACCTGCTTCCACTAGATAAGCCCCCAGACAAATATGCACATTTATGTGCACATTTGAAAAGTTGTGGGTCTGCAAGCTAGAAATAAGGAGAAATTTCTTGGCAGTGAGAACAATTAATCAGTGGAACAACTTGCCTCTAGAAGGTGTGGGTTTCAGACATTGTGGGTTGTGCCTCTAGAAGTTGCTCCTCTAGAAGTTGTGGGTTTCGTCACTGGAGGTTTCAAATATGAGATTGTATAGCAATTTGTCTGAAATACTATAGGGTTTCCTGCTTAAGCAGGGGGTTGGACTAGATGACCTCCAAGATCCAAAATGCACAGTGGCAAAAAAAATCCAACACCCCCTCCCCCCCAAGATTTATTTATTTATTTATTGGATTTGTAAAAATGTTAAATTTGTAAAATTTCCTCTACCAGTATGTACAAACCGGTCCGAACTGGTCAAACATCAGTTGCCCCAAATCCATGGAGAGGGGCGATATATAGGTCCAATAAATGAATGAATGAATGAATGAATGAATGAATGAATGAATGAATGAATAAATAAATAAATAAATAAATAAATAAATAAACACCGCCTCTGATCCAGCCTGCTAATCGTCTTTGTTGTTCTTGTTGTATTATAAATTAATTAAATTGTAATAATTGTAATAAATTAAATTAAATTGTAATAATTGTAATAAATTAAATTAAATTGTTTTTTCCTGCACTCTTTCTGGATCACAACATTTTTTACAAAACTGGAAGACAGTTAATTCTCTATACAGTGGTACCTCTACTTACAAACTTAATTTGTTCCGTGACCAGGTTCCTAACTAGAAAAGTTTGTAAGAAGAAGCAATTTTTCCCATAAAAATCAATATAAAAGCAAATGATGTGTGTGATTGGGGAAATCACAGGGAGGGTGGAGGCCATATTTCCTCCCAGGAGATTCCTAGAGAGACCCCACGGAGGCTTCTCCTCAGCTTTCCCAGCCCTGTTTCCTCCCAGGAGATTCCTAGAGAGGCCCCACAGAGGCTTCTCCCCACCTTTTCAGGCCCTGTTTCCTCCCAGGAGATTCCTAGAGAAGCCCCACAGAGGCTTCTCCCCACCTTTCCCTGCCCTGTTTCCTCCCAGGAGATTCCTAGAGAGGCCCCAGGGAGGCTTCTCCCCACTTTTTCAGGCCTTGTTTCCTCCCAGGAGATTCCTAGAGAGGCCCCACGGAGGCTTCTCCACGCCTTTTCCGGTTACAGTTTCAGAGGCTTGGGTTTGTAACTGCAAAATGGTTCTTGAGAAGAGGCAAAAAAAATCTTGAACACCCGGTCCTTATCTAGAAAAGTTTGTAAGTGGTGTTCTTAGGTAGAGGTACCACCGTATTTATTCCCCCTGTTTTGGAAAAAAATAAATCCACATTTGTCTTCTGCCAAAAGAAAACCTCAGCCTTTAATGTTTCAATCTGTAACTTTCATTAATTCCCCTTTTCTCTTAGTTCATCAGCAGCCCGCTTCCCTTGGTGGCTGGAATCAATCGAATGAGATTTCTGGGTAACAAATGAGCGGTTTGTAATAATTATATTTTGCTCAGCAATGCCTGTAAAAGTGATTTAAAGCAGGTCAGACTCCAATTTATTAAGCATCCGATTTTCCATAAGAAACTTTTAACTAAGAAACAACAACAACAAAAAAATAACATTAGGGACCAAAGGAACCTGTTTCTCTGGCCTGGGTTATGCCATTATCCTGAAATATTGACGTTTTGTAGATGAACTGCAATGAAGGATGCCTGACTCTTTTATTAAGATAAATGGATTATTGGCAGTCATGCTTGTCTGCCTGTTTATCCCCTTGGCAATTTTTTGGCTATGTAAAATAAAATGCATTTTCATGCCTTAACTAATGTTCTCCATTAACCATACAGTGTATGCTTATTGTCCCATGGACAATCAAATCAACTGCCTTGCAGCCTCCATGGGTTTCCAGAACTTCTCCAGAAGTTTCGTTCATTTTTATAAAACTACTACCAAAGGCCAGAATGGGACTCATGAGGTCCCCACATAATAGAACAACAGAATTGAGATGGACCTTGGAGGTCTTTTAATCTTCTAGTCCCAACCAGGGACCCAGGGGAAGAGCCTTCTCTGTGGCGGCCCCTGCCCTCTGGAACCAACTCCCCCCAGAGATTAGAACTGCCCCCACCCTCCTTGCCTTTCGTAAACAACTTAAAACCCACCTCTGCCACCAGGCATGGGGGAATTGAGATCCTCTTTCCCCCTAGGCCTTTACAATTCTATGCATGGTATGTATGTATGTATGTTTGGTTTTTATATTAATTGATTTTTAATCATTTCTAATACCAAATTACTATTGTACACTGTTTTATTGTCGCTGTTAGCCGCCCCGAGTCTCCAGAGAGGGGCGGCATACAAATCCAATAAATAAATCCAATCCAATAAATAAACCAGTGATGAGCTCTTACAGGTATGGTCAGACACGCCGAACCGGTAGAAAAAAAATTAATTTCCCCCCCCCCTTTTTTCCCCCTTCTGGGTTATGGGTATGGTTTTTTTAATTGCAATAAATGAGGTTGAATGGGTATAATTTTAGAAGACCTGTGAATGTGCGTGTGTATACATACACTTTATATGTATATTTTTGTGTGCCTGTGTGTAATATGTATGTACACATATGGAATATATACATAGATTAAATAGTATATTTTGGGTGTTCAGTAATAGTAAAGAGATAGGGAAATTGTATCTTTTTGAGGTGAGCAGAGGCCAGTCACCCTAACCCAAACCCTTGATGTGAGTGACGTCAGGTTGGCCATCTTTAAGCCAGTCACATGACCTTTACGCCACCGCCAGTCACATGATTGTCAAGCCACTCCCAACTGGTCACATGGGCAGCAAGCCACACCCACAAAATAAGCCATGCCCACAGCGCGGTAGTAAAAAAAAATTTCAGCCCTTCACTGAGTCATAGAAACATAGAAGAAACATGGAAGACTGACGGCAGAAAAAGACCTCATGGTCCATCTACTCTGCCCTTATACTATTTCCTGTATTTTATCTTAGGATGGATATATGTGTATCCCAGGCTTGTTTAAATTCAGTGACTGTGGATTTACCAACCACATCTGCTGGAAGTTTGTTCCAAGGATCTACTACTCTTTCAGTAAAATAATATTTTCTCATGTTGCCTTTGATCTTTCCCCCAACTAACTTCAGACTGAGTCCAACCCTCTGCTCAAGAAGGAAACCCATTTCATACAAATACTGTATTCTTTAAAACCTCCAGTGTTGGAGCATGCACAACTTCTGGACACAAATCGTTCCGCTGACAAATCGTTCTGCAATTCCAGAAAGTTCCTAACTGTCAAGAAATTTCTCCCTAGTTCTAAGTTGGTTCTCTCCTTGAATAGTTTCCATCCATGGCTTTTCCATATCTGGTTTCAGAACAATTACCAAACATCTCTAGGAGTTGTGAAAGACCAAGCAGAAACATCAAGTAGATTTCTTTTGGGACCATTCTTGTAATTGGCCTTGTTTTTCAGGAGGACTCATGGTACCTTAAGCAAAAGTTATCTATGAATCCAATTTTGGTTTGTGGTTATTTGCAACAGTTCCTGTCTATAATTTGTGAATTACTGTGTCTTTAACTATAATTTCAATTTACATGAAATTCTAAACTAGACTACAATATAGTGTGGTATGTTTTTGAACAGAGGTGCTTTAAGAGAAAAGAAGAATTAGGAAGACAGAGTACCACTTTTGGCCTCTCCCATCTAACTATCAGAAAGGAATTCAAATTGATTGTCCTCATGGGCGACCATTGACATATGAGCCAGAAGTGTGCAGCAGCTGCCAAAATAGCCAACACAGTTCTAGGCTACATTATCACAGAGATAGAATCAAGATCATGGAAAGTGTTAATACCACTTTATAAGGCCATAGTTGGAATACTGCATTCAGTTTTGGTCGCCACTATGTAAAAAGGATGTTGGGATTTTAGAAAGAAGAGCAACAAAGATGATTAGGGGACTGGAGGCTAAAACGTATGAAGAACGGTTGCAGGAACTGGGCATGGCTAGTTGAATGACAAGAAGGACCAGGGAAGACATGGTAGCAATCTTCCAATATCTCAGAGGTTGCCACAAAGAAGAGGGAGTCAACCTATTCTCCAAACCACCTGAGGGTAAAACAAGAAGCAATGGGTGGAAACTAATCAAGGAGAGAACAACCTAGACCTAAAGAGAAATTTTCTGACAGTTAGAACAATTAATCAGTGGAACAGCTTGCCTCCAGAAGTTGTGAATGCTCCAACCGTGGAAGTTTTTAAGCAGATGTTGGATAACCATTTGTCCTAAGTGGTGTAGGGTTTTCTGCCTCTACAGGGGGTTGGACTAGAAGACCTCCAAGGGCCCTTCCAACACTGTAGTAGTAGTAGTAGTAGTAGTAGTAGTAGTAGTAGTAGTTATTATTATTATATTTATTATTATGATTATTATTTTTATAATTGTTATTATTAAATGACTCAGCAATAAATATTTTCAACCCCAGAAAAGCAACATCTTTTAGCAATGCGTTTCTGGTGTTGAAAATATTTAGGATGAAGATGAAAAAGCTGAATGGAAGCAGTTCAGATTTTAAAAGGAAGCCAAGATTGATGCTTCAAGTGACTGTTAGAACTGTTTGATACATCTGGAGGGCTTTTTCTCTGCAAAGTAAACAAATTTGCTTAATTCGTTAAATATTATTTTAATTGCATCGTAATAACACTGCAGAGTAAATTCCAGTTGACTCATTTTTCGGTGAAAAATAAACAGTCCAAAAAAAAACAAACCATGCTGCACCAACATTATTTTTTTGGATTTATGTGTTGGGATGTTGGAATTGACACAAATGGGGAATTTTCCAAGATGACTAAGGTTAGAATTTTGGAGGTGGGGAAGGAATGCAATTTATTGCACAATCCAGCACTCAGCCCTTTTATAAAATGCATATATGATTTCTAGTTTTAGAAGCCCACATGTGATTTGCCCGCAGTAATTTCTTAAATCTGTGAATTTACCAGTGCTAGCAATTAAATAATTACCTGTACGTGTCTTTGACTTGAAAATTCAGCTTTTGACCTGACTTGAAAAGGTATAATGTTGCTGTTGTTAAAATGGTGGAGTTAAATCTCTCACCAATAAACTCTTTCTAGCAGTAAGATACCAACGTTGGAGCTAAAACGATGTGGGCTAGGCATCTGTGCAGCTAATCCAAAAGCTGGGATTTGCAGAAAAGCAGAACAAATAGAAAAGGAGAGAAACCTTCTCATTGTGACCATGCTGAAATCAAAACAAAGCATTCGACAGCCTGGAGTGGTCAAGCAAATTGGCTGCCCCTTATTATCACTGGGATCCAGATGGAGAAGGTTTTGTGAGACTGTTGTTGTTTAGTTTGACTTTGTTTTATTTTTGCAATTGGGAAGGCAGAAAGGTTCTTTCCCACTGGACGTGGGGAATTATCCTCAGGGTTGGCTGCTGTTTGATTCCACAGATTATCTGTTCATCACTGCAGGGCCTTTTGTGGTCCCATCTTAGCTAGGATGACGTCTGACAGCTTCTTTGGGAACATCAGAATGCTACTCGTGAAGGAACAGCACCGAAGGGCTGAGAAAGCAAAATATTTCACAAATGGAGAGAGGGAGAGAGAGGAAAAACAAGAGAGAGAGAGAGAACAAGAGAAAATGAGAGAGAAAGGAAAGAGAGAGAGTATGAGAGAGAGAGAGAGAGGAAGAAAATGAGAGAAAAACAGGTATATGAGAGAAAGAGAGAGAATGGGAGAGAGAATGAGAGGGATTGAGAAAGAGAGAAAATAAGAGAGACTTAGGGAGAGAATGAGAGAGAAAAAGAGAATGCAAGGGATTGAAAAAGAGAGATAAAATGAGAGAGAGAATGTGGGAGAGAGAGAATGAAAGAGAAAAAGATAATGAGAATGAGAGGGATTGAGAAAGAGAGAGAAAATGAGGGAGAGATAATGAAAGAGAGAGAAAAAGGGAATGAGAGAGAGTGAGAGGGATTGAGAAAGAGAGAGAAAATAAGAGAGCGAATGAGGGAGAGAGAGAATGAAAGAAAGAATAAGAGAATGAGAGAGAGAATTGGAGGGATTGAGAAAGAGAGGAAATGAGGGAGAGAATGTGAGAGAGAGACAATGAAAGAGTAAAAGAGAATGAGAGCGAGAATGAGAGATATTGAGAAAATGAGAGAGAATGAAAGAGAGAGAATAAGAGGGATTGAGAAAGAGAGAGAAAATAAGAGAGAATGAGGGAGAGAGAAATGAAAGAAAGAATAAGAGAATGAGAGAGAGAATGGGAAGGATTGACAAAGAGAGAGAAAATGAGAGAGAGAATGAGAGAATGAAAGAGAGAAAGAATGAGAGACAGAATTAGTGGGATTGAGAAAGAGAAAGAAAATGAGAGCGAGAATGAAAGAGAGAGAAAAAGAGAGAATGAGAGAGAATGAGGGAGAGAGTAAGAGAGAGAGAAAGAAGGGATCCGACTGGTTATTGGCCGAGGCGAGGAGCAGAAGGAAGGCCCCATAGAGAAGATGCTGAACAAACCAGCTTTCCACTCAGTTGCCAAGGCAACTGGAGACCCCCTGCGATGGCAGATGGGTGGCAGAAGGGCTCCGTGAGGAGGAGTCGAGTGGAATGTGGCAATATTCACCTAGCAGGAAGGCCAGAGGGGAATGCGAAGATGCAAACAAAAATAGCAGATGCTTTTCACGCAAGGTAATGAAGGCAGGGGGAGAAGCAGCGGCAAAGATCGGGTGCCTCACAATCCTTCAACAACGACGGCTACTGAACGCACGGAAAACCTACCAGGACCTGTGGACTAAAGCAGGGGGGGGGGGGTCTCCAACCTTGGCAACTGGAAGACTTGTGGACTTCAACTCCCAGAATTCCACAGCCAGTGCAAACGGGCTGGGGAATTATGGGAATTGAAGTCCACAAGTCTTCCAGTTGCTAAGGCTGGAGGCGCTTGGGATAAGGTAGGGGTGTCAAATTCAAGACCCTTGGGCCAGAACTGGCCCACGGGGTGTTTATATCAGGCAGTGATGGTGAAGCCTTTTCTCCTCGGGTGCCAAAAGAGCTTAAGCACCCACACCCATAATTCAATGCCTGGGAGGGCAAAAACAGCTTCCTCCATTTGCAGAAGGCTTTCGGGAGGCCAGAAATGGCCTGTTTCCCAACTTCTGGTGGGCCCAGTAGACTGGTGTTTTGCCCTCCCCAGGTCCTAAGCCATGTAGGGACATAGTAGGGACATTTCTCCTGTCTCTCAAGATCACACCCTCTTCTCCCCACAATCATATACATCATTAATTCATTAATTCATTCAATTTTTTCAGCCGCCCTTCTCCTTAGACTCAGGGCAGCTTACAACATGTTAGCAATAGCACTTTTTTAACAGAGCCAGCCTATTGCTCCCACAACCCGGGTCCTCATTTGACCCACCTCGGAAGGATGGAAGGCTGAGTCGACCTTGAGCGGCTGATGAGATTTGAACTGCTGACCTGCAGATCTAGCAGACCGCTTTAGTGGCCTGCAGTACTGCACTCTACCTGCTGCGCCACCTCGGCTCATATATACTTCCCGTTTAGAAGCTCAAATGATTGAATCCTGACATTTCCAATTCTCCAATCCCAGAGGAAGGAGGTATAGAGCATCCCAGTAAAACCGGAATGAACTTCCTCCTCTGAAAGGGAAGTTTGACTCTTCTGAAGTTGCCTCTTGTCTGAGTTGTCAAACTGCAACATTTGCCGTGAGTTGTTCAGCTTTGCACTCTGAGAAGTCCCTTTTCTAGTTTCTGCAGGAGACCCGAATAGAAGCAGAAAACAGGAACAAGGGCTCCTTGTCAAGTAAATAGGTTTTTAGACCAATTTCTTGGGAAATCAGGCTGTCAATTTTGACATTAAAAGGCAAGCACTGAATTGTGTTGTTGTGCTGGTTGCGTTTTCCCTGGGATTTATCTGGAAGATTTTTCTTTCTTTCTTTTTTTAATAAAAAGCAATGATGTACAGTGGTACCTCTATTTACAAACTTAATTTGTTCCGTGACCAGGTTCTTAAGTAGAAAAGTTTGTAAGAAGAAGCAATTTTTCCCATAGGAATCAATGTAAAAGCAAATAATGCGTGCGGTAGGGGAAACCACGGGGAGGGGGGAGGCCCTGTTTCCTCCCAGGAGATTCCTAGAGAGGCCCCACAGAGGCTTCTCCCCACCTTTTCTGGCCTTGTTTCCTCCCAGGAGATTTCTAGAGAGGCCCACGGAGGCTTCTCTCTGCCTTTTCTGGCCCTGTTTCCTCCCAGGAGATTCCTAGGGAGACCCCACGGAGGCTTCTCCCCACCTTTTCCAGCCCTCTTCCCCCCCCAGGAGATTCCTAGAGAGGCCCCACAGAAGCTTCTCCCCACCTTTTCCGGTGCTGTTTCCTCCCAGGAGATTCCTAGAGAGACTCCCATGGAGGCTTCCTCCCACCTTTTCCAGCTCTGTTTCCTCCCAGGAGATTCCTAGAGAGGCCCCACGGAGGCTTCTCCCTGCCTTTTCCGGTTACAGTTTCAGAGGTTCGGGTTTTTAAGTGGAAAATGGTTCTTGAGAAGAGGAAAAAAATCTTGAACACCCTGTTCTTATTTAGAAAAGTTCGTAAGTAGAGCCATTCATAGGTAGAGGTACCACTGTACTTGTTTTTATTTTAAGAACTTCCATAAGATCCTGCAGTAAATCGAAAGTCTCTAATTATCTCTCCCCTTAAAAAAAAGGAGCAGGGAGTTGGAGTTGTGCCAGCAAAGTCTGCAATGCTTTGAGGAGCATGACTGTCTGTTTGCTTGGAGGTGCCGTTATCGTTCCCCGAAAAGTCCAGTTCTTCAGATATGTTGGAGTTTAATTTCCTTAATCCCCAACAGGAGCCTCTGAGCTTTGAAGAGCCTGGATGCTCAGCCCTGTTCGTGGAAATGAATTTTGCCTTTTCCCTTGCAGTATTTCACACCACACATACAGACAAACCCAGGCCTTGGTAGACAGCACAGATCCCCTCTGATGAGATAAAGAGATAAAGAAAGGATTTGGTCTGGTGTACTTTAATAAAACTGAGCCAGTATGTTCATATAGAGCTGTTTGGGATTTTCAAACCTTTTGAAAGTGTTTGCAAATCTTTAAATTCTCCAATGCCTCCAGTCATCCTTTGGCCTACAGGAGAAGGGGTTTTGAACAACAGAGGCCCAGCTGCAGAGCCAGGAGTCAACATCTGGAGGACCTCTGACTCTTCAGGTCCATGATTTAGCATCCCATGGATTTCAGGTTCAAAGATGGGGGCAACAGCCCACTCTCCGATCCTCCTACCCTCAGGGTTGGGCTTGATTAAGCCACAAATGAATGCAAATGTATTCATTAAGCCAAATATGAGGAGCAAGAGCTGCACAGGTCAGTTCTTAGAAACATAGAAACATAGAAGATTGATGGCAGAAAAAGACCTCATGGTCCATCTAGTCTGCCCTTATACTATTTCCTGTATTTTAGCAATGGAAACAACAGTTTAATGTTTCCAAATGTAAAATAATGCACTTAGGGAAAAGGAATCCTCAATCTGAGTATTGTATTGGCAGTTCAGTGTTGGCAAAAACTTCAGAAGGGAAGGATTTAGGGGTAGTGATTTCTGACAGTCTCAAAATGGGTGAGCAGTGCGGTCGGGCGGTAGGGAAAGCAAGTAGGATGCTTGGCTGCATAGCTAGAGGTATAACAAGCAGGAAGAGGGAGATTGTGATCCCCTTATATAGAGCGCTGGTGAGACCACATTTGGAGTACTGTGTTCAGTTCTGGAGACCTCACCTACAAAAAGATATTGACAAAATTGAACGGGTCCAAAGACGGGCTACAAGAATGGTGGAAGGTCTTAAGCATAAAACGTATCAGGAAAGACTTCATGAACTCCATCTGTAGAGTCTGGAGGACAGAAGGAAAAGGGGGGACATGATCGAAACATTTAAATATGTTAAAGGGTTAGATAAGGTTCAGGAGGGAAGTGTTTTTAATAGGAAAGTGAACACAAGAACAAGGGGACACAATCTGAGGTTAGCTGGGGGGAAGATCAGAAGCCAACGTGAGAGAATATTATTTCACTGAAAGAGTAGTAGATCCTTGGAACAAACTTCCAGCAGACGTGGTTGGTAAATCCACAGTAACTGAATTTAAACATGCCTGGGATAAACATATATCCACTGTAAGATAAAATACAGGAAATAGTATAAGGGCAGACTAGATGGACCATGATGTCTTTTTCTGCCGTCAGTCTTCTATGTTTCTATGTTTCTTATCTTATGTTTATCCCATGCATGTTTAAATTTAGGTTTAGACTGTTTGGTTGGGAGAAAAAGAGTCACAAATAGCTCCTCCTTAGATGTTCTCAGTTACCAACTGTGATTGGCCGCTGGGATTTACAAGTCTAATAAATAATAATAATGTTCAATTGTCTTTTTTCTGTCTGTTTCTCTCTGCTGCCCGCTCTACGTCGATTTCATCCTGCCCGTGAAAGACCCTATTTGATGGGTAATAATATAATAATGAAATAGCAGCTGGAGAGACACTTGGATAATCATCTAAGCAAAGGCTCATTAGCATGGTGGAACAATCACTGCCATGTAATAACACATCCCAGGAAATTTCAATTAAAATGGAAAGTTGGTTGCAGTTTTGCATTAGAGAGCGAGCCAGCCAATAGTAATAATTCCTGGCAGGCACGATGAGTCGAGCCACTCCTTTTTTGCAGCTGGGAGCCTTCCCTGGAGGGGTGGGGTGGGGAGAGACAAGGGGAGTCTCTGGAGGCTGTGTTGTCCCTGTAGGAACTGGGTGGCAGGTGAAACATGCAGCTGGTTTGGTCTCCAATCAGGGAAAGGGTCTTCCCTCCTCCAGCTCTGATGCTCTGGTCTACTTCTTGATGACTGGCCTTTGTGTCAGCCAATGGTTTTCGTTCCATGATTACATTGCAGCCATTAGACAGACTCTTCTCGTTGTTTCAATAGATCAGGGCGTCATAGGAACAGCACAGGAGCATCTTTGTAAATCTAGCAGGCTTTGTAGAGGGCTGGCAGCCAATCGAAAGCTGACTTTCCTGGCCAATGAATGAGTATTGGTTGTATGTTGAGCTTTGTTGTCTGTTGAGCTTGATTTACTGCCCTCGGTTTCGCATCAACAAAGGATCTCTTCCCTCTTTCATAAAAAGGATTTGATGTGTTTGGGAGGGTAACAAAAGACCAGGTTCCATGCTGGGTTGCATCTAGAGTTCTTTTCTCTGTCTTCAACTCTCCTATGTTGGGGAAGCAAGAACTGAGGGTGAAGCTGGTCAATTAGTCCATCTTTTAAGAATGAAACCTCTTGATATTTCTGAAGTGGCATCTGCCGCTTTTAGAGTGGAGGTTTACTGCTGGACAAAAGACATCAGACTGTGATGATAATGACCAGCTATGGAATTAAGGATCATCCAAGACAGGATGAGTTAGATCGTCTGCTAATCTCTATCCCCTTCAAATATTGTGAGTCAGGAGGTCAAGAAGACAAGAAGGAAGATTAAGGAAGAAGTAGATCTACCAGATGTGAAAGTTCTCTAGAAGTTTTCCCCTTTGGGGATCCAGAATTCCCTCTATCCTTTATTTCTTTCTGAATATCATTGGGGTGGATGGATTCTCAGAAATAAAGTGGGGCTACCTTTCAGAGATTAGCATAGTTTAGGCAGTTTGGTCGGGAGAAAAAGAGTCACAAATAGCTCCTCCCTAGATGTTCTCAGAGTATATCTTTAATGATGCAAGTAGTTACTTTAGTTTGGCAAGATTCTGTCTCTGCGCGTGGAACAATAAAGGAAACTGCTTAGAACAACCTCAAGGATGTCTTTTTGGGGGTTTGGAGTCTGATCCTTGGCAAATTCCCCAGCTCCAATTAATGGTGTGGTCTCCTGACATTTGAATTGGAAACGGCTTCCTGCAGGGAAGATGCAAACTCTTAAAGTCTATTTCTTCAAATAAACAAACTTGGCTTGGGGGAAATAACACCAGCCTCAAATAAATATAGTATACTGCTCAAAAATAATAATAAAAGGGACACTTAAACAACAGAATATAACTCCAAGTAAATCAAGCTTTTGTGAAATCAAACTGTCCACTTAGGAAGCAACACTGATTGACAATAAATTTCACCTGCTGTTGCACACATTCAACTTGGTACAGAACAAAGTATTCAATGAGAATATTTCATTCATTCAGATCTAGTATGTGTGATTTGAGTGTTCCCTTTATTTTTTTGAGCAGTGTACATAGTTTACTGCATTTATTTGAGGTTGGTGTTATTCCCCCTAAGTCAAGTTTTTTGACCTTTGAACTCTGTTGCTGGAGAAGACTCCTGTGAGTCCCTTGGACTGCAGCAGTCGGTGTGAGCTTAGATGGACTCAAGAGGACGGTAGAGGACAGAAAGGGCAGGATGGTGGGTCGGACATGAACAAGAGCAAGGGGGCACAATCTGAGGTTAGCTGGGGGGAAGATCAGAAGCCAACGTAAGAAAACATTATTTAACTGAAAGAGCAGTAGATGCTTGGAACAAACTTCCAGCAGACGTGGTTGGCAAATCCACAGAAACTGAATGTAAACATGCCTGGGATAAACATCGATCCACCCTAAGATAAAATACAGGAAATAATATAAGGGCAGTCTAGATGGACCATGAGGTCTTTTTCTGCTGTCAGTCTTCTATCTTTCTATGTTTCTATGCTCCTGTAGGGTATAATGTAGCCTGGATTCCCAGGAGGAATTCTTCATATCTACCAGAGAACTAAGAGATGGCAAAGTTTAGATAACCTGGGTTGGGGGGGAAGAGGGCTAATAAAGCTGGAAGTTCTCAGAATATATCTTTAATGATGCAAGAAGTTTGCTTTAGTTCGGCAAGATTCTGTGAAAAACAATGAAGAAACGGCTTAGAAGTAACTTTGTGTGTCTTTGGGGGCCTGACAATCATATATGCACGCAGAAAGATGGGAACAAAACCCAATAGCCAGCCTTAATAAATAATGGGGGTGCGGGGAGAAAGCTACAGTCTGTTTTTTAAGGCAGAACAGCAGGCAGCTAAACAGAAGGAGACTAGGAAATAGTTACTGTGCCTGCAGGATGGATCTGAAGCTAAGAAATACTGAGAAACACTGAAAACTCAGGATAAGCTATTACTGCATGCTAACAGTGTTGTCCCTGGAGAAAGCTGGACTCTTTTTGGCTTGGAAAAATCCAGAGATTTGGGGTTTTTTAAAATTCAGCCTTGGAAGAACCCAGTACCCCTCCTCATCGCTGCAGTTGTTTGAAAAAAGGACCTTTATATATTTTGAACAGTGCTGCACATAAGCAACAAGAATGCTTGGCTGCATAGCTAGAGGTATAACAAGCAGGAAGAGGGAGATTGTGATCCCGCTGTATAGAGCGCTGGTGAGACCACATTTGGAATACTGTGCTCAGTTCTTGAGACCTCACCTACAAAAAGACATTGATGAAATTGAACGGGTCCAAAGACTGGCTACAAAAAGGGTGGAAGGTCTTAAGCATCAAACTTATCAGGAAAGACTGAATGGACTCAATCTGTATAGTCTGGAGGACAGAAGGGAAAGGGGGGACACGATTGAAATATTGAAATATGTGAAAAGGTTCAGGATAGAAGTGATTTTAATAGGAAAGTGAACCCAAGAACAAGGGGACACAATCTGAGGTTAGTCGGGGGAAAGATCAGAAGCAACGTGAGGAAGTATTATTTTACTGAAAGAGTAATAGATGCTTGGAACAAACGTCCAGCAGACATGGTTGGTAAATCCACAGTAACTGAATTTAAACATGCCTGGGATAAACATAGATCCATCCTAAGAAGCAGACCTATTGGTTAATCAAAGGTCATCCATTCCTTTTTAGGGATGGGTGAACCGGTCAGGAATTTACTTGAGTTCAGGATTCAACGGGGACAAAGTTTGGATGAATAATAATAATTTAATAATAATTTATTAGATTTGTATGCTGCCCCTCTCTGGAGACTCGGAGCGGCTCACAACAATCTTGAGTCGCCTGATAAACCAGGACCAATCTCTACTAGAATGTTTGCACCAACATCCATGCCAAAAACTATCATTGGTTTCAACATTTTCCTTGACATTAATTCATTGTCTCCAAGATGCCTCCTTGTTGATGAGAGAGAGAGAGGGAGAGAGAGAGAGGGAGAGAGGGAGAGAGAGAGAGAGAGAGAGAGAGAGAGAGAGAGATATGCATGGAGGGGAAAAAAATCCATCTCATAAATATCAAGTTTTTTATTTGCACAACCGTTCACTTTATGCAAATGAAGCCGCAGGCTGCAAGAAGTAGTTTATTTTAACAATCACCTGTGGAGACTGTTTTCCCAGGTTGATTGGAGTAGGGAGAAATAGAGGTGGGGGGAAGGGGGCTTTGTAGTTTACTTACAGGGTTTCAAAAATAATCTTTGGTAAGCAAAAGCGCCTCTTAAGAGAGTGAAAGGGAAAGCAACGGGTGTGGTTTAGTGCACCAAGTCGGGTTTTTATAAACATATACTTATTAGCATATTGGCTTCCCTGAACATCTTGAGAAAGAGGGAGGGAGAAGGGGAGAGAGATGGAGAGAGGGAGAAAAAGGGTGAGGGCGTGGGACAAGGAGAGAGGGGAAAATGAGAGGGAGAGGGAGAGAGAAAGGGAGAGGGGGAAGGAAAAGAATGAGTGGGAGGAAGGGAGAGAGAGAGAAAGAAAGAAAGAAAGAAAGAAAGAAAGAAAGAAAGAAAGAAAGAGAGAAAATTTTAACACTGGCTCCTTCCCCAGTTCTGAAATATTAATAAGGCTCAAAAAGATTCAATTTAAGTCAGGAGTTTCCTGGTGAAATTTTAAGCCGTCCTCTTTTTAATACTGTTTTATGTAAACCCCTTACTAAAAGCTCCTGGGTAATTTTGAAACAATCAGTGTGGAGTCCTACAGAGAAAAAATAATCGGATGAGCCAATAGTTACCATAGGGGGAACTTTCATTCAAATTCAATGAAGTAGGCAGGAAAGAAGGCTGAATTTTCTATACAGTCTTGGTTGATTAAATGAGAAAATAACGAGGACGTATCTTCCCAACGCTTATGTCAACTCTCTTGTTGTGTCTTATGTTAGGTTAACTCAGATTTAATTCGGATGTTAGTTGGAACCTTGACAGAAATATTTCCCCCCACTTGCGCACAATCAGGAATAAACTACAGAGTATCTAAATAGTGAGATGGCACAAAGATTAGATTAGATTAGATTAGATTTATTGGATTTATATGCCGCCCCTTTCTGCAGACTCGGGGCGGCTCACAACAATGGCAAAACAGTACATAATGACAAATCCAATACCCACCAATCCAATTACAATTTTAGACTAAAAAATTTATAAAAACAACCCCAGAATATATAAAAAACAAGCACACAATCAATCAAACACCAGAACAACATGGGCAAGGGGAGATGTCTCAGTTCCCCCATGCCTGACGGCAGAGGTGGGTTTTAAGGAGTTTGCGAAAGGCAAAGAGGGTGGGGGCAATCCTAATCTCAGGGGGGAGCTGGTTCCAGAGGGTCGGAGCTGCCACAGAGAAGGCTCTTCCCCTGGGTCCCGCCAGACGACATTGTTTAGTCGACGGGACCTAAAGAAGGCCAACTCTGTGGGACCGAACCGGTCGCTGGGATTCGTGCGGCAGAAGGCGGTCCCGGAGATATTCTGGTCCGTTGCCATGAAGGGCTTTATAGGTCATAATCAACACTTTGAATTATGACCGGAAACTGATCGGCAGCCAATGAAGACTGCGGAGTGTTGGTGTAACATGGGCATACTTAGAGAAGCCCATAATTGCTCTTGCAGCTGCATTCTGCACGATCTGAAGTTTCCGAACACTTTTCAAAGGTAGCCCCATGTAGAGAGCATTACAGTAGTTGAGCCTCGAGGTGATGAGGGCATGAGTGACTGTGAGCAGTGACTCCCAGTCCAAGCATATCGTGTGAACCAATGCATTTGGCATCCGATCAGTTAGTCAATATTTTTGGTTTAGCCTTCTATATTAATCCAGCTACTTTTCTCAGGTACCAAAGACAAAATCTACAAATGAAAGTTCAGCTCAACTGACCTATTGCTAAAAGCCCATGTGCAGGGAGTTCAGCAGTTCAAATCTCACCACCAGCTCAAGGTTGACTCAGCTTTCCATCCTTCCGAGGTGGGTCAAATGAGAACCCCAATTGTTGGGGTCAAGAGGGTCAAGTAGCCTGCAGTCCTGCACTCTAACCACTGCGCCATCCCGGCTCATACTTCTTCCATATCTTCTTCAAAGCAGACCAAATCCATTGGTCAACCAGATGCTTCTCTTACACAGCTCTAGAAGAAAAGCTGGGGTTTAGTTGTGACTGTGGGCCAGGATTTTCTTCAAGGTCAATGCCTTTCTCAACCTTTAGTTGCCTTTCTCATCTCCATCCCAGCGTTTCCCTGGACCCTCAAAACCAAATTCCTTTCCCAACTATCTCACAATTGCTTGCTTGCTTGCTTGCTTGCTTGCTTGCATATTTATTTATTTATTTATTTACTTACTTACTTACTTACTTACTTACTTACTTACTTACATACATACTTACTTACATACATACTTACTTACTTACATACATACTTACTTACATACTTACTTACTTACTTACATACTTACTTATTTACATACTTACTTACTTACTTACTTACATACTTACTTACATACTTACTTACTTACATACTTACTTACATACTTACTTACTTACTTACTTACTTACTTACATACTTACTTACTTACTTACATACTTACTTACTTACTTACTTACATACTTACTTACATACTTACTTACTTACATACTTACTTACTTACTTACTTACATACATACTTACTTACTTACTTACTTACTTACATACTTACATACTTACATACTTACTTACTTACTTACATACTTACTTACATACTTACTTACTTACATACTTACTTACTTACTTACTTACTTACTTACTTACTTACTTACTTACTTACTTACTTACTTACTTATTAGATTTGTATGCCGCCCCTCTCCGAGGACTTATAAATAAGCACAAGATTCTGACTGCAATCCGCCCCCCACACAAATTCTACTCTATCCCCTCGGGACCCCAAACTTGCAATCTGAGCTGCAGAATTATGTTGTTGGTGTGATTGTTGCTGCAGGTAGGTGGGCTTGGCTCTCCAAAGGGTAAGGAATGTTGGTTGGGTGCCAGGAAATAAAAGCTACAATGCTCCACCAAAGGGGGTGGTGGTAAGAAGTAGGGCAGCAAAATATTCTTTCCTCCCCACCACCAAGCTAGAGAAAGGAAACTTCCCTTCCCTACCCTGGGGCAGATCACCTGGGTGGAGAGAGGGAGAAAGAGAGAGGAGATTCTCCAGGAATCCGCAAGGGGTGACAGCTTGGGAGCCTCCCAACAGGGCAGAGAGGAAGCCACAACACAGGTGAAAGGCTGGTTAACACATGTTTTCAGGGGCTGATCAACTCTCAGGTATGTTTTTTTGCCAAGGGCCTAAAGACTCGGCTCTGCCATTTGGCCTGAAGCTCCAAAACCTGTGTCTCAGTCTGGAGATGGTTAATGGATTGAGATAAGATACACCTTCCTTTCCCTTTACTTTCCTCCTTTCCTCTCCCTTTCCCTTCCCTTCCTTCTCTTCCTTTTCCTTCCCTTCTCTCCCTTCCCTTCCATTTCATTCCCTTCTTTCCCTTCCCCTCCCCTCTCCTCCCTCCCTTCCCTTCCCTCCCTCCTTTCTTTCCTTCCTTCCTTCCCTTCCTACCTTCCATTCCCTTCCCGAGTCTATGGAGAGGGGCGGCATACAAATCCAATAAATAATAATAATCCCTTCCTTCATTCCTTCATTCCTTCATTCGTTCTTCCCTTCCCTTCCTCCCTTCCCTTCCCTTCTATTCCTTCCTTTGTTTCTTCCTTCCCTTCCCTTCCCTTCCCTCCCCTCCCTCCCTTCCTTTCTTTCTTCCCTTCCTTCCTTCCCTTCCCTTCCCCTCCCTTCCCTTCCCTTCCTTGCCAGCTGTGTACTTTTGGTTTACCCTATCTACCTGTAAGTGTAAAGTCTTGATTTTCTCCACATTAAATTTCATGGGCCCTATCCAACACATTGATATATAACTGTGTCTGCAGCCTATGGGGTTTTTCCCCCCAATGTTCCCCATGTGCTCCTCATCCTAATCTACCCCATTATATCCAGTAGACTTGGTCTGGAGCGGTCAGACACTACTAGTTTTTACAAGAAAGGAAGGGAAGTGCAGGTGGGTAGTTAGGTAAAAGGGACACACACACACCCAGTCCCAACTACCCGTTGCAGTCAGCATGCACATAACTGCCCTCCTTTACCCATGCGTGGAACAAGAACTGCAGGGTGGAATAGATCGCATGGTACGCAAAGAGTGTTCTTCACTGCCATCTACTGGCAATGTGTCTCAATGACACCTCAATTTCAGAAGGCGCCAAATTATTTCTTGGAGTCGTTTCTGCTTCCATGTTTGTCTGAGGTCATCAACTACTTGGTTACTAAAGTCGTATTTCCTGCAGTCGAGTTTGGAGCGGTTTACTTTAATTTTGTATCTGTTGTGTGACTGTGTGTTGTTGTGGTTGAAGCTGAAGTAGTCGATGACAGGAAGGGTGTTGTAGCCGATGATTTTATAGGCTATGCTTGGGTCGTGTTTAAGGCGACGTAGTTCTAAGCTTTCTAAACTTAATATCGTAAGTAGTGATGGGTGAACCGAACCCGCACAATTCGGGTCCGCAACGAATTTTGTGGTGTTCGATATGCCGAACACGAACCCGAAATGTTTGGAAACTTCAGGCAAAGTTCGGGGTCACGTTCGGCGTTCGGAGCTTTGACGTCAACAGCAGGTTGCTAAGGACGCCAAAGTGATCACTTCCTGGATTCCATGGAATCCAGGAAGTGATCACCTTGGCATCCTTAGCAACCTGCCGGTGATGTCAAGGCTCCGCCCCCGGAACCTCTTCATGGGAGGGATTCCCCAGCTCCTTCAAAGGGAGGTCTTCATGTAAAAATAAACATTGTTATTTTTACGAAAAAGGATGCCGCAGCGGTGCTGCAAGCAAAGGGCAGTCCTTTCACATAAAAATAAACATGTTTATTTTTACGTGAAGACCTCCCTTTGAAGGAGCTGGGGAATCCCTCCCACGAAGAGATTCCTGGGGCGGACGTCACCGGTAGGTTGCTAAGGACGCCAAGGTGATCACTTCCCGGATTCCATGGAATCCAGGAAGTGATCGCTTCAGCGTCCTTAGCAACCTGCCGGTATACGTGACGTCAAAGCTCCGCCCCTGGAATCTATTGGTGGGATTCCCCGATCGGGTTCCAGTTCGGTTCGGGTTTGGCCGAATCTTGCATAAAGTTCGTCCAAACTTGCCGAACCCAAACACCGTTGGGTTCGCCCATCACTAATTGTAAATCTAGTTGCGTAGGGTGTTCTGTTGCGAGTGGAGGAGTGGAGGGCTCTTCTCGTAAAGTATCTCTGGACATTTTCTAGAGTGTTTATGTCCGAAATGCGGTGTGGGTTCCAGGCAGATAAGCTGTATTCAAGGACTGGTCTGGCGAAAGTTTTGTATGTCATTTTTTGGTCTGGGGAAAGTTTTTTTGGGGAGGAAGGAAAGAACATTGCTCAGTTCTCCAACAGACCCTGCTGCAAAATACCTGCTTCTCACCTCATTGCGGCTGTGGGAAACCAGCAGTCTTGATTAAAGAGGCCTGGGGATTATAACCACTCGATTGCTACGATATTATTGGCATTCTCCAAACCTCAGCTTTTATTGGCTTAGGATGGGCTGGTTCTCTGGAGAGAATGTGGCCATTCGTACCACCGGCAATTAAATCAAGAGCGGGGAGGAAATTGAGCATGGACATAATTGCATGCCCTTGTGTGCAAGTGGGTTTCCTCTCCTAAAAACCAGCCAGAGCAGCAAATGCTGTTCCTGGTCAGTCCTGAGTTACAATTAGATTCCTATCAACTCTGCCAGGTCGTGGGCGCAGTCAGCCCCTTAACCCTGTGGGCTCTGCCGCGGGAAAAATAAACCGCCCAGACGATTTGTAGCAGGGAATTTCTTCTCTGATCTCCCTGTAGGCACTCAGAGATGAAGGACGACCTGATGCTAACTAAGCCAGACCTGCTGAAATAATTTATTGAATGCATGAGTCAAGGGCTGTAAACTGACCCAATAGAAAGGAGGGAGGGATGGAGGGAGAAGGAAAGGCAGAGAAAGGGAGAGAAAGAGAGAAGGAGAGGGAGGGAGAAAGAAGGAGAGCGAGAGTGTGTATGTGAGAGAGAAAGTGAGAGAGAACAAAAGAAAGAGAGAGAGAGAGAAAGGAAGGAAGGAAGGAAGGAAGGAAAAAAGAAAGAAAGAAAGAGGAAGGAGAGGGAAAGAGAGAGAAGGGGATGTGAGAGAGAGAGAGAAAGAGAGAAGGAGGGAGGAGAAGGAGAGTGAGGGTGTGTGCATCTGTGTGAGAGAATGAGAGTGAGAGTGGAAGTGGGAGTGAGATTGAGAAAGAAAGACAGAGAGAGAGAGAGAAAGAGGAAGGAGGGAAATAGAGAGGAGGGAAGTTGTATGAGAGAGAGGGGGGAGAGAAAAAGAGGGAGTGTGTGTTAGAAGAGAGAGAGAGAATGAGAGTGAGGGAAAACTAGAAATAGAAAGATAGAAAGATAGGAAGGAAGGAAGGAAGGAAGGAAGGAAGGAAGGAAGGAAGGAAGGAATTGGAAGGAGAGGGAAAGAGGAGGGAGGATGTGTGTGTGTGAGAGAGAGAGAGAGAAAGAAATCAGAGGGAAGAGGAAAAGACAGAGAAAGAGAGAGATAATTTTCTCCTTCAGATAATATCCATCTTTCATTTCCTTCACCTCTGCCACAATTCAGTTAAACTGGAACCATTTGGCAGCGAGGCCATTTATATTATAGACAGAATCCTAAATGCATATAAATTCAGACAACAGCACACGATGCCACAATAGTCAGGTGTGAAAAGAAGTCATAAGTCACTTTTTTCAGTGCTGTTGCAGTCACTAACCGAACTGTTGCAACTCAAGGACTACAACCCATTTCAGACAGGAGCTCTTTTTTCCCCTGGTTTTACTTATTATCAATATTAATGGTGACGATAACGGTCATATTTTTCATATTAATGGGAGCGGCAGGTTTTTCAGATTGATAAAAGTCTCTCTTTTTTCCTTTTTTTTTTTTGGTTAGCCTTATTTCAGTCCGCCGTCCAACCTTTTAAAAATTCTCTCTGTGAAAATAGAGAGGCTTTCACTCTATTACCCTCGATTTTACATAATTATTAATTTAAAGGTCTCTTTTAAAAAATGGTTCTGCTTTCCCTCTGTAATATGGGCATTTTTCAGAGGTGAGCAATTCACATGCAACTTATCTTAATATAAGCTCTTCTTTAAAAAAAATAAAAAATAAATCCACAATAGAAACATAGAATATTGACGGCAGAAAAAGACCTCCTGGTCCATCTAGTCTGCCCTGATACTATTTCCTGTATTTTATCTTAGGATGGATACATGTTTATCCCAGGCATGGTTAAATTCAGTGACTGTGGATTTACCAACCACGTCTGCTGGACGTTTGTTCCAAGCATCTACTACTCTTTCAGTCAAATAATATTTTCTCACGTTGCTTCTGATCTTTCCCCCAACTAACCTCAGATTGTGCCCCCTTGTTCTTGGGTTCATTTTCCCATTAAAAACACTTCCCTCCTTAATCTTATTTAACCTTTGACATATTTAAAAGTTTCGATCATGTCCCCCCTTTCCCTTCTGTCCTCCAGACTAGACAGATTGAGTTCATGAAGTCTTTCCTGACACGTTTTGTGCTTAAGACCTTCCACCATTTTTGTAGCCCGTCTTTGGATCCGTTCAATTTCATCCATATCTTTTTGTAGGTGAGGTCTCCAGAACTGGACACAGTACTCCAAATGTCGTCTCACCAGCGCTCTATATAGCGGGATCACAATAATTAGCTCTATTGGTTTATCACCTTCTTTGTGTGCCTTTTCCAACACTCTTTTAATTTTTTTTACATTTTGCAGATTTGACATCCAAGAAAAGGAAAATAAATAAAAAAAACCTCAGACAATAGGACTTTGTTTACCCTGGTAGGTGGCTTACGAGCTGAAAACGAAATTTGTGAAGAACTTATTTTGCATTCCAAAGTGGTTGTAATTGCAATCCATTTTTTTTTTGGATACGCTGTTCACCATTTAACAAGATTCTTATCTTCCGTTTTTCCTCCCTCCTTCGTTCATTTAATCTTTCAAAGTCATAATGATCTAATATTAATGTTCTTACCATTGCTGCCTTCTCAGAAGAAGAGGAGGGGGGAGAGTTAGGTGCTCCACAGAGACGAGAACCTTGGAAATTAATACAATATTTGCTCGAGATTGATTTTTAGGCTGCCGTGCCCACAGATAGCAAAAAAACCCATCTGTTTAAAAAGTATCAGATACTAATTATCTAAAGAAAAGAGCCTTTGTGTGGCAGGAAAAAGAAACAGAGAGATGCAGAGCTCCTATCTGGGTGTATATGTGTGTGTGTGTGTGTGTGTTTGTGCAAATAAGTTAATAAGAAAATTAAGAGGGGGAAGAAAAAAACCCCTCCCGATACCTACTGGGAAAGCAGGCGCTTGGAGAAGCAAATTATTCATCTGCGAAACAGCAGGAAAGAAGAATTCATCGTAAGGAGGAACAGTGGTGCCATTTCAAATCATGTGGACTAGCGGGAATATTGGCAGCAGCCCTACAAAAGTTCATTTAGGGTACCCGCGAGAGCCCCCCCATTTGTTCCATATCACCCGTTTGGTATCTCACAATAGATTTGCGTGCCAGCACTTTATTAACTGGTGGAGTAGATTGGGTAGTTAGCACCACTGGATGTGACATTTTGAGACAGATTTTTTTGTGTGGAGTGCAGGGGAAAGAATGATAAGTCTTCAAAAGCAAAATATGGATCATTGTTATTTATTTGTGCATTACCCTTGGATGCAGTGATGGGCTGCTACAGGTACGGTCAGGTACACAGAACCGGTAGAAAATGTTTGGTCAGGTATGCCGAACTTGTAGAAAAAGTTTCGTCAAGTACGCAGAACTTGTAGAAAAAGTTTGGCCAGGTACGCAGAACTTGTAGAAAAAGTTTGGCCAGGTACGCAGAACTTGTAGAAAAAGTTTGGCCAGGTACGCAGAACTTGTAGAAAAAGTTTGGCCAGGTACGCAGAACTTGTAGAAAAAGTTTCGTCAAGTACGCAGAACTTGTAGAAAAAGTTTGGTCAGGTACGCAGAACTTGTAGAAAAAGTTTCGTCAAGTACGCAGAACTTGTAGAAAAAGTTTGGCCAGGTACGCAGAACTTGTAGAAAAAGTTTGGCCAGGTACGCAGAACTTGTAGAAAAAGTTTCGTCAAGTACGCAGAACTTGTAGAAAAAGTTTGGTCAGGTACGCAGAACTTGTAGAAAAAGTTTGGCCAGGTACGCAGAGCCAGTAGAAAAGGTTTTGGTCAGGTACGCAGAACTTGTAGAAAAAGTTTGGATTTTTTTTCTGTTCTTCCCTTCTGGGCTCGGAGTATGTTTTTCCTATCGCAGTAAATGCGTTTGAATGTGTATAATTTTAGAAGAGCTGTGCGTGCATGTGTGTGTACATACACATAAAGTTTATATAGTAGATAATGCATATTTTTGTGTGCATGTGAGTAACAGTTATGTACACACGTGGCATATATACATAGAATTGAATAGTATATTTTGGATGTTCACTAATAGTAAATAGAGAGGGAAATTGCATCTCTTTGAGGCGAGGAGAGGCCAGGCTCCCTAACGCAAACTCTTGATGTGAGTTAGGGTTAGGGTTAGGGTTAGAGTCAAGTTGGCCACCTTTAAGCCAGTCACATAGTTACACCCCAGTCACATAATCATAAAGCCACTCCCACCTGGTCCCATGGCTGGCAAGCCACACCCACAAAAGCCTCCACCCCGTTCACATGATCGCAAAGCCACTCCCAGCTGGTCACGTGGCTGGCAAGCCACACCCACAAAATAAACCACCCCCACAGTATGGTTGTAAAAATTTTTGCAGCCCTTCACTGGCTGTATGGGATGCTCAGGGAGGGGTAGTGTAGGGGCAGGTCATGTCCTTTTACGGCAGCTAAAAGGACTTTTAGAGCAGCTCATTCACCTTTGATCCCCACCTGTCACTCAGCTGTCACCTAGAAGCTGCAACACGAATGGCCATAACCTGGCCAACAGCACTGTCAGGCTATCCAAACCAGGTTAAGAGTAGCCATTGGGTCATTGACCTTCGGTGAGATAGGGACTTATTCAGTGAAGGGCTGGGAAAAAAATTACTACTACACCGTGGGTGTGGCTTATTTATCTATTTATGCAGATAATAATAATAATAAATAATAATAGTAATAATGTATTAGATTTGTATGCCGCCCTTCTCCGAAGACTCGGGGCGGCTCACAACAGCAATAAACAATTAGTACAAATCCAATAATTAAAAAAACTGAAGCTAAAACCCTCTATTATTTAAAAACAGTCAATACTACTCAATCATACCACACATAAATCTTACTAGTCAACAAGTAAATGCATCCATTACCCCATGCCTGGCGACATAGGTAGGTCTTCAGAGTCCTGCGGAAGGCGAGGAGGATGGGGGCAGTTCGAATCTCCAGAGGGAGTTGATTCCAGAGGGCTGAGGCCACCACAGAGAAGGCTCTTCCGCTGAGTCCTGCCAGACGACATTGTTTATTCGACGGGACTCGGAGAAAGCCAACTCTGTGGGACCTAATATAGGTTCCTTTCAAACACATCCCACTGATTCTGGAGCCATGCCAAATAAACTGGAAAGTTGAAGGTCTCAGCTTTCGTTCCCTACAATCATCACTTAAAAGGACGAAAAGAAGTAACGTGAGAAAATATTATTTGACTGAAAGAGTAGTAGATGCTTGGAACAAACTTCCAGCAGACGTGGTTGGCAAATCCACAGGAACTGAATTGAAACATGCCTGGGATAAACGTAAATCCATCCTAAGATAAAATACAAGAAATAATGTAAGGGCAGACTAGATGGACCATGAGGTCTTTCTCTGCCGTTAATCTTCTATGTTTCTATTTCAGTAGAAATTCTGAGATGGTTCTATTTCTGGAACCTTGGATATTGTTGCTTAGAGTCAGCTCACATTGCTAGGGTGGATCTCAGTGGTTTGATCTCATGCCGATGTGCCACGTGGTCACAGATTACTGCTGCTTATCTGTTTTTGTCTTGTTGGGGTCTTATCCTGCCAAAGGAATCTTTAAAGAAAAAACAAAATCTTCTTCTGAGATACACCATTGGTTTATCCAGCTTAGACCCGTCAGCATTGACTATCCGTGCCTCTTCTCAGTTTAAGGCAGGAGTCTTTCCAAATCCTATCAGAAGATGCTGGAGCATGAAAGCTAAATCTTTTGCACGGAACAGATGTGAGTTAGTACCAAATTAGAATCCTGATCTTTTCACATGGGTTTTTTCCCCCTAAGTTTTTTACTACCTTGATTTAGGAAGGGCTGCTGTGAAAACTGGATAAGGTTAGTCAGTGCTCTACAACAACAACAACAACTACTACTACAACAACAACTACAACAACAATAATAATTTCCCCCTAGGCCTTTACAATTCTATGCATGGTATGTATGTATGTATGTATGTCTGGTTTTTATATTAATGGGTTTTTAATCATTTTTAGTATTGAATTACTATTGTACACTGTTTTATTGTTACTGTTAGCCGCTCCGAGTCTCCGGAGAGGGGCGGCATACAAATCCAATAAATAAACAAACAAACAAACAAACAATCACACAAAGAAAGAACTGTGAGGATAACAGTTCAAAGGGATGGGGGGTTATGTTGTATTATGTTTCGTTATTTGTCTTATAAGATGTAGTTACAATACTTATGCAAACAAATAATTATATTGTAAAATGATAAATTATGTACTGTCTTATTGTTTTTAATGTTTATATAATAAAAACTATTTTATAATAATAATAATAATAATAATAATAATAATAATAATAATAATAATAGTGAAAGTGGTCCCAGTGGTACTTGGCACACTGGGCACAGTACCAAAGGATCTCAGCGGACATTTGAAAACCATCGGAATTGACAAAATCTCCATCTGTCAATTGCAAAAGGCTGCTTAACTGGGATCGGCAAACATAATTCGCCGCTACATCACGCAGTCCTAGGTGCTCGGGAAGCGCCCGGCTGGTGATGAAATACGAAATCCAGCATAGTGATCTCGTTTGCTGTGTTGTACTGACATAATAATAATAATAATAATAATAATAATAATAATAATAATAATAATAATAATAATAATTTATTAGATTTGTATGTCGCCCCTCTCCGAAGACTCGGGGCAGCTGACAACAGCAAAAGTACAAATCTAATATTAAACTAAATTAAGACCCATATTACTAAAAAAAAAACCTATCCACCTTGATCAAATTATACAGAAACCATTTCCCTTAAAACCAGAATTATTCCTCCTAGGCTAACAACAATAAAGAAGACAAGGTAACAAATCTAATATTAAAAGATAATCTAAAAAAACCCAATTTAAGAGACCAATCATACAAACAAGCATAGCATGTATAAATTCTATAAGCCTAGGGGGAGGGAATATCTCAATTCCCCCATGCCTGAAGACAGAGGTGGGTTTTAAGGAGCTTGCGAAAGGCAAGGAGGGTAGGGGCAACTCTGATATCTGGGGGGAGCTGGTTCCAGAGGGTCGGGGCTGCCACAGAGAAGGCTCTTCTGCTGGGTCCCGCCAAATGACATTGTTTAGTCGACGGGACCCGGAGAAGGCCAACTCTGTGGGACCTAAACGGTCGCTGGGATTCGTGCGGCAGAAGGCGGTCCCGGAGATATTCTGGTCCGGTGCCATGAAGGGCTTTATAGGTCATAACCAACACTTTGAATTGTGACTGTAAATTGATCGTCAACCAATGCAGACTGCGGAGTGTTGGTGTAACATGGGCATGCCTTGGGAAGCCCAACCAGGATGAGTGAGAATCACCATAGACATTAAGAAAATCCTTGTGTTGGCATCTTTTGAGCTAGGAGGAAATGGTTTGGTTTGGATTGGATTGGATTGGATTGGATGGAATGGCTTACCTGAAAGGGCCAATTAGAAAACACAAAGGCTGCAAAATATACTCCAAAGAAGGGAAGAGAGATACGGGAGTCTCCCCCAGGATAAATCCAGACAGTTCTTCAATACAGAAGTCTAACAGTATCGATTAACAGAAGATTTAAAAATAAATAAGCCTGACCTCTGCTCTCAAAGCCAGCTGGGTTTCCAAACTTCTTAAACTTACTTAAAGCAACATTTCTGTTATTCACATATGAAGCTGTAATACACCCATAACACACACACACTCTGTCTCTCTCTTACACACAGTCCATTTCTTTGCACACAAACGTTCATTGCAATGCACCATGTTAGTTATGCTCTGATGCTTCCTTCGGAGCTCGTCTGCAACAATTCTCTCCCCGTTCCCAATTTCTCCCAGAGCAACCACTAAAAATAAACTTAGATTTGTTGGTCAGTTGTATGTGAAAGTCGTTTCTGGCTAAACATACTGTACATGTAAGCTTAGAACAGGAGTCTCCAATCTTGGCAACTTTAAAATTTGTGGACTTCAATTCACAGAATTCCTCAGTCAGGGCTCCAACCAACTTGGCATCTTTACGACTTGTGGACTCCAACTCCCAGAATTCCTCAGTCAGGCTCTAACCTTAGCATCCTTAAGACTTGTGGACTTCAACTCCCAGAATTCTTAAGTCAGGTTCTAACCTTAGCATCTTTAAGTCTTGTGGACTTCAACTCCCAGAATTCCTCAGTCAGGTTCTAACCTTAGCATCTTTAAGACTTGTGGACTTCAACTCCCAGAATTCCTCAGTCAGGTTCTAACCTTAGCATCTTTAAGACTTGTGGACTTCAACTCTCAGAATTCCTCAGTCAGGGCTCCAACCAACTTGGCATCTTTACGACTTGTGGACTCCAACTCCCAGGATTCCTCAGTCAGGCTCTAACCTTAGCATCTTTAAGACTTGTGGACTTCAACTCCCAGAATTCTTAAGTCAGGTTCTAACCTTAGCATCTTTAAGACTTGTGGACTTCAACTCCCAGAATTCCTCAGTCAGGTTCTAACCTTAGCATCTTTAAGACTTGTGGACTCCAACTCCCAGAATTCCTCAGTCAGGCTCTAACCTTAGCATCTTTAAGACTTGTGGACTCCAACTCCCAGAATTCCTCAGTCAGATTCTAACCTTAGCATCTTTACGACTTGTGGACTCCAACTCCCAGAATTCCTCAGTCAGGCTCTAACCTTAGCATCCTTAAGACTTGTGGACTTCAACTCCCAGAATTCTTAAGTCAGATTCTAACCTTAGCATCTTTAAGACTTGTGGACTTCAACTCCCAGAATTCCTTGGTCAGTATCCAACTTTGCCACCTTTAAGACTTGTGGACTTCAACTCCCAGAATTCTTAAGTCAGGTTCTAACCTTAGCATCTTTAAGACTTGTGGACTTCAACTCCCAGAATTCTTAAGTCAGATTCTAACCTTAGCATCCTTAAGACTTGTGGACTTCAACTCCCAGAATTCTTAAGTCAGATTCTAACCTTAGCATCTTTAAGACTTGTGGACTTCAACTCCCAGAATTCCTCGGTCAGGCTCCAACCAACTTAGGCATCTTTAAGACTTGTGGACTTCAATTCCCAGCCAACATGTCTGACTGAGGAATTCTTGGAGTTGAAGTCCATAACTCTTAAAGTTACCAAGGTTGGAAAGCCCTGGTCTAGAGCATCCTTCAATGTACTTTGGATCATTTGAGGTATTGTACAACGTACAGTATATGTTTGAATGGAACACCAAACCCTAACATCTATATAACCCGTGTTTGGAAAAATTGATCTAAGGTCCTTTCCCTTTCGTCCAGGAAATGACTTACAAAAATGGCATTTCGTGACTGAAGAAGATGCTTCTCTATACTTCAAAGTTCTGTTAGCAGCTCTGATTGTTTTTAAGCACACAGTTTTAAAAAAATTCTGGAAGAATAAATCAGTTTAATTCCCTAAAATAAATTCAGTCCCCAGTCTTCAATGATGAAAAATTCCGAGAGAAAAGGCCTTTGTCTTCATCCTTCTTGGCAATCAATTGTTGGGCCTGTCACAGTGGTGAGAATAATGGTCTTGTCAAAAGTCCCATAAGCAGAGCGACAGATGGCTGGGTCAGCATTTGAGGACAATCGTAGATCATCACCTTTTCCTCTGCGGGAAGAAGGGTTCCTCCGAGGCGTAAGCTCTCTTTTCTTCTCTGGAGGCTGCAGACAAGGGTGGAGAAAGCCCTATCAAATGTCAAGTTGAGAGATTGAGGTGCAACAGTTGTGTTTGTAGTTCAGAGTAGTAGAAAATAATGAAGTCCGGAGAAGAAAAGAGGTACAGTGGTACCTCTACTTACGAACTTAATTTGTTCCATGACCAGGTTCTTAAATAGAAAAGTTTGTAAGAAGAAGCAATTTTTCCCATAGGAATCAATTCAAAAGCAAATAATGCGTGCGATTGGGGAAACCACAGGGAGGGTGGAGGCCCTGTTTTCTCCCAGGAGATTCCTAGAGAGGCCCCACGGAGGCTTCTCCCCGCCTTTTCCGGCTCTGTTTCCTCCCAGGAGATTCCTAGAGAGGCCCCATGGAGGCTTCTCCCTGCCTTTTCTGGTTACAATTTCAGAGGCTCGGGTTCTTAAGTGGAAAATGGTTCTTGACAAAAGGCAAAAAAATCTTGAACACCCAGTTCTAATCTAGAAAGGTTTGTAAGTAGAGGCGTTCTTAGGTAGAGGTACCACTGTATTTCATTTGGTTACCATAGTGCAAGTTGGCTCTATGTCCAATGAAATTGAAGGAAGTTGGGTCTATTTCAACCAGTGTTGGTTCAGTGCCAGAATCTGCACTCCAGAAAGTAGATGGATCCAGGGCAAAGGGGAAATGTAATTGAAGAATGAATTTGTATTTATTAGTATTTATACAAATACTGAATTTGATGAACCGGAGCAGGGGGTTGGACTAGAAGACTTGCAAGATCCCTTGCAGCACTGCAGGCTACTTCAACTAACTGCTAGTTGTAGTTCAGCAGTTCAAATCTCACCAGGTTCAAGGTTGATTCAGCCTTCCATCCTTCCGAGGTGGGTCAAATGGGGACCCAGATTGTTGGGAGCAATATGCTACTTCTGCAAACCACTTAGAGAGCGCTGTAAAAGAACGATGAAGCGGTATATAAGTCTAAGTCTAAATGCTATTCTGATTGAATTGAACTAGAAATTTCCTCCTCCATCCAAGTACTCCTGAGATCAGCCAGGATCTATCAGGTGTGGGCCCCAGTTGTTTACTCATTCAATACATTTAATATAGTTATTTCATGAATTTAATAATTTTCCCATTCTTTGCCTTAAGCATTATAATTCACCAGCAAATAGTGGTAGTGTTCCAGGAGTGGTATTCAACATTTTCAGAGGCCCCATATGGTGCTGAGTTTTAAGTTGTGCATCCCTGCTCTGGAGCGTTCCTGAATTATCCTTTAGAATTGTTGGAAGAATTGCAAATTGTTCTCCTTTTCATTGCAAACCCCATTGTGCATCAAGGCCTATAATTAAGTGGAGACATTTAGCTTCCTAAAAATGTGTGCAACACTTGCTTTAGTATAAATTTTAAAGAGGAAAAAAATATGCAAGCAAATTATCAAGACTGTGACAAATGGATACTATTGTTGTATGATTCATGGCGTGCTAAATATTCGCTGTGAAATGTCATTGGCTACCGCACGAACCGAGAAAGGATAAACATGTCATTCTTTTACACAGGAAACTGGAATTATTTCTTAGGGAGACAAGATATTGCTTTTCCATAACTGAAGTTGAGTGGGTCATTCTAACACAACTAAGGTCATTCTATGGACATCCAAGTCAATGATCTTGGTATGTGATGGAAACCCATCGAGTCCAGCATTCTGTGTCCCACAGGGGCCCACCAGTTGTCCATGGGGATCTTGAGCAGAAAGAGAAGGCAAAGCCCTCCCTTTCCCTTGACCCCCAACAAATGGGACCCGAGGGAATCCTTCCAGCCTGAACCAACATAGAGGCGGCACTTGGACATCTCTTTCGATAACTAAAGCCTTACATGGCATTGGACCAGAGCACCTCTGGAACCGCCTGCTACCGCATGAATCCCAGCGGCCGATAAGGTCCCACAGAGTTGGCCTTCTCTGGGTCCCGTCAACTAAACAATGTCGTCTGGCGGGCCCCAGGGGAAGAGCCTTCTCTGTGGCGGCCCCGGCCCTCTGGAATCAACTCCCCCCGGAGATATAGAACTGCCCCCACCCTCCTTGTCTTTGGTAAACTACTTAAGACCCACCTATACCGTGAGGCATGGGGGATTTGAGACATCTTTCCCCCAGGCTTATTATAATTTATGTTTGGTATGCATGTGCTGTTTGGTTTTTAATTATGATAGGGGTTTTAGTTTTTTTAATATTAGATTTGTGCCATTATAATATTGTTTTTTATCATTGTTGTGAGCCGCCCCAAGTCTTCGGAGAGGGGCGGCATACAAATCTAATAAATTATTATTATTATTATTATTATTATTATTATTATTATTATTATTATTATTAATTACTGATACACTTGGCAACCATGAATCTGTCTAATCCTGCCTTGAAGCTCTCCAGGCTGACAGCAGTCACGGCCTCTTCTGGAAGGGAATCCCATAAACCAAGGACCCTCCGGGTGAAGAAATATTTCCCTTTATTTGTCCTCACTTTCTTACCTAGGAGCTTTAGGGAGGGCCCCTTCGTCCTAGTATTGTGTGATAGAGAAAATAATTTTCCTATATCCACCTTTTCTATCCCATGCATGATTTTATACCCTTCGATCAAGTCACCTCTTCAACGCCGTCTTTCAAGGCTGAAGAGACCAAGGCGTTGCAACCTGGTTTCATAAGGGAGGCGTTCCATTTCCTTGATCATTCTTACCCCCCCTTTTTTTTTTTGCATGATCATGTTTTGGTTCTTTCCTCATTTTGCAAGCCGTTGCACGAAGACTCTACCTTAAGTGACAGGAAGAAGGGACTCGCCTAGCTGCCGATGGGTTGAAGGAGGACACAGGAGGGCTCTTCTCACCTATTGTTTCAAGGAAGCGAAATTCTCCTCTTCTCATTTATGAATCGTGCCAAGCAGACGATAGAACATGCTTTGCATTTAAATCAAATTAGAGCTTCAGGTTTCTTCTCATCACAATAGATTCTTCTGGGATACATGGAGCATAAAAACCTTGCTCTGTAGCAATAGAATAATGCAATTTCCAAAGCCTGCAATGCCTTCATGTTCATTTATGACAGTGTGTATTGATTGAAAGAGCTCGACAATGAGTAAACGGATCAGTGTGGTTGGAATAAATAAATACATGTACATAAATTTGCCAGCCGCCTTGAAATTCCAGGACCTCCAAGTCAGAAATGAAAATGATCTGGCCATTCTCGCTTTCTTTAGACTAGTGTTTCTCAATCTGGACACCTTTAAGAGGCTTGGACTTTAAGAGTGGCTGGCTGGGGAATCCTATGAGTTGAAGACCATGACTCTTAAAGTTGCTGCTTTAGATCATATCTAAGCTTTGGGTTTGGCCAAACCTATTTACTTCTGGTGCTTTTTCGAGATCTTTGACTCCCAAACACAAACCTTCCATAATCAACATTGAAGAAAGTGTTCCAAACAATTAATTCCTCTTTCATTTTTAGCCTTACCGGGAAAAGATCTCGCAACTTGGGAAAGCTCCCATCATCTACCAACAAGAAACAGTATCAGCAATCTGTTAATCCCAAGGAGCTAACCAAGCTCAGACTCAACCCTGACAAGACGGAGTGGCTGTGGGTCTTGCTTCCCAAGGACAATGCCATCTGTCTGTCCATAACTGGGGGGGGACTTTTGACCCTCTCAGAGAGGATCTGCAACTTGAGCATCCTTCTCAATCCATAGCTGACTTTAGAACACCATCTTTCATCTGTGGCCCAACCCAAAGCTTAGATATGATCTAAAGCAGCAACGTTAAGAGTCATGGTGGTTCCCCAGCCACCAGTCTTAAAGTCCAAGCCTCTTAAAAGTGTCCAGATTGAGAAACACTAGTCTAAAGAATGCAAGAATGGCTGTGCTCCCTGTTAGCGACTACTTCACCTTTAACAACAACAACACAAGAGCACGCAACTAAATGTAAATCTCTCCAAACTAGAGTGCAAAAACTATGATTTCAGCAATAGAGTGGTCAACGCCTGGAATTCACTACCGGACTCTGTTTTTTCTTCCCCCAAACCCAAAATCTTCAACCTTACATGATCTACAATTGACCTCTCCCCTTTTCTAAGAGGTCTGTAAGGGGCGTGCAATAAATGCACCTTTGTGTCTACCGTTCCTGTCCTAATGTCTTTTTTTATCTTTTCTATCTCTACTTTAGAATAGAATAGAATTTTTATTGGCCAAGTGTGATTGGACACACAAGGAATTTGTCTTGGTGCATATGCTCTCAGAGTACATAAAATAAAATATACATTTGTCACGAATCATATGGTGCAACACTTAATGATTGTCATAGGGGTCAAATAAACAATGAAGAAGCAATATTAATAAAAATCTTAGGATCTAAGCAACAAGTTACAGTCATACAGTCAACCTGGGAGGAAATGGGTGATAGGAATTATGAGAAAAACTAGTAGAATAGAAGTGCAGATTTAGTAGAAAGTCTGACAGTGTTGAGGGAATTATTTGTTTAGTAGAGTGATGGCGTTCGGAAAAAAACTGTTCTTGTGTCTAGTTGTCTTGGTGTGCAGTGCTCTGTAGCGACGTTTTGAGGGTAGGAATTGAAACAATTTGTGTCCAGGATGTGAGGGGTCCGTCAATATTTTCCCCGCCCTCTTTTTGACTCGTGCAGTCTACAGGTCCTCAATGGAAGGCAGGTTGGCAGCCATTGTTTTTTCTGCAGTTCTGATTCTCCTCTGAAGTCTGGGTCGGTCCTGTTGGGTTGCAGCACCAAACCAGACAGTTATAGAGGTGCAGATGACAGATACTTATATTATGTTAAACATACTACAATACAATACTATATTTGTATGACAAACAAATAAAGAAACAAACAAAAAATAAATAAATAAATAAATAAATAAATAAAAATATTTCCCAAACTTAGTGTCAACTTTAACGATGTACAAAGTCCCATCCCATGGACCCATAAACAATCCCGATTTCCTTATAGTAGAGCCAATTTTTCACCACTATTCATAACTGGAGCAGAACCCAGCCGTGCTATCACTGATGTGGATATTTGGTTTTGAATTTTTTTCCCCTCCCTCCCTCCCTCCATCACTGTCAAAGCGCCAGCCTGTGTCAGCGTTGTGCATCATTTCTGCCACTTAACGGTGGTCCCCTCTAATAATAGGCTAATAATCATAGCAACTTCCCGAGGTTACTGCCAGCCTTCCACACCGATTATATGTTGCAAATAAATATACTTTCTTCTGCATAGTGGGGTCAATAATTAAAGTTCTCTCTGGCTCTTTTCTCATTCCCCCCCCCCCCCACTTTCTGCTTCTCACATGAGCCGATGGCAGACGAAATTGCAGCTTCTTGCTGCTCGCGTAGACGTTCTCACGGGGTTCACCCCTCCTCCTCCTCTTCCCCTCCCTTCTCTTTTTAAAGCATTTGCTGAGTCCATTAATTTGTGGCTGTTTTCCCTGTGACAAAGACAGAAGCTGGACTGCAGACTAATTAAGCTGTGCTAAAACAAATTCCTAAGCGGGAAAGGAATGCATGTTATTGCTAGGAAGAGGGATAATCCTACCTCTGCTGTGGGTTGCTTATTTTACTGGAGACTCTGGAGAGGTGCCCAACATCACCTAGAACCACAGCAGCAAGACTGGTCTAGTAGTCGGGGAATTGCCCACTGTTGTGAGTGCTCCTTGTCCACCCCAGGTCATGTCAGATTCGGAGGAGGATGAGCCAGGCCCCTCTGGATGTCCTGGGCCAGGGGGGTTGCCAGCTGATGCAGAGAGTGAGAGTGAGGGAGAAAGTGACCTGAGCGAACCTGAGAAACCACTAGAGGGGGTTGATATATCAATGGAGGAGTGAGGAAGACATTAGAGGGGAAAGTCGGTGGATTGACCCTCGCTATAGGAGATTATTGAGAAGGCGAGAAGAGTTGTATAGTAAAAGATATTAGTTTACAATCTTAGCCTCTTTGGGTGTGATGTCACTTCCAGGCAGTATAAAAGCAAAGGATTTTGGGAAATTGGGTATGGAGTTTCAATGTCATTCAATGGAAGAGATGTAAGACTGGGATTGTGATTGAACAAGGCTTTAAAGCCATGATTTTGGCCTCAATAGAAGACATTGTCTGGTGGATGATTTTTTTGCCCGGGACTTCGTTGAGCAAATTCATATGTTTTAATGATAAATGGACTTGTTATTAGTGATGGGTGAACCCAACAGTGTTCGGGTTCGGCAAGTTCAGATGAACTTTACACAAAATTCGTCCGAACCCGAACCGAACCCGAATGGGGAAGCCCACCAAGAGATTCCGGGGGTGGAGCTTTGATATCATGTATACCAGCAGGTTGCTAAGGACGCCAAGGTGATCACTTCCTGGATTCCATGGAATCCAGGAAGTGGTCACCTTGGCGTCCTTAGCAACTTGCCGGTGACATCAAGGCTCCGCCCCCGGAATCTCTTCATGGGAGGGATTCCCCAGCTCCTTCAAAGGGAGGTCTTCACGTAAAAATAAACATTGTTATTTTTACGAAAAGGGACGCCGCAGTGGAGCTGCAAGCAAAGGGCGGTCCTTTCACGTAAAAATAAACATGTTTATTTTTATGTGAAAGGACCGCCCTTTGCTTGCAGCACCGCTGCGGTGTCCTTCCATTTAAAAATAAACATAATAATAAACATAATAAACATAATAATAAACATAATAAACATAATAAACATAATAATAATAATAAACATAATAAACATAATAATAATAATAATAATAATAATAATAATAATAATAATAATAATAATAATAATAATAATAATAATAATTTTTAGATTTGTATGCCACCCCTCTCCGAGGACTCAGAGCACTACAAAAACAATATAAAAACAGTAATAAAACCCAGCCAACATACAGTGTGTGCTCTCCCCTACATTCCTAGTAAGCTCCGAGGGTTGCCCAGAAAGTAATGCACTACTATTTTTTTTCTTCAATGATTATTTATTGAACACAAAGTTCATGAACATTGTGTGCAATCCTATGTCAAAATTCCGCATAATCTGGTTAAACGTCTGTGGAGATTATTGTTGTGTTTGTTTAAAAATATTCGTAGAAAATCTGCGATTGGTTAAGACGCGGCTATTCAGAAAATAGCCGCGAAAGTTAAATGTGTGTCAGTTGGGAAAAGCCCGCGTTAAAAAGAGTATAAAAGGGCAACGGGTTAGCCGTTGCCCTCATTCCGGCGAATCTACCGTTCCAGTGTTTGTAATCTCTCTTGCCATGAATAAACCAGTTTGATTTAAACTACCGGAGTCCTGACTTTTCAGTGGCGACGAGGAGGTCGAACTCCCGCTAACGCAGCCATGAACTCGGCCATGGCTCCACCGCCGCCTGTATTCAACTCCGAGACGGAAGCTTGGACCTCGTATATGTCCAAATTCACATTTTTCTTGAAAGCGAGCAATCTACATGACGCCGATGACGAGAGGAAGAAAGCTATATTCCTCGCTTATTGCGGCACAGAAGTCTACAGCCTAGCCTCTACACTCGTTGACCCAGACACCCTGGAAACCGTCGCATGGTCAACTCTACAAGCAAAACTTGCCGCTCATTACCAGCCGACGACTCCTGTCCGCGTATACCGCCATCAATTCGCTCAGATGAGGCAAGCGGACGGAGAATCCACCAACGACTTTATAACTCGCCTACGCGCACTCCTCCCGAAGTGCAAATACAAGGATCCAGAGGAACAATTGATTGACCGCCTTATTTTCGGTCTAACCAATATCACGCTCCAGAAGAAATACTTAGTTGATGAGGATGCCTCTCTCCAAGACATTCTTAAGGCAGCAAAAGCCTCCGAGGTATCTGAAACATCTGTTGCCGAAATTAAACGCGCAACCTCAACCGTTCATCACATCCCTGATGAATCACCTTGGCACGCCTGCTCTCCTGATGAAAAACCCTCGGAATCCGCTACTCCAGACGACACCTGTCTCCAAATCCGAAGAGCCTCCGACCATGACGCCAAAGAAGCCTCCCGTGCAGACAGATGTGCCGGTTGCAACGGAAATCACCCTCGTTTTCGCTGCCATTTCAAGGACGCCTATTGCCGCCGTTGCCAGCGCCGCGGCCACATCGCTGAAGTCTGCCGCGCCGCCAACCCAACTCCAGCAACTCAGCAAAACCAACGACCCTATTTTTCACCGAGGAATCGACGACCACCGTTTTCACGCAACGTTTCCCGCCCGGCTGACAACTCGCCCTCTTCTAACCAACGAGGTAACTCCCCTTCTTCCGTAAACTGCAATTTCCCCGCTGCGGAAAACAAGCTATTTGTTTCTCTTTTCCTCAACGGCCACCCCTGCCAAATGGAATTAGACACTGGTTCCAGACATTCCATAATGCCTTGGGAAAAACTTAAATTATATTTACCTCGTGTAAAACAAACTGACTTGCAACCTTGGGAACCGGGTTTGAGTGATTTTCAGGGCCATTCAATTCCAGTATTAGGATGCTTAAATGTTCCTATTGCGTTTAAAAAATTTCAAGGGTTTTTACCTCTGTTAGTGGTTGACGGTCCTAAACACTCATTACTGGGACTTAGATGGTTACAACCTTTAGGTATTGAAATTTCAGGGGTTAACAATGTATGTGACTCTTTTGACCCAAATGATTTATTGAAAGAATTTCCCGAAGTTTTTTCTAGCACTCTGGGTAAATATACAGGCAGCCCCATATCGTTTAATCTGGATCCAAATATTTCGCCTATCCGATTAAAGCCCCGCAGAATTCCCATTCCACTTTTGCCTAAAGTGGATGAACAATTGGACAAATTGATAGCCCAGGGCATTTTAATTCCCACTGATCATGCCAAATGGGAAACTCCTATTGTAACGCCCGTTAAGCCGGATGGCTCTATTAGAATTTGCGCAGATTATAAAGCCACGATTAATAAAGCACTACAGCATAATGCCTATCCAATCCCAGTAGTGCAACAACTCTTGCACACCTTAGGAAATGGGTCCATCTTCGCGAAGTTGGACCTGGCACAGGCATATCAACAGCTCACCGTAGATCAAGACACCTCTGAGGCCCAGACAATCGTAACTCATAGAGGTGCCTTTAAATGCACCCGGCTCCAGTTTGGAGTCTCTACCGCCCCAGGTATCTTTCAGGGTCTGATGGAACGCATCTTAAATAATATTCCTGGGGTCGTTCCATATTTCGACGACGTATTAATATCAGCCACATCCAAATCTGAGTTATGGGACAGAATCAGGCGCGTTTTAACTAAATTTAAAGAAACAGGACTCCATTTAAAAGCAGACAAATGTTCTTGGGCCGTGCCCAAAGTTGAATTCTTGGGTTTTACAATAGATCGTTTTGGAATTCACCCCACAAATGACAAAGTTGATGCCATACGAAATGCCCCCACCCCCTCAGATAAGACAGACTTACAAGCATTCCTAGGG